>NC_045437.1:173473248-173844352 GCF_002776525.5 Piliocolobus tephrosceles
GTGGAATTATTGCTGTATTTCCTTGGGGAAGTATTTCCTCCTTTGGAGCTAAGACCTCTAAGCCAGGAGAGCATAAAGTCATGGGAACAGAAAGAACAATTTTTTCAAGTAGAGGTCACTGGGCAGGAATGTAAGTGGTGCCACTCTCATTTTCACCCTTTGATTCAGCAATCCAGACTGTGGGAGAAACAACACCTTGTATTGCTGGATTCAGGACACATACAGTTTTCCGGAAAACCTTGCCTCAACCCTGCAAGGCATTGCCACCTAGCTGGTGCTGTAGTCTTCAAAAGGCCATTTCACCATTCCGTCAAACCACCTGCTTTAGGATGGTGGGGTGCACACACTATCTAGTTGCCTCTTTAGCGCTTCAAGATTGTTATTTTTATATTGCATGTAGATTTTTAGTTTTCCTCAGCAGAAAAGTTGCTCTAAATGTCCTAGCTTGCAATTTTAGGAGTTATTATATGTTAGTAAAAAAATATTATACTAGAAAATAAGAATAAAAGAAAAGAAAAATCTTCCAAAATCCCACCATCAGAGATATCCAGTATTAACCTTTTAGTAAAAATATTTTCAGAACCCTTTCTACACAAGCAATCACACATAAATTATTCTACATAAATGGAAATCTGTATAATTAGCTACCCTGTAACTTTTGCTCAACATGTTTATTTTCCAAGTTAACTTAGCTATTGTAACTTATAATGTTTGCATAATAATGCAGTTGACCCTTGATAAACATGAGTTTGAACTTCAGGGGTCCACTGATAGTTGGATTTTTTTCAAAAGCTATATTAGAAAATTTGCGGAAGATTTGCAACAATCTGAAAACTCAAAGACAAACTGTGTAGCCTGCAGATACCAAAAACATTAAGAAAAAACTATGTAATGAATTCATACATGTATATAATACTCTATCATTTATTTACTACCATAAGATATATACACCTCTATTATAAAAAGTTAACATTAATAAAAATCTACACAAAATCAGACCATGCATAGTGCCATTCACAGTCCAGAGAAATGTGAACAAACATAAAGATGCAGTATTAAATTATAACTGCATAAAATTAACTGTGGTACCATACTCTACTATTGTAATAATTTTGTAGCTACCTCCTGTTGCTACTGTGGTAAGATCAAGCATTGCAAGTATCCTTTTAAAATGCCATACAATGCGAATGATGCTTGCTTGAGCAGTTTGTTGCTCCAGTAAATTGGGTATTGCCGTAAAAAGTGATCTGTCACACAAGCCACTGTTGCAGCTATGCCAGCAGGCATAAACACTTTGCACTTTTTATAAAATATACTTCTATCTCATATTGAAAATGCAGCTTTTAGTGGCACCAGGATTGCTCTAAGAAAGGCATACCCTGTAGTCCCAGCTACTTGGGAGACTGAGGTGGAAGCATTGTTTGAATTCAGGAGGTTGAGGCTGCAGTGAGCCATGATCATGCCACTGCACTCCAGCCTGGGTCCCTAAAAAAAGTGAAAGAAAACACAAAGACATACCTATAGGCTGTAATATGATTCGAGAAAAAGCAAAGTCATCATATAAAAACTTTACACAAAAGAAAGGTGAAGAATCTAAAGCTGGAGAATTCAATGTCAGCAAAGGATGGCTTAATAATTTTAGAAAAAGGTTTGGATTTAAAAATGTCAAGATAACAGGAGAAGCAGCTTTTGCTGACCAAGAAGCAGCAGATGAGTTCCCACACATCATTAAGAAAATCATTGAGGAGAAAAGATACTGCCCAAAAAAGTTTTTAATATATGATTTTAGTAGATGAAAGTGGCTTATCCTGGAAAAAAAATGCCACAAAGAAAATTTATTATTATAGTAAGGAAAAGAAGGGAGCACCAGGATTTAAGGCAGGAAGGGATAGGCTAACTCTACTATTACGTGAAAACACAGTCAGGTTTATGATTGGGATTGTCATCACCTATAAATCTGCTAATTCCTTAGCCATGATGGAAAAGATAACCACAGGCTTCCAGTTTTAAGGTTGTACAATAAGAAGGCCTGGACAACAAGAACTCTTTTTTTCTGAACTGGTTCCATCAGTGCTTTATCTCTGAAGTCAGAAAGTACTTTGCCAGTAAGACACTACCTTTTATTAGACATGCCCCTGCCCACTCAGAACACCATGAGGTCAACACTTAAGGCATCAAAGTGTTCCACCTACCCCCAAACACAACATCTCTAATGCAGTCTCAAGATCAGAGGGTCATAAGGCCCTTCAGGCTCATTAGACACAGTACTCTATGAAAAAGATTATCAACACTGTGGAAGAGAACCTTGATAGAAATAACATCATGAGGCCGGGCGCGGTGGCTCAAGCCTGTAATCCCAGCACTTTGGGAGGCCGAGACGGGCGGATCACGAGGTCAGGAGATCGAGACCATCCTGGCTAACACGGTGAAACCCCGTCTCTACTAAAAATACAAAAAACTAGCCGGGCGAGGTGGCGGGCGCCTGTAGTCCCAGCTCCTCGGGAGGCTGAGGCAGGAGAATGGCGGGAACCCGGGAGGCGGAGCTTGCAGTGAGCTGAGATCCGGCCACTGCACTCCAGCCTGGGCCACAGAGCGAGACTCCGTCTCAAAAAAAAAAAAAAAGAAATAACATCATGAAAGTTTAAAAGAATTATCTTCAATGGCATAATTCAATTGAAGATGCCATCATTATAGAAAAAGCCATGACTACCACTGAGCAGAAACAAAAAATTCCTGCTGGAGAAAACTGTGTCTAGATATTGTACATGACTTCACATAATTTACAACAGAGCCAGTCAAGGAAATTATAAAAGAGACTGTGGATATGGAAACAAAAAAGTGTGGGAGGTGAAGGATTTCAAGATAAGGATCTTGGAGAAATCTGAGAGCCAATAGATACCACACCAGAGGAATTAACAGAAGACAACTTGATGGACAGGAGTGCTTCCAAATCAATGACAAATTATGAGGAAGAAGACATAGAAGATGCGATGCCAGAAAACAAATTGATGTTACACAATCATGCAGAATGGTTCTTATTATTCAAGACTGCTTTTGACATTAATGACATGGACTCTTTTATGATATGAAACTAAAGCAAACAGTGGTAGAAGGATTGGTACTATATAGAAACATATTTTCGAGAAAAAAAAGGAAAAAGAGTCGGATGTGTTTTCGTAAAGTTATGCCAAGTGTACCTGCCTCCCCTTCTACCTTCCACATCTGCCACTCCTGAGACTGCAAGACCAATGCCTCCTCTTCTTCCTCCTCCTTAGCCTACTTGATGTGAAGATGAAGAGTATGAAGACTTTTATGACAATCCACCTCCACTCAATGAATAGTAAATATATTTTCTCTTTCTTATTATTTTCCTAATAACATTTTATTTTCTCTAGCATACTTTATTCTAAGAATACAATATATAATACCAGTAGCTTACAAAGTATGCATTAATCGACTATTTATGTTATTGTTAAGGCTTCCAGTCAGAAATTAAGTTTTGGGAGAGTCTAAATCTATACAAGGATTTTTGACTGCACTGGGGTGAGTTCCCCAACCCCCAGGTTGTTCAACTGTATTTATATCTAACACATATTGAGTATTTACTATGTGCATGAATTTTTAAAGTATTAGCTCATCTAATCTCTGTAATAACTCTGTGAAGTAGATTTTATAGATTATGAAGTTACTTTATAGATTTTATAGTGTTTTATAGACTAGGAAATTTAAGCAAAGATAAATAATGTGATCAAAATCATAAAAGTAGTAAGAGGTAGGACTAGATTTAAACTCAGACAGACTGACTCCAAAATCTATGCTTATAAGAACTATGTCAAACTATACCACTATCTGGATATATTTAATTTATTAAACTAAGCCCTCTATTGATGGATAATTACTCAGTTTTATTATATATAAAATAACTTTTAAAAATTCTTGATAAACATCTTTAAGTACTTGCTTATTTATTTCCTCAGAGAAAAGTCCTCCAAAGAGAACTGCCAGGTATATGCATTTAAAATTATAGATTTTGATACAATTGCTAATCTGTCCTCCAAAAAAATGTTTACCAATTCACAAACCCTCCATTAGTTTATAAAAGTGCCTATCCATTGACATGCTTTTTAGCATTGAGTTTTGTCAGTATCTTCCTTTTCTGATACTTGAGCATTGAAAAATAGGATTCTCATTTTTTTTGCATTTGTTTTCCAATAGTGCTTATTGAGCTATTAGTGTCTAATCAGCTGTCCGATTCCTAATTGCTGCATTTCCTCTGTTAAGCCTTGGCTTTGACCCTGCTTTTTCCTCTCCATCAGTTTGTCCCAAGGAGACAAGCTTTTTGATTATGTTTCCTTTCAGAACAGTAAGCATTCTTCAGGATACAGGATCACTGAGAATCTCTCCTAAACCACATGTTCTGATTAGGATGCGCTTACCTGAGTGAGTACTTACTATGTGCATGAATTTTCAATGTATTAGCTCATCTAATCTTTGTAATAACTGTGAAGTAGATTTTATAGATTATGAAGTTACTTCATAGATTTTATAGTGTTTTAAAGACTTGGAAATTTAAGCAAAGATGCTAATTTCAGAGCTGCTATTCTTTCCCCTTTTTATGCTCCAGAATCTGCTCACTTCCTCTCTCCTTTCTAATCAATGAATTTTCTAATAAAGACGCTGCATGACTGGCAGTAACCTACCATTTTTTCCAGGCCTACATAATCTTCTACTTGGAGTGTGTGAGCTTCTAAGCTTGTTACACTATTTTTTTTTTTTTTTTTTTTTTGAGACAGAGTCTCCCTCTGTTGCCCAGGCTGGAGTGCAGTGGCATGATCTCGGCTCACTGCAAGCTCTGCCTCCCGGGTTCACACCATTCTCCTGCCTCAGCCTCCCGGGTAGCTGGGACTACAGGTGCCCATCACCACGCCCAGCTAATTTTTTGTATTTTTAATAGAGATGGGGTTTCACCATGTTAGCCAGGATGGTCTCGATCTCCTGACCTCGTGATCCGCCCGCCTCAGCCTCCCAAAGTGCTGGGATTACAGGCGTGAGCCATCGCGCCCGGCCAGCTTGTTACTCTATTAAAAGTGACTTGCATGGTCCATTTAAAAGCTGTGGTATGGTCAAAGAACTTCAGTCTAGAAACCACAACACAATTTTTAAGACAATACTAACTGTCTTCCTTTCTTTTTTCTTTCCTACCTTCCTTATTTCCTTCCCTTCTTCTTTCATTCTCTTCTTTCATTTTGAGACAGCCAGGTTGGGGAGAGGGTCCTTGGATAAGCCCCAACCAGTCTGCCCACTGAGGTGGAGCCTTGGGAAGTTCATGACATTTGCAGCAGGAAGGAGCCTGGGTGGAACCTGGGATATGAACCACTAGGAAGGAAGCATCCTAGCAGGGACTCTGGCTTAGTCCATTTTCCCCTTTTCTTCCTTTTCACCTAATAAAACCTAACTTCGTGCACCCTTCAAACTGTCTGTGAGCCTAAATTTTCATGTTCATGGGATGCAAAAGGACCCTATCTTTAGCTGAACTAAGGAAAAGCCCTGCAACATTTTTTGGCACCCAATGTGGGCCTTGAGAAGTGGTGAGTGAAATGGGGACTCAAAACCTCTCACTGTTGCTTCTAAGTCTTTTCATACTCAGACTTCTGAGGGTGGGGGAAACAACGTCCCCACCTGCCCTGTCACTCCTAGGCTTTTTCATGGCCTTTTCCTTCATCTTTCGGGAGGGACCAGTAAGCAGCAGCTCGTCACCACTCCCCACTCCCTGCTGGAGCTGGGACATGTGGCCCAAGGGTTCTGCACAATCTGCAGGCTGGTTCCCAGCCAGGCTGAGGCAGCCTTCCCCTTCACCAGCCAAAGGGTTTCAACTCTGTTGGACAGTAATTTAGCTTCATCTTTTCTCCCAGGTGGAGTAACCAGCTGCATAAGAATAAGAGGTTCTTCCCAAGGAATTTATTTTTTTTTCTTTCCTCTTCTCCACCCCGTCAGCAGCTAACTTTTAAAGCTTTTATCCCCCTTTACTAGACCAGGTCCCCCAACTATCACTGTTCGTATTTTCTGTAAAGTTTTAATTATGAAGGATTTGTGGAGCTAGTCTTGGGCTGTGGCCAAATCTGGTGTGCTTTGCATGTCTGTGTGGCTTGTCCTGTAAGCCTCCATCTTGCTTTACATCCTTGGGGCATGGCCAGTAACCACTTGGCAAGGCTTGGTGTAGCAATACTGCCTTAGAGGATGAGTCCCCTCTGGTTCATATCTGCATGTTTTCCTAGCTCTGTCTCCTAGAGGACCCCACCCAGTGACTGGGTTTTCTTCTGCCTGTCTGCGTATGTACTGTGTGTGATGTCTGTAAAAAGAGCTCTAATTAATTTGGCCTAAAGAAAGACAAGTGTTTGTATCTAATTTTTTTTAAAGGGAAGTTAAGAGCTGGGAAACCTTTCAGTTCATGTGACTTTAATCTTTGAAAAATAAAAGCAGCCTTAAAGATTATTGGTAAAATGTAGTTGTCATCAAAATGTCAATAGGTAAACTAAACTATGCAGCTCAGATGCAAGGTTTGCTGAATGTTTTAAGGTTACAAACGCTTTTTGGATTTTGAGCACTGTCTGTCTTGTCTGCTTTACAATCGTTTAGGCCTGGGTACTTTTGGAACTAACCATGCCCTCAACTAAGAAGGCAAACCTTAGATGCACTTAGCACACAATTAAAGCAATTTACTAAGTTTTATCTTAAAATTAAAAATTGATAGGAGTTACCATTATAACACGTAATTGAAACTACTGAAAATATATTTATGTGCAAGGTGTGTAAAAACAGTAAAATGTGTTTTTTAATAAAAGGTTATATGAAGGCATGGAAATGTAAACTTTTGCCTAGGGTTAAAGGATTGTTTTGAGTTAAATTAGGAAAAAGCTGAAGGTTCAAAAAAGTGGTAGATGAACTGTGGAAATTAATCTTGCAGAGGAGGTTCTCTATGTGAACATATTGACTACATTCAAAAGGGTTATATAAACTTTTTGCTTCTTTAAAATTTCTGAGTCATCATTTTAGCAAAATAAATAACTTACGGTAATCTGGAATACTATTTCATAACATCAAGTGCTTTAAACATATTTTAAAGCCTTCCCCAAATCAAACTTCAGTTTGAAAATTATCTTCCCTGACACCTGGCTTTTTGGATAGTCCAGAGAACCCCTGGAATGTCCAGAAGTGAGAGGTAAACAGGATTATTTGACATATTTAGGTATATGAAATTGCCAAAATGATGTTCAATCTTCTTTAGGTTATATCTTGGTGAATAACGCTAATATATGTTCCAAAATTGTATGGGATTTCTAGAATTTTAATATCTGAGTATATGCTATCAATCATAAGGTTGTTATGTTATGTTATTGGAAGCCACAGAGACAACCAAACTTATTTGACTATTGTGTTTTTAACTGTGACTACCCTGGACATTTTGCTATTCACAGAAAATTGTTGTCTTATTTTAATCCTTCTCAAAAGATGGATTATAATAAGCTATAGAACTTTAACAGGTGCTCTCCAATACAGGCTTCTGATAACTTTGGAGATTGTGACATTGGAATAAAGGAAAATGCACAGGTCTCATGAAGAGCTGAAACGCTCATGAATATCAACCAAAACAAGAGTTCACTAAATGGACTGAACTCAGAAGGCTGAAGCAACGTTTTTGACTTTTGCTTGGAATATTGCTGACCCATGTTTTGTGTTTCCGAGTCAAGGAAACTTATTTTGAACTATTTATGGCCTTTAATAATTAAGTAAGGTGTATACTCCTGTGATAAAAATTTGGAGTATGTTTGTTTCTCTCTGCCTGGCTCCTCTACAATTTGGAAACTACCTGTGAGTTTTTTTATGGCAATATAATTAGTTGCATCAGTGCAATAAGAATCCATTTTTCTCTTGCAAGAGAATACAACTCGAGAAAATGGTTATTTTACCAAAGGTTTGACTGGAAGGATATGCTTCCCTTTAAGGAGTCAATCTCAACCTGCAGAGCCAATAAAAGCCCACTGGAGAAAGTGGCCTCATACCCTCATCTACACAGTCCATGTACAGGGCTCCTGACCTGTGGTTAGTAAAGAATGTCACTTTCTAACAGGTCCGGGAGCTCTAAGTTTATCTTGCGACCTTAAGAGGAGAGGATCACCCAACTCACAGGTATTTGAGGACAAACCCATGGCTAGGCTCAGCTTTAAAAGGTTTTATCTGAGATTCTTTGTGGAACAGAATTCCATCAAGGCAATCCAAAAGACCTATGTAGAAATAATTATTCTTACTGTAATTTATGCAAATAATCAGGCCAATTATAAAACTTAAGTCGATTTTGCAAACCACTCAGTCCTACAATGAATTGTTTTTTAACAAACATGAGGACTAGAGAGAGATAAATAATGTTTCAAAACTTCTCATACATTTGTCATTAAATTCTAAACTCATTATTAGTGTTTAAGTTTTGGCCTACATTTTAGACTAACCCTGCTTGCTCCTGTGAACCAACCAGCAATTGCTGGCTGCAGTTCGTAAAGAACAAAAGGGATGAGTAATATAGAAATTCAGATCAATATTCTAGTTCTGAGCAATTATCCTACAAATACTGCCAGGTGACTGGAATAAATAGGACGCCTGTCACTCAGAGGTTTCCTTTTGGGAAAGTATAACCAAGGGAGCTAACCAAAGCCAAGTACCATGCACCCAAATCCTAGCAAGCGTAACTACAGCTACCAGTTATCTGGGCATGTCAAAAGACACCCTTTTCCTCCCCCTTGGGGGAGGACTCAGCTCTGCAGTTTCACCTCAGCATTTGGCTTATGATAAGGAGTCCAGGCGACTCCCCTCTCCCCTGCCCCCGAGATACATTTTTGTCCAGATGCAATTCCAAGCTTAGGGTCAAAGCCCTAGGAAAGAAAATTGGATCTGAGGGATCCAGAGGCAAATGACAACAGAGGTTGAAAGGCATAGGGCAGGTAAGCGTGGCTGATTCCTGCCAAATAAGCCAACACTAAGCTTGCTGTTTCATGGATAAAGGCCATGTTAATATTCATGGCATAAATGAGGTCTAGGGAATTTGAAGGCTACTGACAGGAGGCAGGAAAGACAGGTGAGAGTGGGTAATTCCTATGCTCGAGGGTCCTCTATTTCATGGGTGCAAGTTGCTTTTACACCCATGGTGGCATCTGCCAAGGTCACCAGAACTTGGGGAAGCAAGGATGGAAGAGGGAAACCCTTACTTACCGCTGGGTACCTGCGGGGAAGAGAAGGGAAACAGGGATGGTTGCTTCCCCTTTCTAAATGGGTAGCCATTCCTCTTCAGTCTGTACCCCTTTCAAACGCATCCTGAACCTTTGGGACGCCTTTTTAAAATGGCCTCTTTTTCCTTTCGTCTCCTCGGTTTTCTCTTCACTAATAGGTAATTGGGTCTCTGTACTATGGGACACTCCCCTCAGATGCATCCTCCAAACTGGAAAGAGTTAATTTCCCAAACCTTAAACTGGTTGGGTTAGGATAGGGCCCAGTGGAAGGGAACCCAGAAGCCCAACATGCTGGCAAAAGGATAAGGTTTTTTTTTTTTTTTTTTTTTTTTTGCCAGTCGGGATTTTGGCCTCCCTTTCCATGTGCAAACTGGTAAAAAGCCTTGGAATTTTTGAACTGTTCTTACCCCCACCTTGTTTCATTTTGATACATGTTTTCTAATAACCCAGTTTGTCTGTTCTTGCCTTCAGGCCGTCAAACTCCACACCGTCATGCAACTGGAGCCTCTGACGATGGGCCCTTCTGCTGCAGACCCTTTAAATAGGCCTCTGAGGGAGTTCTGATGTCATTTCCCCAAAACAGTAGTGCCCTCTTTCAGCAGGAAGCAGTTCAGATGGGTCTTTGTCCTTATCCTGAATCTAACAGCAGCTAGATGTATTTTTTTAGAGGGGAGAATGAGACAGCCAGGCGGGAGGGGTCCCTGGAGAAGCTCCAACCAGCCTTCCCAATGAGGTGGAGCTTAGCGAAGTTCAGGAGCCTGGATCCTCCTCTTCATGTGTGGAACCTGGGATTTGAGTAACTGCAGGGCGGAAAGTGCTCTAGCAGGGACTCTGGCCTAGCGAGGGTCCCTGTTTCCCCACTTTCTTCCTTTTCACCCAATAAAACCCTGCTTCACTCACCTTTAAACCATCTGCGAGCCTACATTTTTGTGGCCATGAGACGGATAAGGACCCCATCTTTGCTGAACTAAGGGAAAGTCCTGTGACACTTTCTTCTACATTTCTTTCTTATTATTTCTTAAACACTACAAGGACAATACGTGATCCACAGCAACAATTCTTAAAATTCCACTTTCTTCTACTGCTCTCAACTATTTCCCCTTCTATTTCTTTTCCAGTATTTTTCCTTGCAGCTTGCCTATCACTTCTTCTTTTTCCCATTCTCCCAAATCTGCATTGTTAAAGCTTAAAGAAAAATGGCAGAGACTTTCCTGGAGGTCAAGGGAGAGAAAAAAACTGAGCACAGGAAATTAAAAAACTGACCTGTCTTCTAAAGAAAGCGGAAATGGTGGAGATTCTCTTACACTAATAATTTTTGTCCCATCAGAAACACAGTTGCACAGTGTCTTAGTATGTGTCCAAGTTTTTCTGATATGCTGATAGGTAGAAGTGATACTGTGCGGGTAAACCCTACTGGGGAAGGGAGGGTGGACATGGACAATAAAGTGATCAGGTGTGGTATCTTGTCTTGGGGAAATCAGTAGAGAGTTAGGATAGCCCTCACACTATGGTTGTCACTGAGGTTGCAGTGAGCCTGTGCCACAGAACCAGAAAGTATTAGAGATCAGACAGAGGGGTCTTAAAGGTTCTCAAGCTCCTCATCTTCTTAACTATGTTCTTTGGAACACTAGGGCATATTAAGATATTTAGAGAAGGAGAGAGAGGAAGAGAGATAAACTTTAGGTTAAATGGTTAAACAATTTTCCCTACTGCAGGATCTCTCAGAAGCATTAATATGATAGTATTAATTAATTCATTATCTCTAAGAGGAAGAGGCTATGAAATGTAGCTCTAATGTTTCCTTAACTTATTTGACCACATAACTCTTCTCTTTCTGGAACCCCTACTTTTCATAACATGATCTGGTAAGAATAAATACAATTTTATTTTTGTCTTTACTTTTATAAATGATATGTTTTGTAACTCCAGATGTTTTGTTAACAATGTACAGAATTATCGGGAGGAAAATTTACAATATGACCCAAGGCATTTCTTTACGTTTAAAATGTTGTAAAGCAGTAAATAGTTCAATTTTTTCTAAATATCCTTTAAGTTGACAAGAATAATACATTTTCATCATAGAAAATTTGTAAAATATCAGCAATTTTCAAGATGATACTGAAAATCATATCTAGGAGATACTGGAATTCAGTGATATTGAATTAGCATCTAGAGATAATTATCTTAATATGTTGTGGGGTTTCTTTCTTGTTTGTATGTGTATGCAAGAGAAGAAGCATAGGAGAAAATTGATTTTTTTTCTCATTCATTGATGGATTCATGGTGAGACCCTTGTAACAAAAGACACGTTTACAAGAGAAAAACACATACATTTATTTAAGTTTTACATGACACAGGGGACTTCAGAAATGAAGACCCAGAGAAATAGGGAAAACTGTATAGTTATGCTTAGGTTTGATGAAGAGTGGTCAGTTGTGCAAAGTTCTGATTGGACAAAAGAGGATATAACCTAATGGTAATTAAACTTGGGAAATCATTCAGATTGTTCTTTGTGTCTCTGTGTCTTGGAGGATAAGGATGCTCCTTTCCTCTGGATATACGGAGGACACCTCTGGAATGAAGGTTTTATGACTACTTCATAGGAAAGACAGAATCCTTGTATGTCCTGCCTCAGGCGAAGATAGGTGAAAGAGTTAAGAGTGGATGTCTTGTTTCTGCTGTTTCCTCCAAGCCAAGGTGTTATATTTTGGGGTAGCATATCCTGAACCACATCATAAACATGTGAGTATGTACATATATAGCTTTTGGGGAAAATTAGGGTCATGCCATGTGTGAAACCTTGCACCTTACTTTTCTATTCACAATACTTTGAGCATGTTGTTAAATATTCATTCGAAATGGTTTTAAGTAGCTGTATGTTATTCTGTTGTATGACTACATCAAATTTATTTGTTCCAATTTCATTGGACATTTAGGTTATTTCTAATTTTTCATGGTTATAAATAACACCATGATAAACATTTTATTTTATCTCTGCATATTTTCTGAGGATACATACCAGAAAGTATATTTGCTATGTTAAAAAGTGAACCTGCTTAAAGATTCTTGTTTCATGTTATTGAACTGCTTTCAAGAAAGATTATTCCAACCCAGAATATCACCAATAGTGTATCAAACAGCCTACCTCACAACACATTGGTGTTAGGACATTTAAATTTAAATTGTATTTACCTGTTGTATAAATAATACTGTATATAGTGCAAAATGTTTTAAAAATTCAAAAGCAGTGCAACTTTCCCTTCCACTCTGGTCCTCCAGGCATCGCCCTCCACAGAGGCAACTGATACTTCCTGTGAAGACTTTCAAAGACATTTTGTGCATATGTTAGCAAATATATGTAAATATATTCTCTTCTCCCCTTACAATCTTGCCTATTTCAGCTAATAATATTGAATGGATTTCATGTCACATTAGGACATAAAGGTGTTTTTATATATTTTTGTTTTGTTTTAAAATACTGTATGTACCTTTGTTCATTTTTATTGACACATTGTAATTGTACATATTTATGGGGTAAAATTTGATGTTTGATACATATATACACATATAATTATACAACAGTGTAATTATAAAATCAGGGCATTTAGCATATCTATCATTTCATGTATTTATCATTTCTTTGTGGTGATAACACTCAAAGCTATTTTGTAATACACAATACCATACTATTAACCATAGTCACTCTACTGTGCAATAGAGCACCAGATTCCTTCTAATTGTAACTTTGTGCCTGTTGACCAATCTTTCTCCGTCCTCCTCTTTCCCCACCTTTCCAGTCTTTGGTAACCCCTGTTCTACTTTCTGCTTCTATAATAACAACTTTTTTTTTTTTTTCAGTTCCACATATAACTGAGATCATGTGGTATTGGTCTTTCTGTACCTGGCTTATTGCACTTAACACGATGTCCTCCAGGTCCCTCAATGTTTCAAATTTCATTCTTTTTATGGGTAAGTGGTACTCCGTTGTGTATACACCACATTTTCTTCATCCATTCATTCGTTGTTGGGCATTTAGGTTAATTCCATAGTTTAGCTATAGTAAATAGTGTTACAATAAACATAGAGTGCAGATATCTCTTCAACATTCTGATTTCATTTCCTTTGCATATATACCAGGAATGACATTGCTGGATTACATGGTAGTTCTATTTTTAGTTTTTTCAGGAATCGCCATACTGTTTTCTATAGTGGCTGTACTAATTTACAATTCTTCCAACAGTGTATAAGTGTTCACTTTTCTTTAGATCCTCACTGGCACATGTTTTCTGTTGTCTTTTTGATAATAGACACTCTAATTGGAGTGAAGTGTTTTCTCAATGTGTTTTTATGTTTCCCTGGTGATTCGTGATGTTGAGCATTTTCTTTTTTTGTGTACCTCCTGGCCATTTGTATGTCTTCATTGAGAAATGTCAGTTAAGGTCTTTCTTTTGCCCATTTTTAAATTGGGTTATTTATTATTATTATTTGCTGTTATTTAAGTTTCTTATATATCTGGATATCAACCCCTTGTTAGATAGATAGTATGCAGATATTTTCTCCTATTCTGTAGGCTGTCTCCTCACTCTGTTACTTGTTTGCTGTGCAAAAGCTCTTTAGTTTGATGTAATCACATTTGTCTATTTTTGCTTTTGTTGCCTGGGTTTTCAAGTCTTATTTTAAAAATCCTTGCATAGCCCAGTGTTATAAAGCATTTCCCATATGTTTTCTTCTAGTAGTTTCATAGTTTCAGGTTTTACATTTAAGTCTTTAATCCATTTTGAGTTGATTTTTGTATATGGTGAGAAGTGGGGGTCTAGTCTTCTCCTTCTGCATATGGATATCCAATTTTCCCAGCACCATTTATTGAAAAGACTGCCTTTTCTCCAAGGTGTGTTCTTGGCACTGCTGTTGAAAATCAGTTGGCTGTATGTGTGTCCATTAATTTCTGGGTTCTCTATTCTATTTCACTGTTCTACAAGTCTGCCTTTATGCCAGTACCATGCTGTTTTCGTTACGATAGCTTTGCAGTATATTGTGAAATCAGACAGCTTGATGCCTCCAGTTTTATTTTTTTGCTCATAACTATTTTGGCTATTGAGGGCCTTTTGTGCTTTCATATGAATTTGAGGGTTTTTTTTTATTTCTGTGAAGAATATCATTGATATTTTTATAGAGATTACATTAAATCTACAGATCACTTTGGGTAGTATGGCCGTTTTAAAAATGTGAGTTCTTCCAATCTATGAGCATGGATTAGCTTTCCATTTATTTGTGTCTTCTTCAATTTATTTCATCAATGTTTTATAGTTTCAATGTCAACATCTTTCACCTTCTTAGTTAAGTTTATTTTTAGGTATCTTATTTGTTTGGTAGCTATAGCAAATAAAATTGGCTTCTTGATTTATTTTTCAGATAGTTTGCTATTAGCATGTAGAAATGCTATTAATTTTTGTATGCTGATTTTTTTATCCTGTGACTTTGCTGAATTTATTACTTCTAGAAATTTTTTTTTTTTTTTTTTTTTTTTTTGGTGGAGTCATCAGGGTTTTCTATATATAAGATTATGTTATCTGCAAGCAGGAACAATTTGACTTCCTCCTTTCCAAATTAGATGGCTTTTCTTTCTTTCTTTTGGCTAATTGCACTGGCTAGGACTTTCAGTACTATGTTGAATAGGACTGGTGAAAGTGAGCATTCTAGTCTTTTTTCCTTGTTCAGCATGATCTTAGCTGTGGGTTTGTTATATATGGCCTTTATTATAATGAGGTACCCAATTTGTTGAGAGTCTTCTTTACCTAATTTGTTAAGAGGTTTTTTTTTTTTTTTTAAATCATGAAAATATGTTGAATTTTGTCAAATGTTTTTCTGCATCTATTGAAATGATCACATGGTTTTTGTCTTTCAGTGTTTCACGTTTATTGATTTGCATAGAGTTGAATCATCCTTGCATCTCTGGGATGAATCCTACTTGATTATAGAGAATTATCTTTTTAATCTACTGTTATTCAGTTTGCTAGTATCTTGCTGAGAATTTTTGCATATATGTTCATCAGAAATATTGGCCTATGATTTTCTTTCTTGTTGTTGCTGTTGTGTCCTTGTCTGGTTTTGAAATCAACGTAATGCTGGCTTTATAAAATGAGTTTGGAAGTATTCCCTCCTTAATTTTCTGGAATAGTTTAAAGAAAATTGGTACTAGTTTTTCTTTAAATATTTAGGTGAATTCAGCAGTGAAACCATCAAGTCCTGGGCTGGTATTTTGTTTGTTTGTTTTTTAATGGAAGATGACCTCCTTATTACTGATTCGATATCCTCACTGCTTATTGGCCTTTTCAGAATCAATACATTTTCTATTTCTTCATAACTTAATCTTGGTAGGTTGTATGTGTTCAGGAATTTATTTATTTCTCCTATATTCTCAAGTGTGTTGGTGTACAGTTGTTAACGGTCTTTTACGATCTTTTGTATTTCTGTGACATCAGTTGTAATATCTCCTTTTTTATCTCTGATTTTACTAATTTGGATCCTTTTTCTTCTTAGTCTAGGTTAAAGGTTTCTTATTTTGCTTATCTTTTCAAAAAAGCAACTCTTCCTTTTATGGATCTTTTGAATTATTTCTTTAGCTTCTATTTGTTCATTTCTGCTCTGAGCTTTATTATTGTTTTCCTTCTACCAATTTTGGGTTTACTTTGTTCTTGTCTTTTAGTTTCTTGAGGTGCATGGTTAGGTTGTTCATTAGAAATTCTTTTTTTCATGTAGGCATTTATTGTTATAAACTGCCCTCTCTGAACAGCTTTTCCTGTGTCTTGCAGGGTTTGATATGACGTGTTTCCATGTACATTTGTCTCAAAGAAAGGTTTAATTTTCCTTTTAATTTCTTCTTCGGCCTTTTGGTTATTTGGGAGCATCTTGTTTAATTTGCCATGTATTAGTGTTACTGAAGTTTCTGTTTTTGTTATGAGTGACTTCTAGTTTTATGCCATTGTGGCCTAAAAAAAATACTTTAATTATCTCTATCTTCTTCAATTTGTTAAGAATTGTTTTGTGGCCTGAAATACGATCTATCCTGAAAAATGTTTCATGTCCAGTTGAGGAGGATGTGTATTCCATAGCTGTTGGGTGGAATCTTCTGTATAGGTCTGCTAGGTTCATTTGGTGTACGTCATTGTGACTCCAATGTTTCTTTTTTTTCTTTTTTTTTTGTCCTTTTTTTTTTTTTTTTTTTGAGACGGAGTCTCGCTCTGTCGCCCAGGCTGGATGGAGTGCAGTGGCCGGATCTCAGCTCACTGCAAGCTCCGCCTCCTGGGTTTATGCCATTCTCCTGCCTCAGCCTCCTGAGTAGCTGGGACTACAGGCGCCCGCCACCTCGCCTGGCTAGTTTTTTGCATTTTTTAGTAGAGACGGAATTTCACTATGTTAGTCAGGATGGTCTCGATCTCCCGACCTTGTGATCCGCCCGTCTCGGCCTCCCAACGTGCCGGGATTACAGGCTTGAGCCACCGTGCCCGGCCTCCCAATGTTTCTTTGTTGGTTTTCTATCTAGTTGATCTGTTGATTGTTGAAAGTGGGGTGTTAAAGTCCCCTATTATTATATTGCAGGATGTCTCTCCTTTTAGCTCTAATAATATATGCTTTATATATTTGTGTACTCTGGTGTTGGGTGTATATATTTTTTAGAATTGTTATATCCTCTTGTTGAATTATCATTATACCTTCTTTGTCTTTTTTTAAAAACAATTTTTGACTTAAAACCCAGTTTATCTGATATAAGTATGGCAACTCCTGCTTGCTTTTGGTTTCCATGTGCATGGGATATCTTTTCCCATTGTTTCATTTTCAATCTATATTTGTCTTTAATAATAAGGTGGTTCTCTACTGGGCAAAATACAGCTGGGTTTCATTGTTGTTGTTGTTGTTGTTTGTTTGTTTATTTATTTATTTTTTTTTAGAGACAGGGCCCCACTGTGTTGCACAGGCTGGAATATAGTGGTTATCTGCAGGTCTGATCATAGTACCCTATGACACCCTTGTACTCCTGGCCTCCAGTGATCCTCCCACCACAACGTCATTAGTATTTGGACTACAGGTACAAACTTACACGTCTGACCATGTTATCACTTGTGTACCTGATGTTTTTTTCTTTCTTTGTGGTGGGGCTAAAATAAAGAGTCTTGTAGGTAGAATATTTCAGATTGATAACAACTTAACTTTGGCTGCATAAAAATACTGTACACTTTTTCCTTTCCCTATCCTACAATTTGTATTTTGGTTGTCTTAATTTTCTAAAGATGTAAATTAAGGCAAACAAAATACAAATTGTGGGATGGGGAGAGAAAAAAATCTAGAGTATTTTTAGCCACTAATTGTAGCAGCTGATGTTTTTGATCTTTTTGATTTTAGACATTGTTATAGGAGGACTGAAGGATTTACATAGCACCATTACTGCACTGGGGTGTTCTGAGTATAATTATGAATTTTCCTAGATGAGTATATTTTATACTTTCACATGCTTCCATGGTAGTAATTATCATCTTTTAATTCCCAGTCAGCACCCTCTGAAGCATTTCTTGTAAAGCCAGTTTAGTGCTAATGAATTTATTCAGTTTTTGCTTATCCAGAAAGGTCTTTATTTCTCCTTCATTTCTGAAGGATAGCTTTAACGAATATAGCATTATTGACTGACAGTTTTTTTTATTTCAATGATTTGAATGTATTTTTGCACTCTCTCCTGGTCTGCAAGGTTTTTGCTAAGAAATTTATTGATAGTCTAATTGAGATTCCCTTATATGTGACCCAATGTTTTTCTCTTGTAGCTTTTAGAATTCTCCATTTCTCAGTGACT
Source organism: Piliocolobus tephrosceles (assembly GCF_002776525.5). Lineage (NCBI taxonomy): Eukaryota > Metazoa > Chordata > Mammalia > Primates > Cercopithecidae > Piliocolobus > Piliocolobus tephrosceles. Next base: position 173,491,369 of record NC_045437.1, read on the forward strand.
TTTGACAGTCCTATTATAATATGCTTCAGAGACGATTTGGGGGATATTGAATCACACTGAGAATTTGAGTTTCCTGGATCTGGATGTTCACAGCTTTCTTCAGACTTTGGAAGTTTTCAGCTATTATTTCATTAAATAGGTTTTCTGTGCCTTTCTCTATTTCTTTTCCCTCTGACACTTCTTTTTTTTTTTCTTTTTTTTAAAATTATACTTTAAGTTCTAGGGTACATGTGAATAACGTGCAGGTTTGTTACATATGTATACTTCTGCCATGTTGGTGTGCTGCACGCATCAACTCATCAGCACCCATGAACTCGTCATTTACATCAGGTATAACTCCCAATGCAATCCCTCCCCACTCCCCACTCCCAATAATAGGTCGCGATGTGTGATGTTCCCCTTCCAGAGTCCAAGTGATCTCATTGTTCAATTCCCACCTATCAGTGAGAACATGCAGTGTTTGGTTTTCTGTTCTTGTGATAGTTTGCTAAGAATGATGGTTCATAGCTGCATCCATGTCCCTACAAAGGACACAAACTCATCCGTTTTTATGGCTGCATAGTATTCCATGGTGTATATGTGCCACATTTTCTTAATCCAGTCTGTCACTGATGGACATTTGGGTTGATTCCAAGACTTTGCTATTGTGAATAGTGCCGCAATAAACATACGTGTGCATGTGTCTTTATAGCAGCATGATTTATAATCCTTTGGGTATATACCCAGTAATGGGATGGCTGGGTCATATGGTATTTCTAGTTCTAGATCCTTCAGGAAATGCCATACTGTTTTCCATAATGGTTGAACTAGTTTACAATCCCACCAACAGTGTAAAAGTGTTCCTATTTCTCCACATCCTCTCCAGCACCTGTTGTTTCCTGACTTTTTAATGATTGCCATTCTAAAAGGTGTGAGATGGTATCTAATTGTGGTTTTGATTTGCATATCTCTGATGGCCAGTGATGATGAGCATTTTTTCATGTGTCTGTTGGCTGTATGCATGTCTTCTTTTGAGAAATGTCTGTTCATATCCTTTCCCCACTTTTTGATGGGGTTGTTTTTTTCTTGTAAATTTGTTTGAGTTCCTTGTAGGTTCTGGATATTAGCCCTTTGTCAGATGAGTAGATTACAAAAATTTTCTCCCATTCTGTAGGTTGCCTGTTCACTCTGATGGTAGTTTCTTTTGTTGTGCAGAAGCTCTTTAGTTTAATTAGATCCCATTTGTCAATTTTGGCTTTTGTTGCCGTTGCTTTTGCTGTTTTAGACATGAAGTCCTTGCCCATGCCTATGTCCTGGATGGTATTACCTAGGTTTTCTTCTAGGGATTTTATGGTATTAGGTCTAACATTAAGTCTCTAATCCATCTTGAATTAATTTTCGTATAAGGAGTAAGGAAAGGATCCAGTTTCAGCTTTCTACTTATGGCTAGCCAATTTTCCCAGCACCATTTATTAAATAGGGAATCCTTTCTCCATTTCTTGTTTTTCTCAGGTTTGTCAAAGATCAGATGGCTGTAGATGTGTGGCATTAATTCTGAGGACTCTGTTCTGTTCCATTGGTGTATATCTCTGTTTTGGTACCAGTACCAGTACCATGCTGTTTTGGTTACTGTAGCCTTGTAGTATACTTTGAAGTCAGGTAGCGTGATGCCTCCAGCTTTGTTCTCTTCACTTAGGATTGTCTTGGCAATGCAGGCTCTTTTTTGGTTCCATATGAACTTTAAAGCAGTTTTTTCCAATTCTGCGAAGAAACTCATTAGTAGCTTGATGGGGATGGCATTGAATCTATAAATTACCTTGGGCAGTATGGCCATTTTCACAATATTGATTCTTCCTATCCATAAGCATGGTATGCTCTTCCATTTGTTTGTGTCCTCTTTTTTTCACTGAACAGTGGTTTGTAGCTCTCCTTGAAGATGTCCTTTACATCCCGTGTAAGTTGGATTCCTAGGTATTTTATTCTCTTTGAAGCAACTGTGAATAAAAATTCATTCATGATTTGGCTCTCTGTTTGTCTGTTACTGCCGTATAAGAATGCTTGTGATTTTTGCACATTAATTTTGTATCCTGAGACTTTGCTGAAGTTTCTTATCAGCTTAAGGAGATTTTGGGCTGAGATGATAGGGTTTTCTAAATATACAATCATGTCATCTGCAAAAAGGGACAATTTGACTTCTTCTTTTCCTAACTGAATACCCTTTATTTCTTTCTCTTGCCTGATTGCCCTAGTCAGAACTTCCAACACTACGTTGAATAGGCGTGGTGAGAGAGGGCATCCCTGTCTTGTCCAGTTTTCAAAGGGAATGCTTCCAGTTTTTGCCCATTCAGTATCACATTGGCTGTGGGTTTGTAATAAATAGCTCTTACTATTTTGAGATACGTTCCATCAATACCTAGTTTATTGAGAGTTTTTAGCATGAAGGGCTGTTGAATTTTGTTAAAGGCCTTTTCTGCATCTATTGAGATAGTCATGTGGTTTTTGTCTTTGGTTCTGTTTATATGCTGGATTACGTTTATTGATTTGCGTATGTTGAACCAGCCTTACATCCCAGGGATAAAGCCCACTTGATCATGGTGGATAAGCTTTTTGATGTGCTGGTGGATTTGGTTTGCCAGTATTTTATTGAGGATTTTTGCAGTGATGTTCATCAGGGATATTGGTCTAAAATTCTCTTTTTTTGTTGTGTCTCTGCCAGGCTTTGGTATCAGGATGATGTTGGCCTCATAAAATGAGTTAGGGAGGATTCCCTCTTTTTCTATTGATTGGAACAGTTTCAGAAGGAATGGTACCAGCTCCTCTTTGTACCTCTAGTAGAATTCAGCTGTGAATCCATCTGGTCCTGGACTTTTTTTGGTTGGTAGGCTATTAATTATTGCCTCAATTTCAGAGCCTGCTATTGATCTATTCAAGGATTCAACTTCTTACTCGTTTAGTCTTGGGAGAGTGTAAATGTCCAGGAAATTATCCATTTCTTCTAGATTTTCTAGTTGATTTGCGTAGAGGTGTTTATAGTATTCTCTGATGGTAGTTTGTATTTCTGTGGGGTCGGTAGTGATATCCCCTTTATCATTTTTTATTGCATCTATTTGATTCTTCTCTCTTTTCTTCTTTATTAGTCTTGCTAGTGTTCCATCAATTTTGTTGATCTTTTCAAAAAACCAACTCCTGGATTGATTTTTTGGAGGGTTTTTTGTGTCTCTAGCTCCTTCAGTTCTGCTCTGATCTTCATTATTTCTTGCCTTCTGCTAGCTTTTGAATGTGTTTGCTCTTGCTTCTCTAGTTCTTTTAATTGTGATGTTAGAGTGTCAATTTTAGATCTTTCCAGCTTTCTCTTGTGGGCATTTAGTGCTATAAAATTCCCTCTACACACTGCTTTTAAATGTGTCCCAGAGATTCTGGTATGTTGTATCTTTGTTCTCATTGGTTTCAAAGAACATCTTTATTTCTGCCTTCATTTCGTCATGTACCCAGTAGTCATTCAGGAACAGGTTGTTCAGTTTCCATGTAGTTGAGCGGTTTTGAGTTTCTTCGTCCTGATTTCTAGTTTGATTGCACTGTGGTCTGAGAGACAGTTTGTTATAATTTCTGTTTTTGTACATTTGCTGAAGAGTGCTTTACTTCCAATTATGTGGTCAATTTTGGAATAAGTGTGTTGTGGTGCTGAGAAGAATGTATATTCTGTTGATTTGGGGTGGAGAGTTCTGTAGATGTCTATTAGGTCTGCTTGCTACAGAGATGAGTTCAATTCCTGGATATCCTTGTTAACTGTCTGTCTCATTGATGTGTCTAATGTTGACAGTGGGGTGTTAAAGTCTCCCATTATTATTGTACGGGAGTCTAAGTCTCTTTGTAAGTCTCTAAGGACTTGCTTTATGAATCTGGGTGCTCCTGTATTGGGTGTATATATATTTAGGATAGTTAGCTCTTCCTGTTGAATTGATCCCTTTACTGTTAGGTAATGGCCTTCTTTGTCTCTTTGGATCTTTGATGGTTTAAAGTCTGTTTTATCAGAGACTAGGATTGCAACCCCTGCTTTTTTTCATTCTCCATTTGCTTGGTAAATCTTCCTCCATCCCTTTATTTTCAGCCTATGTGTGTCTCTGCATGTGAGATGGGTCTCCTGAATACAGCAAACTGATGGGTCTTGACTCTTTATCCAGTTTGCCAGTCTGTGTCTTTTAATTGGACCATTTAGTCCATTTACATTTAAGGTTAATATTGTTATGTGTGAACTTGATCCTGTCATTATGATATTAACTGGTTATTTTGCCCGTTAGTTGATGAAGTTTCTTCCTAGCATCGATGGTCTTTACATTTTGGCATGTTTTTGCAATGGCTGGTACTGGTTGTTCCTTTCCATGTTTAGTGTTTCCTTCGGGGTCTCTTGTAAGGCAGGCCTGGTGGTGACAAAATCTCTAAGCATTTGCTTATCTGTAAAAGGTTTTATTTCTCCTTCACTTACGAAACTTGGTTTGGCTGAATATGAAATTCTAGGTTGAAAATTCTTTTCTTTAAGAATGTTGAATATTGGCCCCCACTCTCTTCTGGCTTGTAGAGTTTCTGCTGAGAGATCTGCTGTTAGTCTGATGGGCTTCCCTTTGTGGGTAACCCGACCTTTCTCTCTGTCTGCCCTTAACATTTTTTCGTTCCTTTCAACTTCGGTGAATCTGACAATTACGTGTCTTGAAGTTGCTCTTCTCGAGGAGTATCTTTGTGGCATTCTCTGTATTTCCTGAATTTGAATGTTGGCCTGCCTTACTAGGTTGGGGAAGTTCTCCTGGGTGATATCCTGAAGAGTGTTTTCCAATTTGGTTCCATTTTCCCCCTCACTTTCAGGCACCCCAATCAGACGTAGATTTGGTCTTTTCACATAATCCCATACTTCTTGAAGGCTTTGTTCATTTCTTTTTCCTCTTTTTTCTTTAGACTTCTCTTCTCGCTTCATTTCATTCATTTGATCCTCAATTGCTGGTACTTTTTCTTCCAGTTGATCGAGTTGGTTACTGAAGCTTGTGCATTTGTCATGTATTTCTCGTGTCATGGTTTTTATCTCTGTCAGTTCGTGTATGGCTTTCTCTGTAATGATTATTCTAGTTATTCATTCTATTCTTTTTTCAAGATTTTTAGTTTCTTTGTGCTGGGTATGCAATTCCTTCTTTAGCTCTGAGAAGTTTGATGGACTGAAGCCTTCTTCTCTCATGTTGTGAAAGTCATTCTCCATCCAGCTTTGATCCGTTGCTGGTGACGAGCTGTGTTCCTTTGGAGAGGGAGATGCACTCTTATTTTTTGAATTTCTACCTTTTCTGCCCTGCTTTTTCCCCATCTTTGTGGTTTCATCTCTCTGGTCTTTGATGATGGTGACATACTGATGAGGTTTTGGTGTGGGTGTACTTCCTGTTTGTTAATTTTCCTTCTAACAGTCAGGACCCTCAGCTGTAGGTCTGGTGGAGATTGCTTGAGGTCCACTCCAGACCCTGTTTGCCTGGGTATCAGCAGCAGAGGCTGCAGAAGTGTATCTGTCTGATTCTTGCTTTGGAAGCTTCGTCTCAGGGGTGTACCCCACCGTTTGAGATGTGGGGTGTCGGTCTGCCCCTAGTGGGGGATGTCTCCCAGTTAGGCTACTCAGGGGTCAGGGACCCACTTGAACAGGCAGTCTGTCCGTTCTCAGATCTCAACCTCTGTGTTGGGAGATCCACTGCTCTCTTCAAAGCTGTCAGACAGGGTCATTTGCGTCTGCAGAGGTTTCTGCTGCTTTTGTTGTTTGTTTGTTTAGCTGTGCCCTGTTCCCAGAGGTGGAGTCTACAAAGACAGGCAGGCCTCCTTGAGCTGCTGTGGGCTCCACCCAGTTCGAGCTTCCCAGCGGCTTTGTTTACCACTTAAGCCTCAGCAATGGCGGGCACCCCTCCCCCAGCCTCGCTGCTGCCTTGCCGTTAGATCGCAGACTGCTGTGCTAGCAATGAGGGAGGCTCCGTGGGCATGGGACCCTCCCGACCAGGTGTGGGATATAATCTCCTGGTGTGCTGTTTGCTAAGACCCTTGGTAAAGCGCAGTATTGAGGTGGGAGTTACCAGATTTTCCAGGTGTTGTGTGTCTCAGTTCCCCTGGCTAGGAAAAGGGATTCCCTTTCCCCTTGCGCTTCCCAGGTGAGGCGATGCCTCGCCCTGCTTCAGCTCTCGCTGGTCGGGCTGCAGCAGCTGACCAGCACTGATTGTCTGGCACTCCCTAGTGAGATGAACCCAGTACCTCAGTTGAAAATGCAGAAATCACCTATCTTTTGTGTCGTTCGTGCTGGGATCTGGAGACTGGAGCTGTTCCTATTCGGCCATCTTGCTCCGCCCCGCTGACACTTCTATAATGCAAATTTTTTTTCACTAATGGTGTCCTGTAAGTCATGTGACCCTTCTTCATTGTTTTTATTCTTATTTCCTTTTTATCTCTGACTGAGTTATCTTAAAAGACCTATCTTCAGTTTCAGGAAATTTTTTTCTTCTTTATTCATTCTGTTGTTGAAGTAAGTTCTCAATCGATTTTTAAATTTTATTCATTTCATCCTTTAGCAACAAACTTTCTGTTTGGTTCTTTGTGATATCTCTTTGTTGAATTTCTAATTAAGATCACGGGTTGTTTTATTAATTTCATTGAATTGTTTGTGTTCTTGTGTATTGCACTGAGTTTTTTTAAGATCATTGTGTTGAATTCCTTTTCAGGCATTTTATAAATATCCTTTCTTGAGGGTCTGTTATAGGAGTCTTATTTTGTTCCGTTGGAGATGTCATGTTTCTTTGCTTTTTCATGTTTATTGGGTTTCTACATTGACATCTGGACCTCTACTGGAATGGTCATCTTTTCCAGTTTACAAAGTGGCTTTTGAAACAAGAGGCTTTTTTTTTTTTTTTTTTTTTTGGTAGATGGATCTTAGAGTGTCTGTTGGGAATGGTGCATTGGCTCTGGTTCTGGGTGGACTCAGTATTGTGGTCTTTGTAGATTCATTGTCTGTAATTTGTCATCTGCAATACCTGCTATTGTCTCAGTGGCATAGTCTGTGGGAGTTTGTGACAGTGGTGGTGCAGTTTTGATGGTGCAGAGGTGCTGGGTTTGTTGTCAGGCTGGGTGCATGTTGGTGTTATTGGCTAGCAGGCTGTGTGGCAGGCTCTCTGGGAGGCCATGGCTACCTATGAGCTGGCTGTCAGACTCAGCATGGGTGCATGTGGACCAGGCAGCTAGATGCACAGGGCTCTCCGGTGGGGTGAAGCTGTCTCTGGGACAGCTGTAGGGCTGGGGACAGGTGCATGTGGACTGGGCAGCTACACAGGGATCACTCTAGGAGGACAGGGTCAACTCTGGGTTGGCTGTTGGGCAGGGAGTGGGCCAACGGCTGCACAGGATCCTCTCCAGTGGGGTAAAGCTGCCTTCTGGATGCCTATGGTGATAGGGGTGGGTGCACATGTGCTTGACCGTTGCATGAGGCTTCCACACTGTGTAGGTCATCTTGTTTCCCTGGAGGATAGAGTGCCTCCCGGGTTTGAACATCAGGATGTTAGTCATTTTTTCAAGTCTACATTCTAGGCAGTCAGGGTATTTGTGGTGTAGGCACTTGTGTGAACATAGTGAAATGACAGTGGGGCCACAGGGATGGGGGATTTGGTACCTACTGTCTCCCAGGGCAGGGCACATTCCAGCAGTGGGTCCAGTTTTCAGGATGGCACTATGCCATGGCAGCTTAGGTCACAGGGGTGGAGGCTGTCCCAGAGGTTCCTTCTCTCGGGCAATGCAGCTGTGTAGTTGTGTGACAACTGTCCACACAAGATCTGTGGCCTTTGAAGACTGGAGGACCCTCTTGTAGGAATTGCTGCCAGTGTTTGTGGTGGTGATGGCAAACTGCCAAGGATCTCCTTCTTACCATCTCCCCATAAGAAGAAGTCCCCTTGGCTCCAGGACAAGCATGGCAGGGTAGACAGTGTTGGAGAGGTAGGATGCCTTGCTCCCCTCTCTGTGGTGCTACGCGCACTTCCATGCTCCACAGGGATCTGACTGCTCCCCTGGTGCTCCCCAGTATAATTTCTCAGACTCTCCAGTTGAGATATAGTTGTTTATTTGTTGTTTCGGTCCCATTTTGGTGGGGGAAGTGGGGCACAAACCGAGCACCAGGCAAGTCTAGTAAGTCTAGTTGCCATCTTGATAATGTCCCTTTGTTCTCATATACTTTAACAGCAGGTTGGCATTCCATTGTGTAAAATGTTCTACAATTTTTCAAACCAATCTTCTACTGACAAACATTTGTGCTAGTGTAAAACAAATGTATCACTACACATATATGCAAAAATATTAAGGCCACATTCCTAGAAGTAGATTTGTTACTGCAAAAGATGTGTGTAGTCAGTAACTTTGTTAGGTATTAACAAAATGCTCTGTGGAGATTATGCTGCTTTATATTAAAAATAACAACAGAATGAGAGTGTCTATATTTCCACACTTTCATCTGCTGATGTACTGGTAAATAATTGACAACTGGCTTTCTGGGAGAGAGAAAGAGGGACTTGATTTGTAGCATTTGTCAATTTCCATGATATAAATACATTTACGATGGCTTTTTTTTTTTTTGTGAGACAGAGTCTCACTCTGTTGCCCAGGCTGGAGTGCAGTGGCGCGATCTTGGCTCACTGCAACCTCCACCTCCCAGGTTCAAGCAATCTCCTGCCCCAGCCTCCCGAGTAGTTGAGACTACAGGCGTGCATCACTAGGCCCAGCTAATTTTTGTATTTTTAGTAGAGACAGGGTTTTACCATGTTGACCAGGTTGGTCTCCAACTCCTGACCTCGTGATCCGCCCGCCTTGGCCTCCTAAAGTGCTGGGATTACAAGCGTGAGCCACTGCATCCAGCCACCATGGTTGATTTTAAGATATCAACATAAAGCCATTGTATGGGGAGTTGGTAAGAGACATCCACAATCAGCTTTTACACTATCCTCATCTGTGCAGAATATTAGCAAACATTTTAATTGTCAGCAATTTGACTGGCAAAAATGATATTGTGTATAAGACTGAGTATCCTTTCATATATTTAAGAACATTTCTTTCCCAGGAGCTATTTCTTTATGCCCTTGGTTTATTTCTCTTTTGAGCTAGAGGGCTGTTTCTTATTTATTTGCTGAATCATTTTATATAATAAGATTATCTGTTTCATATATGATTGCAGTAGCATATAGTTCCCTTTTTATATTTTGACTTCATTTTTGATTTTTGCCCTAAAGGAATTCTTAACTTCATATGGTTATATTTACATTATTTTATTATGTTCCTTAAGTTTTGTATTACAGTTAGATTTTCTCTACTCTAAAAATTTAAAAATATAATTATTTTCTCATGATTTCTTCTTGTAATTTTATAATTTTATAAAATCTTGGAAACTTTTTTCTCCATGTTTCTAATTTTTGGTGGCACATTATTTAAGGCAAATAGGTCAAGTTGGTTGACAGTGTTGCTCGAATCTCTTACAAACTGACAATTTTTTTTTTTTTTTTGGTCTATTGGTTCTACTAATTGAAATCTTCAACTCTTTCTGCAGATTTGTCTTTTTTTCTTTTCCATTCTATCAGTTTTTGCTTCATGTGTTTTGAAAGTCTGTAATTAGGTGCATACATATGTAACAATGTTATTCTTTGTTGATATTTTGACTTCTTTATAATTATGTAGCTGCCATGTTTATTCCTGTAAACATTCCTTGATCTGAAACTTATTTTGTATTATATAGCCACCTGATATGGTTTGGCTGTGTCCCCACCCAAATCTCATCTTGAATTTTAGCTCCCATAATTCCCATATGTTGTAGGAGAAACCTGGTGGGAGGTAAGTGAATCATGAGGGCAGGTCTTTCCCATGCTATTCTACTGACAGTGACTGAGTCTCACAAGATCTGATGGTTTCATAAAGGGGAGTTCCCCTGCACACTTTTTTTTGCCTGTGCTGCTGCCATGTAAGACATGATTTTGCTCCTCCTTCACCTTCTGCCATGATTATGAGGCCTCCCCAGCCATGTGGAACTGTGAGTCAATTAAATTCCTTTCCTTTATAAATTACCCAGTCTCAGGTATGTCTTTATTAGCAGTGTGAGAATAGACTAATACAGTAAATTGCTACTGGTAGGGTGGGGCACTGCTATAAAGATAACTGAAAATGTGGAAGCTACTTTGGAACTGGGTAACAGGCAGAGGTTGGAACAGTTTGGAGGGCTCAGAAAGATAGGAAGATGTGGGAAAGTTTGGAACTTCCTAGAGACGTGTTGAATGGCTTCAACCAAAATACTGATAGTGACATGGACAATAAAGTCCAGGCTGACGTGGTCTCAGATGGAGATGAAGAACTTTTTGGGAACTGGAGCAAAGGTGATTCTTGCTGTGCTTTAGCAAAGAGACTGGCAGCTTTTTGCCCTAGAGATATGTGGAACTCTGAACTTGAGAGAGATGATTTGAGGTATCTGGCAGAAGAAATTTCTAAGAAGCTAAGTATTCAAGAGGAAGCAGAGCATAAAAGTTTGGAAAATTTGCAGCCTGATGATGTTACAGAAAAGGAAAACCCCATTTTCTGGGGATAAATTCAAGCTGGCTACAGAATTTGCGTAAGTAACAAGGAGGCCATTGTTAATCACCAAGACAATGGGGAAAATGTCTCCATGGCATGTTAGAGATCTTCATGGCAGCCCCTCCCATCACAGGCCTGGAGGTCTCTGAGGAAAAAATGGTTTTGTAGGCTGGGCCCAGGCCCCCCCTTCTCTATGCAGCCTTCAAACATAGTACCCTGCATCCCAGCTGTTTCAGCTCTAGCCATGGCTAGAAGGGGCCAACGTACAGCTCAGGCCATTGTTCCAGAGGGTGCAAGCTCCATGCCTCTGCAGCTTACACATGGTGTTAGGCTATGGGTACAAAGAAGTCAATAAATAAGGTTTGGGAATCTCTACCTAGATTTCAGTGGTTGTATAGAAATGCCTGGATGTCCAAGCAGAAGTTTCCTGCAGGGGTGGGGTCCTCATGGAGAAAGTCTGCTAGGACAGGGTGGAAGGGAAATGTGGGATTGGAGTTCTCACACAAAGTCCCCACTGGGGCAACGCCTAGTGGAGCTGTGAGAAGAAGGTCACTGTCCTCCAGACTCCAGAAGGGAGATCCACTGACAGCTTGCATCATGCACCTGGAAAAGCCACAGACACTCAATGCCAGCCCATGAAAGCAGCCAGGAGAAGGGCTTTACCCTGCAAAGCCACAGAGGCAGGGCTGCCCAAGGCCATGGGTGCCCACCTCTTGCATCAGCATGAGCTGGATGTGAGACATGGTGTCAAAGGAGATCATTTTTAAAGTTTAAGGTTTAATGATGGTCCTATTGGATTTCAGACTCACATGGGGCCTATAGCCCCTTTGTTTTGGTCAATTTCTCCCATTCAGAATGGGTATATTTACCCAATGCCTGTATCCCCATTGTATCTGGGAACTAACTAACTTGCTTTTGATTTTACATGCTCACAGGTGGAAAGGACTTGGCTTGTCTCAGATGAGACTTTGAGTAAGATCAGACTTTGGGGGACTGTTGGAAAGGCATGATTGGATTTGGAAAGTAAGGACATGAGATTTGGGAGGGGACAGGGCAGAATATGGTTTGGCTGTGTCCTCACCCAAATCTCATCTTGAATTGTAGCTCCCATAATTCCCACGTGTCATGAAGGGGAAACTGGTGGGAGGTAATTGAATCATGGGGGCAGGTCTTTCCCTTGCTGTTCTCATGATAGTGACTAAGTCTCACAAGATCTGATGGTTTTATAAAGGGCAGTTCCCCTGCACACACACTGTTGCCTGCTGCCATGTAAAACATGTCTTTGCTCCTCCTTTACCTTCCACCACGACTGTGAGGCCTCCCCAGTCATGTGGAACTGTGAGTTAAGTAAGCCTCTTTCCTTTATAAATTACCCAGACTCGGATATGTCTTTATTACTAGCCTGAGAACAGACTAATACACCACCCTAAATTTCTCTTAGTTACTGTTTATATGGTAAATATTTTCTCTTCCCTTGCTTTTAACTTCTGTCTTTATACTGGAAAAGGGTTTTTGTAAACTGCTACAAAGTTGGTTTTTATTTTTATTTTATAAACTCCTTTTTAAACAAAGGAAAATACGGAGTCTCACTCTGTCACCCAGGCTTGAGTACAGTGGTGAGATTATGGCTCCCTGCAACCTCAAACTCTTGAACTCAAGCTATCCTCCCACCTTAGCCTCCCAATAGCTAGGACTATAGGCATGCCCTACCATACCCAGCTTACAATCTCTGCTAACTGGCATGCTCAGACAACTTATATTTAATTATAAATATGATTGGGTTTATGTATACCACTTCTTTATTGGTTTTCTACTTGTCACATTTACTCTTTGCTTCTTCATCTACTTTCCTGACTTTTTTGGTATTAATTGAATGTTTTTAGTATCCCATTGTATCTCTATTATTAGTTTATTAGCAATATCTTTTTTATATTTATTTTTAATGGTTGTGCCAAGGTTTAATAGATATAGCTACAATTTATCACAGCCTACTTTCACATTATATTGTAAAAATTTACAAAAGTAGTATACTTCTATTTCTCTCCTCCCATCTTTTGTGCTATTTCCATACATTTACTATAACCTATAAGTTCCACAAAACACTATTATTATTTTTGTTTAAAACAGTCAAGTATATTTCCATGATAGTAGAAATTAAGAGTATTTTTTGAAATATTTACTCACAGATTTGCTATTTCCAGTTCTTTAGTGGGGGGGGGAGAGGGAGGGAGAGAGAGAAGAATGAGTAGAATGTGTGTGGTTTCAAATTTCCATCAGAAACCATTTCACTGTAGACAAAATTCCCTTTAATATTGCTTCCTAATGTAGACTTGGTACCAATGAATTTTCTTAGCTTTTGTCTGAAAGTCTTTATTGCCTTCATCTTGTCATGATGTTTTCATTAGGTTTAGAACTTTAGGTTGACAGATCTTTCACTCACCTGCCTCCGTACACTCTGTAAAGATGTCATTTTAAAATGTGTTCTCAAAAAGTCTTCTGTCATATTTATCTTTACTTCTCTCTATATAATGTATATTTTTACTCTGGACGCTTTCATTTTTACTTATTTCTTTTCTAATACTCTTTCTTTCCTTATATAGTCTAAGTTTCTGACATGTGTCATTTTCCTTCCTGCTGTAAAACTTCTTCTAACATTTCTTGCAAAACAGGTCTACTGATAACAAATTCCCTCAATTTTTGTTTGTCTGATGAAGCCTTTATTTCTCCTTCACCTTTTGTTGTGGACTGAATGTTTGTGTCCTCCTAAAATTCCTATGTTGAAACTCTAACCTCAATGTAATAGTTTATAGAGATGGTCCCTTTGGTAGTTAATTAGGTCATCAGGGTGGAGCATTCATGAATGGGATTAGTGTACTTATAAGAAAGCCCAGAGAGCTAGTTAATTCTCTTACTTCCCTGTGTAGATACAAGAAGTTGGCCATCTGCAGCCTGGAAAAGGGCCCCTCATCAAAACATGACTATTCTGGCAACCTGATGTTGGATTTCCAGTCTCCAGAACTGCGAAAAATAAGTTTCTGTTGTTTATAAGCCAACTAATCTACAATAATTTGTTTTAGCAGCCCAAACTGACTGACCAAGGGACCTTTGAATGATAAAATCAGAAAATACAAAACTCTAGGTTGGTGGGTTTTCTTCTCATAGCAGTTTAAATATTGCACTCTCTTCTCTTCTTACTTGCGTGGCTTCTGAGGCAAAAGATGTAATTCTTATCTTTGCCTATCTATAGATGTTTTTATCCTCTTGCTTCTTCCAGGAATTCTTAGTTTTCATTTTCAGCACTTTAAATATGATATGCCTAGGTGTCATTTCTTTGCTTGATTTTTGCATTTATCTTTGGCATTCTCTGAGCTTTCTAGATCTGTGGTTTGGTATCTGACATTAATTTGAGAAAATTTTCAGCCATTATTCCTTCAAATATTTCTTCTGTTCTCTTTTCTCCTTCTGGTATTCCCATTATACATATGTTACACCTTTTGTAATTGTCCCAGAGTTCTTTGATACTCTGTTTCAAATTTGTTAGTCTTTTTCAGTTTTTGAAGTTTCTATTGATATAACCTCAGGCTCAGAGATTCTTCCCTCAGCTGTGTTCAGTCTACTAATGTGCCCACCAAAGACATGCTTCATTTCTATTAGTGGTTTTCATTTTTAGCATTTCTACTTTTTAAATTAGAGCCCTTGGCATATTATAATTGTTTTAAATTCCAATAATTCTGACATCCTTGCCATATTTAAGTCTGCTTATGATGCTTGTTCTGTCTCCTCGAACTGTGTTTTTGCCTTGTAGTATGTCTCATAATTTTTTTGTTGAAAGCCAAACATGCCATACTGGGTTAAAAGGAATTCTGGTAAATAGGCCTTTTATTATGTGACAATAAGGCATGAGAAAGGGGAAGCATTCTATAGTTCTATGATTAGGTCTCAGTCTCTTAGTGAGCCTTTGGGCTGTGAACTTGACAAGAGCTTCTCAGTTTTATCTCCAAGCTCAGGTGGGACAGAACATCTACAATACGCTGAAGCTGGCTTCCCCTCACCCAGGTTACTTAGGCTCTGACTAAACTGTTCCCCATCTCAGACTTGTGCACATCGAGCTTCCGGCAATTTGTTAATTATAGCTTAGGTTTTCCTACGCTGGTACTGGTTCCAGCAGAGGGTTCTGCTTGCAGGTTTCTGCTCTGGTGAGTTGTGATTCTCTGTATTTGTCCTCTGTTTCTCCAGCTTTGGAGGCAGTGGTTTTCCCAGGACCTCATTCCTCTTGTTCAGCTTTGTACTTGTTAAGACGGAGTGATGACTTTCAAGTTCTTTACATGCTGAACCTGAAACCAGAAGTCTGGAGACTTTTTAAGATGTTTCTCTTTATCACTAGTTGCCAGCAATTTGATTATGATGAACCTTGGTTTGTTATGTTTCTTTTTTTTTTTTTTTTGTCTTTAGACAGAGTTTCCCTCTGTGATGTGATGTGACCATAGCTCATTGCAGCCTTGACTTCCTAGGTTCAAGCAATCCTTTCACCTCAGCCTCTTGAGTAGCTAAGACTACAGGAGCGAACTACCACGCATAGGTAATTTTTAAAAAATGGGGGCCAGGTGCGGTGGCTCACACCTTTAATTCTACCACTTTGGGAGGCTGAGGCAGAATTGCCTGAGCTCAGGAATTTGAGAACCACCTGGGCAAAATGGTGAAACTCCATCTCTACTAAAAATCCAAAAAGAAAAAAATTTAGCTGGGTGTGGTGGTGCACACCTGTAATATGAGCTACTAGGGAGGCTGAGGCACAAGAATTGTTTGAACCCGGGAGGCAGATGTTGCAGTGAGCTGAGATCGTGCCATGTATTCCAGCCTGGGTGCTGGGCAATAGACTGGGACATGGTCTCCAGAAAAAAAAAATTATGGAGACAGGATCTCCTTATGTTGCCCAAGATGGTCATGAACTCCAGGGCTCAAAAGATCCTACTCCTACCTTGGCCTCTCAAAGTGCTAGAATTACAGGCATGAGTCATTTTACCCAGCCTTGTTATGTTTCTTTTGCTTGGGGTTTACTGAATTTCTTGGATCTGTGGGTTTAAAGTTTTTGTCAAGGAATAAAATGTTTTAGCTATTACTTCTTCAAATCTCTTTTCTGATCCCCTCACTTCCTCTTCTTCTAGTTGCAACTGCACATGCTTGACTGTTTAATATTGTCCCACTGTCCCATAACTCACTGATGCTCTGTTCATTTTTTCAAGTCTGTTTTTTTTTTTTTTTTTCTGTTTAATTTGGGGTCATTTACATTTGTATAACTTCAAGTTCACCAATCTTTCTTTTTTCAGTGTTTAATCTGCTCTTGAATTCAGTATATTTTTCATTTCAGCTACTGTATTTTTCATTGCTTGAAGTCCTATTTAATTCTTCATTTCTTCAGTTTCTCCCCTCACTGTGCCCATATTTAAAAAATTTGAACAAATGTAGCATATTTATAATAGCTTTTTAAATACACTTTTCTGATAATTCCATCATCTCTGTCATTTCCAGATTTATTTGTACTCATGGACTTTTCTCCCAGGTATGGATTGCATTTTTCAGATTCTTATTCTGTATAATTGTTTTGTATAAAAGAAAATATTATGTAAGTAAATAAAATTTTTGTATACATTTTATTTTCTGTATAAAATATATTCTGTAAAATAATTTTTATTGATACTCAGACATTGTGAATTTCACATTGTAGAGTGCTCAATTTTGTTGTATCCCTTTAGTGTTAAGCACTTTCTAGGGGATAGTTACGTTACTTTCACATAAATTTATCCATTTTGAGGTTTTTAAAAAATTTTTAATCTATTTATTTATTCTGAGACTGGGTTATGAGACTGGCTAATCTTTGCATTTTTGGTAGAGTCAGGGTTTTGTCATGTTGCCCAGGCTGGTTTCAAACTCCTAGGTTCAAGTAAGCTGCCCACCTCAGTCTCCCAAATTGCTGAGATTACTCAGGTGTGAGCCACTGTGCCCAGTCACTTGAGGTGTTTTTTAAAAGTTCTACTTAAGATCACACAGAGAAGCCCTTGTTCTGGGGTGATTTTGTCCCATTTCTAAGGCCTGACCCTTCTCAAGTCTCTATTGAATGTCCTTGAATTAAATAATGTCTCTTCACTGTGACTGGGAAACATTAGTCAAACAATCCCAGTCCTCTGTGAGCTCTGGGAACTGTTTATTTTAAAGTTTCCTTATAGTTATTTTACTTTGGAAGTTGTTATTGCCCAACTTTGTGGTGTATCTTCCATTTCTCTCCTCATTATATTTATGCTTTCCTTTAATTCCTTTAACAAACAGAGTATGCACAGACTGATCATCAACCAAAGTTGCAAGGGACTCCATGAACACTTCTATGGCAGTTAATGCTTTGTAAGTAGAAGGAGAAGTCACTATATCTATGTTTAATGGAGATGGAAAGAGATGCAGAAATGTTGCATCATGTTTTTGCCCTCAGCTTTTCAAATCCCAAAGATTTAAGTTACCTACAGTTATTTTTAAGAAATATATTTGAAAATATTTAAGTATTAAGCATTTTACTATGGTTTGAATGTTGTTGTTCCCCCCAAAACTCATGTTGAAATTTAATCCCCCTCCAAAAAAAAAACAGTGTTGGAAGGCGGGGCACAATGGGAGGTGTTTAGATCATAAGGTCTTTGCCTTCATGAATAAATTAATGAAATTATAAAATGGGCTCACAGGAGTGGGTTTGCTCTTTTGAGCCCTTTCCCTTCTACCTCCTGCCATGTAATGATGCAGCAAGAAGGCCCTTACCAGATGCAGGTGCCTTGATCTTGGACTTCCCAGTTCTAGAGGGAACTGTAAGCCAATGAATTTCTGTTCATTATAAATTACCCAGTTTTAGGTATTCTGTTACAGCAGCATAAAATTGACTAAGGCTAAAATATATTCTATTCTTAGAAATAAGCCATTCAGGATTATATCTAAGTTTTTTATAGCCAACAAAATTTCTGCTCTCTGGATCCTGTTCAACATAAAGCAAGAAATGCAAGATGAAAGGGGCTAGTATCTGAGTATAATAATTGGTCCAGCTCTATAAAGATTAGGTAACAATCTATTGTGCACTCTCTCTCTTGTGAATAGGGCTTAGAATTTAACCTCCATAACTTTACCGAGCCAATTCCCACTACCTCATGTTATTGAAAAAAATGTGGGATAACAAAACAATACTGTTTATTCTCTCTCCTTGTCTCCTATCACTCTGAACAGAGATGCTCAGAGAAACTATATTATTATAAAGACCTCTGACTATATCTACAAATATTCTCTAGCCTATCCAAGCTTTCTTATGTCAATAACCTAACACCCTACTCTTCTCTGACCTGTGAACAGCTCTGGCAGAAGAATAGCAGGATTTTGGAAAGAGAATACACTGATGGAGGGAGCTCAGCAGCAATTTTTGTGGTTATTTTTTCCAACGAATGGCACAGAGCTGAATCCTGATAGCATAACCAGTCCTGATCTCTTTTCCACTGAAGATAAATTGTGAAAACAGTATTTCCTACGATGAACTAGTGGAATAGAAATAGTCTATTCATAATCACCTTAAATGTTGATATCAGCATAGCTGGAAAAATCCCCAGGCTATATCCCATGGTAAAAATTTACTAATTTTGCAGGTATTAAATCAACTGAATAATTTTGGATGGATAGATAATGGAAGTAGCCATTCTGACAGCTAAAATACTACAGGGATGGAAACTTAATTTTTAAGTCTCTGAAAATAATTGCAAGTAGAATTTTGTATTTTTTAAAGCTACACAATTGGGATTGTTTCTCATGATAAAATGTACATTTCTGTAATCTCTGCATGCCAGTAGTGTTAACCTTTTATTTAGATACAAATACGCAGTTTAACTACTACTGTCTGGAAATCATTAGACAGTAATCTCTCCATTTACCTTAACAAAAAAGGACCCAGGTCTGATTGGATCAAGTTGATATAATAAACACAATAAAAGGTTTTCTTTCCCATTTTCAACACAGTGTTAAAGCTCTGATAATATATTAATATACTGGGCACAATATAATAGCCTGTGGCATTAGTTTCAGATGATGAGAAGCACAAAACTTTCACAATTCTCTTGCTTACAACTTTCTGCTTGGTCAGCTCTAAACGAAGAACTATCAAGTTGGCAGAAGGTACAGGAAGGAAGAAAAAACAAGGAACATCTCATTGAGCATATTACTAAAACTCTTCCCTACTAGGCTCTCAATAATGCAGAAAAGAGCTGTGAAAAAGAGTTGAGAACTCCTCTGGGGCAGAGATTTGTATTTTATTTCTGTGCCTTCAGTGCCTAGTATATTTCTGGACACAATGCAGAGGAGTGTTACACATATCCCTTCCATTGCTGAGGGTATGGTAAAGAGAAGGAAATTAACCCAGATGGGGCTCACCCCTCCTCTTATCAAAGATATGCCTTCTCTGATGGATGCACACTTCACCTTTATAGCCAAAACGTGAGGTCTTACTGTCTGTCGTGTCTTATGTCTTGTTTGAGAATTTGTATATTTCCAGCAGAGGGAACAGCATGTGATAATTTTGGGAGGCATAAGATTGTAGAACATGTTTGTGAAATAGTTTCTCTCTCTCTCTCTCTGTTTTTTCTTTCCTATTTTGGCTGTGTAGAGAAAGTGCAGAGATTACAATGAATCATACTCCTTCGTTTATGAAATGGTATCACAATTGGTATGCTCAGGTTTTTATTTATATATCTATTACTTTTTCTCGTAGACAGGCTTCTGACTTGTGACAAATTAAGGCTCCCATTGATTACGTTTATAACAAAAAGTCATATGAATTTTTAATTGCTTTGTAAATTATTTGTATAAAGACATCTGAGGGTCAAGATTCTGGAGAGAAACTGAAGGAAGAGAAGGAAACTGATCCCCTGTAGCCACTTTTTCTCTGGAGGCATTTTTTGATTTGGGCCAAAGGCCAAGAGCCTGGGAACCAAGCTTTGACTGCGCAGAGGCAGAGAAACCAGCAGAACTTTTTGGAAGTACTACAGAGCTGGAGACCAAAGGGCCCTCAACATTTTTTCCCTAAAGACATTTGCCAAATTCTGAAGCGACATTAGTTGGGGGCCTAAAAAGCTTAAGCAGAAGGCTTTATAAAAGCAGAATGAACACTGGGGAAGTATCACTGTATTAAGGAAACAAAGAAAGAGTTCACGATTTGCCAAAATGGGGGTTACCATGGCCATACCAGGTTCTCAATGGAAAAATCTGAAGAGTTATACCCTAAGAGCAGGAATAAACAGTAGGTAGACTGAGACTTAATAAAAACTGCAACTAAACATTTTCTTAGCTCCTGATCAGATTAAGTAATCAGTTCTCACTTTATACATCTAATAAAGGGCGAGTCAACTCTAGTGAAAGATACGCATCATTTGAAGCCTCTAAAATTTTTTAAATCCATAACGTCCAGCATACAATACAATTAAACTAGAGTTAAGAAGCAGAAAAGTGACTGATAATAAAGAGATTAAACAGATAACTGAAGTGGACTGAGAAATGAACTAGATACCAGGCTTGCAAATAAGGACTTCAAAATAAATAAGATTAATATACAAATAAAATAGAAAAAAAAAGATAAAACACAGGTATGGAAACATGAAATTTTGTTACAGGGAATCTATATGTTAAAATAATTAAACTGACATTTTGGAACTGTAAAATACAGTATCTGGGAGCCTCCGCTTCTAGTATAGAAGGGATGAGCTTCTCATACAACTAATCCTCTTTCAAATGGCACCTTTATATAAACCCTGGAAAAGCACAAAACAAAGAGAAAAAACTATCTAAAGGCTCTGGAAATAGAAAAACACAGGCTGATTATGAAGGACAGCTGAACTTTGAAAAGTGACCAGCAGAGTGAATCTCCCATTTTTATATTGCTTTGCCCTGAAGGCAGCAATAGATATAGTGTCAACAGTGCTAGGTCTCCAAAATGCCAATAGAAAAACCCCCTTAAACTTATTGTCCAGAAGAAGCAGGGAAAATATCCAGAGACAACCACAGCCACTGAAGAATGAAAGGAGAACCTTGGAAAACAGAGGGCCAGCGATGGAAACAGCTCATGTCTGTGGCTAGTCAATGAACATGCGTGAATGGGAGAAACTGGAAGCAGCGTGCAGTTGAACTTTAGAGAACCAAGCCACCACACCTCACAGACATGTCGCACATGTTACACAGTGTGCAATTTGAGTGTAAATCTCAAGTATGATCCTCCATGTTCCAGCTCTTCAGGTCAGAATGGGTTCAAAATCATGCCTCAAGTGGGGCTATCAGGAATATCACAGGAACTGATAATTAGTAGGTGTCTGTTGGGACTGACTCTTCTGAAAAATCCAGCTACTTTACCACAACTATCCAAGGACATATTTTTCATTCTATCTGTCACTGTAACAGGTAAAACTTGTAAAACCTGGCTTGGAATCACTTAGGCTGATGTATGTAGATGGACAAGCACTGTGTGGTTGCCAGGGTCTTTATGTACTTCACACATTTAACTGTAAAAATTCCAATTACTTTCAATCTTTGTGCAAGATTCAAATGCCTCCGGAATTAGCGTAGATTTTGTTCCTGGGCTTAGGCCATCTCCAGTTCCCAGCAGATGAACAACAATATGTACAGATCAAAGTTCTGACTACTGGGAAGATATTACTACTCTACTGTCTTTCCAGATACCTTGAGTAGGACCATAATACTGTAGCTGACCAACATATGCAACATCCTCTGTAATTTGTAACATTTGTAGCTGCCAACATATGCAACATCCTCTGTAATCATCTAATCTAAGATTTCAACCCCTTGCTCTTGCTCAGCTTCCTCTGAAACAGCAATAATTCATAGATTTGGGTTTTTTTGTGGTAATTTCTATATTTTCCAGGTGGCTTTCATTCCTTTTTTTTTTTTTCCTCTCCTCTGACTGTGTGTTTTCAAATAGCCAATAGAAAAACCCACCAAAAACCCAGTCTTGGAGCTCACCTATTCTTTCCTCTGCCTGGTCCATTCTACTGTTGAGAGCCTCTAATGAATTCTTCAGCTCAACAAATGTGTTTCTCATTTTCAAGATTCTGATTTTTAAAATATTATTTCAACTAAAAATTGTAATGAAGTTTACTTCATAACTTACTGTATAGCTACTATTATCAAGTAGTATGTGCATTTGGTATAAGAATAAATATATACAGTATATGGAACCAAAGAGACCTACATAATCAATGGCCAAATGATTTTGACAAAGGTGTTAAGATAACTCAGAGGGGAAAAAAATGATCTGTTTAACAAATGATGCTGGAAAAACGGGATATCTGTTTAGAAAGAAGTGAACCTAGGCTCTCTCTCACATCATTTATCAAAATTATCTTAAAACAAATTACAGACTTTTGGTTCCAAAATGGTAGCATAGAAGCAAGCTGGCTTCACCTCCCACAATATGAAACCATAAACAAATATACAGCAACAACATTTTTACCAGCAACAATCCAGAACTCAAATATGAGGATAAGACAGCTCCCGGGGCCACAGAAGAGTAAAAAACTCTGAGCAAATGGTTAGAGAACTGGACTTTCACATATGTGATGTGTCCCCCACCTCTACCCAGCACTAAATGCATGGAAAATCTCCCCCAAACTCAGAATTTCCACTAGAAGAAGTGAGACTGAAGTGATCAATTAGCTTACCCACCATCTTGGGTGCCTTGGCAGGAGACCTGTCTTTGCCTTGACCCATGGGAAGCACAGTGACTCCTCGAAGGGAGAAATATCTCTGAGGACAGGCAGAGACAAAAGAGGGAGGGGAGACTGTCATCCACAGCCTGGAAACTCTGCTCTGTTACTTGGCCAAAGGAGATACCATCTGAAAGAGGTTGTTCAACAGCACCATGCTGTAGGAGGTATGCTCCACAGGTCTCCTGGGCACAAACCCCTTAGCCAGGCAGCCTTCACACACCCATGGGATAATCCCTTTGGGACTGCCCCGATTCATGACAGGCAGAGCTCTGATCATGTATTAATGCCAAGGTGAACCTGGGCTTAAGGTACCACTTAAAGCCAAAAAAGAGGCAGCAACTTAGCACTAAATATTTGCTAGACAATATATCCAATAAAAACCAAAATAAGCTGAACACAATAAAATGGAGTAAATAACTAATCTTTCAATGCAAACACATAAATCCGTACCCACAAGAAACAACAGCAAGCAGGGAACCATGACCTCCCCAAAAGGACAAAGCAATAATAAGCAGAATCTCTAAGAGATTATGTATCCACGATGAACAAAATATTACTGAGGTTTCATTTGCCTCAGGTTCCAATGTGGCTCAGAATGGCACTGTTCCTGACCCAGCCTTTTTAAAAATTTTGATATTTTCTTCATTATTATTTTTTTGTTAATCTTTGTTTTTAAAAATATTGCCTTAAAATATTATTTATCTTGATTGCTGAACTTCCTTTAAATTTTGTGTCTGAGGTAAGTGCCTTACTTGTCTACCCTACTCCAGGTCTCCTGCTATGTCTTGAAGGTGAAAACATTGAAATTTTAATACAATTCAATTTAAATAAGTAACTCTATTAACAATTCAGAGTAATGTTAGGATTAAAAACTTTCTAAAAATTTCTGTTTTAGACAAAAGGCAGCAAAGCATATACTCCACCTGAGCACTGAGATTGAGGAAATGTAAGCCTCACTGATTTCTCATAGAAAAGGCTTATGTGACTACACTTGTGACCTCACGAAGTTTTATTCCACTGTGTAATAGTAAAGGGTCTCCCGGAATCTGTAAGTGAAGGCTCAGTTAAGTGCAGCTTAATGGTTTTAAAGATTAGCTATTAGCTCTCATCTGAATGCAGCAAAAAGTATCCTGGGGACTGTTCCCCATAGGAAAGAATACCTAGGACTTATGAGCTCTACTGTTGGGGAGTAAGCAAACAAAAGAGCTGCACCTTGCGCCTACTTAATAGTGTCTGGGTCTGGAAAAAGTACCACTTCTGGAAAAAGTGCCGAGGGTAACCTTCACAGCTCCCTGCACTGAGAGGACCCAGGAAGAGATGGGACTGAGGACGGCTCTTAGATGTTTCCCTTCTCTGAGCCTCACCAGGTAGCCCAGCCCCACCTGTGGAAATCATGTCGCGTGGAGAAGGGGGCCTGTGTGACTTTCCTAACACCTCAGGAGATCATGTTTTGAACTTTAAAAACATGTGCGGCCACTTGTTATTTGTCTTTTTTGCTTTATCTCTGGGAATCTCTCTGTGATCTTTCCTCTCTGTAATTCTTTAAATTAAAAAAGGCTCGAGAAAAAAAAAAAACAACAACAACAGCAAACAACTTTTTATGTGTCAATGTTGATGAGATAACTGAAAAGATGAAACTGAAAACCACCTCCTTGGAGACCCAGGAATGAGTTCCAGGACAAAAAAAAAAAAAAAGTATTTTTTTGTGATTTGTCATGGATTCTAGAAACCACTGTGGTTCCAGGCATCATTTTGGGAGTTAAGAGATAAAAGGACTCTTTGCACCCTCTGGCCATAGCCAAGTGAGTGATAAGACGTACCAGTCCAAAACACAGAGCAGGATAACCACAAGTATACAGTAGTATAGTTTTTGGTAATATAGTGAAGATTTCCTTTCCTCTTAAGTGGCATTCTCAATAATAGAAAGCTTTGAATTATGAGAACAAACTTTATAGAGCCTGATGAACTGTTCCTATGCTCAAGAACTGAATTTAGGTGACTGTCTTCAGCTGTATGGTGATCCCTGTGGTGGACAAATAAGCACAGACCTTAGGTTTTCCTTAGGAATGAACTAGCTAATATTAAGGCTTTTTAAAAACAAAACTATAACTATTAAAGAAGAATGCATTTTGGGAAATATTTAATTTTCTCTGAGAAGAGAATACCATACAGTTTAGAGAAAAATTCGCTAGAGCCTCTAAGGTAATGTTAAGAACTCTTTTTACCAAATGTCACCATTACCTCATATTACTTACCTCAGTGCCTCCCAAACTTTCTCACATCATCCTACACACAAAATATATTTCTCTATCATATTGGAGTAAACCTTAGAGGATTTTTGAACCCTCAACTAGGCTGCTTACAGCTTAAAGAATTTAAAAGATATATGCGTCAACAGGAAAAAGCTATCGATACAGGAGTTAAAAAGAAATCACTTAGGCAGATAGTGAGGGCACAGGAGTCCTTGGTAAGGTTTTCCTTTTAATGAAAAGCAGTCCCCCAATCATTTTCTTTTGTAACAAAGAGCAGCCTGTAAAATCAAGCTACAAACATAGACAAGCAAGCTAGAAGCTTGCACAGGCGAATGTCGGCGGTTGTGCCAATAGAAAGAAGCTACCTGGGAATAGGCATGTTCAAAATGGCAGCTACATCTTCTCTTCTCTCTGCCAGCCATGTGTACAGTATGGAATAGACAAGATGTCCCTGGCCAGGTAGAAAGCCCGCTTGCATAAGATTAGGGTGGGGCGACCAGCCTCCCTTGTGCACCATGTAAACGTCACACCTGATGGAACCAATCTGTGGGCCCTAGGTAAATCAGACACCACCTCCTCCAGCCTGCCTATAAAATCTGGTATAATCCGCTGCAGGCACCTTTCTCTTTCGGATGCCTCTCTCTCATGAGAGAAAGAGAGCTGCTCTCCTCTCTTCTTTATTTTGCCTATTAAACTTTCCACTCCTTAACCCACTCCATGTGTGTGTGTCCGTGACATTAATCTTCTTGGTGCAAGACAACGAATCTCGGGTATTTCCCCAGACAAAGATGCCACTTCACTATATCCATGAAAATATAGGGACTTTTCACCTCAGTTAAATACATGAGAACCTGACCAGTGGTCACATAAATGCCAGACAGGTTGCGGAATCTTGTGCTCATTCCAAGATAGAAGGGGCATTAATGCTTGGTGGACTTGTTTCGTTTCTGGAGGTAATATAGTTTTCAATGGGTGTCTGCTTTGGTCTATTCACCAAATACCCGATTAAAACCTTTTGCTGACCTAAGTACTGAAATGATTTTCCACCCTACTTATGTGATCTAAAACAAAACTTTAACTTATGAAAAGGCATAATATATGTGTTTGTTAAAATTAAACAATTTTTTTCTAGATTTCAAAAATCTAGATACATGCATAAAGATAAATTAGTCACTATCACTCTTTCTGTTTATCTATCTCTCTTTCTTCTACTAAGCACATGCTTTTTCTACTTAGCCTTTATTTGATATGTATTTAAAAAAAAAAAACTGTAACATTTGAGATTTGAGTAGGTCTTAAGGCAAGAAGAGGCTCTATCGGGCCTAGACATCAGTGCTAGTAACCCTGTGAATTCCAAAAGAGCTTGTGGTATCTGCAGAAGCTTGGAGTATCATCTCAAGCCTGTGGTGAGGTCTTTAAGGTTTTGAAGCGAGGCCTTCTCCTTTGAGTCTTTACTGGGCTCTGATGGATTTTGAACAGGGAAAGGGGTGACCACAGGATCCGAACTATTCACCATGAGTGCTCTCTGCTCTCCCTATCTATAAAGGTGAGCAGCGAAGAAACAATCCATTACTGGATGGAAGGGATGTCTATGAGACCGGGCTCTGCCACCACATCTATCAGGCCATATGGAAAGTTCTCTATGACTAGCTACCTGAGAGGGAAAAAACTAAAATTCAGGATAAAGAAGCCTCAACTATATGCTGCCTTCAAGAAATGCATCTCATCTATAAAGACCCACACAAACTGAAAGTGTAGAAAAAGCTATTTCTTGCAACTGGAAACCAAAAAAACAGCAGGAGTAGCTATACTTAGATAAAATAGACTATGAATCTAAGATCGTAAAAAGAGATAAAGAAGGTCACTACATAATGATATAGGAATCAATTTAGAAAGAGGATATAACAATTATAAATAGCTATGCAGCCAACATCAGAGCAGAATGTATAAAGCAAACATTAATAGACTTAAAAAGAGAGACAGACTGCAATACAATAATAGTAGGGGACTTTAACAGCCCACTCTCAGTAATGGACATATTATCCAGACAGAAAATCAACAATGAACCAGCAGAGTTAAAGTGCACACCAAATCTAATAGGCCTGTCTGACATTTATAGAACATTTCACCCAACTGCTGCAGAATACACGTTATTTTCATTAAAACATGGGACATTCTCCAAAATAGATTACATCTTAGGTCATAAAACAAGTCTGAACACATTAAAAAAAAAAAACCAGAAGTCATATCAGTAATCTTTTCTGAACATAATGAAATCAAACTAGAAATCAGTAACAAAAGGAACCTCAGAGAATACATGAATACATAGAAATTAAACAAAATGCCCCCAAATTACCAATGGATCAATAAAGAAATTAAGAAGAAAATCAAAACTTTCTTAAAACACATGAAAATGGAAATACAAAATACCAAAATCTGTGAGATCCAGCAAAAGCAGTCCTACGAGGGAAGTTTACAGTGATAAATGGCTGTATCATAAAAGCAGAAAGAGGCTGAGTGTGGTGGCTCACGCCTGTAAATTCCAGTGCTTTGGGAGGCCAAGGCAGGTGGATTGCCTGAGCCCAGAAATTTGAGACCAGCCTGGGCAATAAGGCAAAATCCCATATCCACAAATAATACAAAAAATTAGCTGGGAATGGTAGGGCACACCTGTAGTCCCAGCTACTCAGGAGGCCGAGATGGGAGAATCATCTAAGTCTGGGAAGTTGAGGCTACAGTGAGTTGTGATCATGCCACTGCACTCCAGTCTGGGCAAAACAAAAACAAAAACAAAAACAAGGCAGAAATACTTCCATAAACATTATAACAATGAATCTTCAGAAACTAGAAGAGCAAGAACAAACCACATTCAAAATCAGTAGAAGAAACAATGAAGACCACAGCAGAAATAAATGAAATAGATATTAAAAAATACAGAAGATCAAAAAAATAAAAAGATGGGTTTTTAAAAAGATAAACAAAATCGACAAACTTTACCTAAACTAAGAAAAAATGAGAGAAGATACAAATAAATAAAATCAGAAACTAAAAAGGAGACATAACAATTGAGGCCTCAGAAACAGAAAGAAGGCTGGGCGCGGTGGCTCACACCTGTAATCTCAGCACTTTGGGAGGTTGAGGTGGGTGGATCACCTGAGGTCAGGAGTTCGAGGCAAGCCTGGTCAACATGTTGAAACCCCATCCCTATTAAAAACGAAAACAAAAAATAGCTGGGCATCATGGCAGGCACCTGCAGTCTCAGGTATTCGGGAGGCTGAGGCAGGAGAATCACTTGAACCCAGGAGGCGGAGGCTGCAGTGAGCTGAGATCAAGCCACTGCACTCCAGCCTGGGTGGAGAGTAAAACTCCATCTTAAAAAAAAAAAAAATTAAAAAAAAGAAAGAAATAGAATCATTAGAAACAATTATGAACAACTACATGCCAACAAATTGGAAAACCTAGAAGATGGATAAACTACTCAACACATACAAACTACGTGTCTCTTGCTTCTCAGCACACAGGCGTATGCACATCTCAGATCAGTTAATCACATGCACTCATTCCCAATGACAGCCAACGAAGACATTCTACACATGGTTTGGCTTTGCTCATACAGACCTTGCGGTATCTACATTCATCTTTGGCTCATATGTGACCCATCTGTTGATGAAAAATTAATGAAACACAGTGTGTCACATATGCCCATACATTCATTGTAGGATTCAGGCTAGAAGTCATGCCTTTGGGGATGTGTCAGAGGAATATGTGGAACAAATTCTGCTGATTCTTCCCCACTTAATAAAGGATTCCATGCCTTGGCTCCCTGGAAAAACATCTGACCAGAAATAGGAAAACGTCTTGATAAGTAAAACTACATGATAAACGAAGATCATTAGCATAATTAAGCTACAGATGTTGGAAAGGAGTGATAGAGAGGCTTTACATACAGGTGTGAGACTACATCAGAGAAATGAGGGATACTTTGATTACCGTGAGGGGCATCAAACCCCAAATCCAGCACATTTGACAGACTGCTAGTTGTTTTCCAAAAGGTAACAGCATTGGCAGGGGAATTTCTTGGATCCCAAAAATGGACTGCTTTAGAACTAGTAGGTAAAGGATAACCATGTTCTAAGGTATTTTTTTTAACCACTTCCCGAAATGGCAGTTTGTATTACCACCCCTTCCCGCCCCACTTGGAGAAGCAATGCAATGTAATGTCAAGGGTTTAGACTGAGGATTATAGAATCTGCTGTGTACTCTCAGCTCTGCCAAGAGGGCTACATGACATGGGACAGGTCATTTGTCCCCTCTGAGCCTCACAAGTGGTTAGAGCACTTCGTATTTCCCTGGTTCTTTCTGGGTCTGTGTTGCTTTCATTCTTTCCTTCTGAATGTTCCCTTAGCTTGTCCTTAACAGCAATCCTTCACCCCACCTCCCAGTTGGGGCCAATTCTGCTGTTTGACCTGCAGTTGGAGCCAATGCTGCTTATCCCAGTCAACATTATGATCAACATTACTGAACAAATAAATGATCACATACATGAACAAATTTTTGATGCTTTCCTTTCAGCATGCTAGACCTCTCAGTAGGCTGTTATTACATTTCAACAAATAGGGGTGTTAAAATTAACTCAAATTGTGCTCAATTAATTAGAACTTATTCAAGACTTTCTATGTGCCAGGCATCAAAATAGGCAAGTGCTTGTAGTGATCTGAGATATATGATAAAGTCCCTGCCCATAGGAAACTTTACCGTGTCTGTGACTTCACACCAACATTTAGTGAGTGCATCAACTGGGGTCCAATCAGGAGACAGGAACCAAACAGTGATTTAAATAAGGGAAGTTTAATATAAAGAATGATTAAGCTGGCTATGCACGGTGGCTCACACCTGTAATTCCAGCGCTTTGGGAGGCCAAGGCGGACAGATCACCTGAGGTCAGGAGTTCAAGACCAGCCCAGCCAACATGGTGAAACTCGTCTCTACTAAAAATACAAAAATTAGCTGGGCACAGTGGCGCATACCTGTAATCCCAGTTACTTGGGAGGCTGAGGCAGGAGAATCACTTGAACCTGGGAGGCTGAGGCTTCAGTGAGCCAAGACCATGCCACTACACTCCAGCCTGGGCAACAGAGTGAGACCCTATCTCAAAAAAAAAAAAAAAAAAAAAGATTAAGCTATAATAGAACAGTAACTATAAGATGTAAGAGAACTTTATAATGTTCTATAGGGGGCTGAGGGAGAGTGCTCAAAGAAGGATGAAATTGGAAGGGCTCTCCTCAAGGCTCAGATTCATATCTTGTTGCAGAAGGTCCACTTGCAGTTCAATGGATGGAAGAGAGGTTTGCTGGCTTGTTCATGCCACAACTGAAACATATGAAAGAGCTCACAGTCACTGAGCAAGAAGAAAGCTACTCTCTAGGAAGTACATGAGCCACAGCCAGTGATTGGGTATGCACAGATACACTGGGAATCACTGTTGGGCAGAAGGCTTGGCACTCCTGGTGTCCATGTCAGGAGGGCAAATCTGAGGGGCTGGGTACAAGTGGGTCACAACTGATGAGCAGGTGAGTGGGCATGCAGAGGGACTGGAGGTGCTGCTCTGGGCAAGAGGGCTAGAATGTCCAGTGTCTGTGTTGGGAGGGCTACAGGAAGGTGATGACTAGGCTAGGCCAGGGCTGCAAGCTTACCAAGGGACTGTGTGCTCTGGCTGGGCACAGTACCACCAGATGCACTCACACTCATACCAGTGACCAACAGTGCAGCTGCTGGAGCCTACAAGAGAAGTCCCTTCCTCCTGCATTGTCCCTCCCGCACCCTCTACTTAGAAAACTTAATATGGTGCTCACATAAAGGAGGAGAGCTTAAAGGGATTCCAACCATTAACAGCAGAGCAAGTACTCAAGGGAAAATTTGGAGGGGCAAAAATTGATAATTGGCACAGTGAAGTATCAAAAGAGCCTTAAACTAGGGCTTAGATATTCTGAGTTCTAGTCTGAGTTCAGCTGTGTAATCTTAGGCAAGTGACTTAGGTGTCTTAGTTTTAGTTTGTTCACTTACGAAATGAAAATAACACTTGTTCAATTAACTAAAGAATAATGCAAGGATCAAATGAGAACAAGCATATGAAAGGACTTTATAAACTGTAAAGTGCTACACATTTCCAATGAGTCATTGCTGTGGTAGTTGTATTCAGTATTACACTTACCATCAAGCTGAGTAATGTTTAGTCTAGAATTAAGGCCAAAGAGATGAGCCCCTTATTTCGAATCCCTAGCACCTAGTACACTTACTTAAACAAAATAAAGAGGTTTGTCTTTGTTACCAGAACTACAGTTTAAAAAACTTATTTCTTGATGGATAGTCTCATGAAGGTATTGCTGTGTCTACTCAATCACAATCAACCATAGTCTCTCGAGGGTGGCACACACTCATCTTTCCCCATTTTTCATCTTACCAGAATGCTGCTGGTAAAGTCAGTAGGAAGAGCCTTTTTGCCCCCTGATCAACCTCTACCTGAGGACCTAAGGCAATGCTTTTACTGTAGATCCTGATATGCAAGCAGAACTAGAGCACTCCAGAAGTAACCTCATTTGACTGGCCTATTAGTTAATGGGTAAATACATGTATAAATGAATGAATGACTAAGCAAATAGAGTTACCCGGCCAAGGCCGTGCTCAGCATCCTATTAGAATACAATAATTATAAGGCTATCAAAAACCATTGTTCTTTAAATATAATGCCTTTTCACACACACACATGCATGCACACACACACACAGCACTACCTCTGTACAGTTTCCTCCATTCCTTCCCCCTTCTTTTCAAATAAATGAAGAAATCCTGAGTATATATACAAAATAACTTGTTATTTTGTGTATTTGCAGCATGAAACTCACAGTAGAAAATACCAGGGTTCTGTCTTGGCATCTTGGGCAGTGCTCTCTGAGATCTGTGTGAAGGGTAAGTTCCTGATGGTCTCTGCCTGTCCTGGGACTGCTGTTGATTCATGCAGGGAGAGAGCCGAGAACAAGCTGTGGCTGAAAAGGGCAAAATACGAGGACATGCTAATTGGTTTGGGAAAGGAACCTCCTGCCATCTGGCTTTCTGCCCCCACAACAGTGGTCAGGAAGGAGAAGCAGAAAGAGGCAAACAAGCTGAATGGCTCTGAAACATATCGTGAAACATTTCAGACCCCCCTGCAGGGAACTGAAATGTTGCATGTTCTTTAAAGCTAAATATCACTAATTTAATTTAAATAAATTTTTTTGTACTGCCTATAACACATTTTGTGAATGAAGTTCAGAAGAAAAAAAAAAAAAAGACACATATAGATTCAGGTATGGTAGTAGTTAATTGTCCGAGGCAGAAACAACTTGGCATTGCAGAATCAGTTTCTTCTGCTTTTGATACACACTGGGATAGGTTAAATACTTCAGGGTGAAAATAACATATGGAAAAAGCCTTTCATTCATTCATTCCCCTGCCTCAAGCACATCTCATGGGTTTCAAATGATGTAAATCATTCCAACTTGTAGATGATCAAATACGTTTAAAAAAGGAGGCACAAAGGTAGCCCTGAAGCCGCTTGGGCATCTGTTACTGGAGCATACAAGAGTAACTTGATCCATCAGTTAACATCTCATCCTCTCTTTTTCTTGGTTTCCTACTTAGCTATGTTGCACTGTAAATGCTTAGTCTGGAAAGAGAGGAGCAATATTTTGTATTGTTCTTTTCCTTCTACAAATGCAGCAAACAGTCAAAAGACAGAGTCCAGCCAGGCCACTAAGGGCATATTCCATACCGCCTCACTTTCCTAGGGAGCTAGACGGGGATGTTCAAATGCAAGTTCTCACTCAGAAGCATATAGAGGAAAGTGAGTGTAAGGTCAATTTCCACCATGCCAGGAACTGGAAGCAGACTCTCAATGGTCCATTGTGGCAGGAAGGTAGCCAAGGAGCCTTTGAAACTGACCCAGCAATGTCTTCCCTCTGCTTTCAGGGAGGTGAAATTTTTGCTCATTTAGAATGGAGGGTTAGAAGTGTCAAGCAAGTCTTCTTTGGGAGTCAGAGTCACTGATTTCAAAGCCTTCTTCTCTTACTGGAGGGTCACCTGAGAGTTGAAAGGTACGAATGATACCTTTGATATTTTTGCCTATAGCTCTCTGCACGTTTATCACTGAAAAAAAAAAAGACAGATCTGCTAAGAAGACCTATGAAGGACGAGGCTGAAATTGTGATTGCATTAATGGAACCTGACTAGAAAATTTCCAAATGCCCAAATCTTAACCTGCCATTCACTCCTGATGCTGACGTTTCCAAAAGAGCTACCGTAGAAAGACTGAGAGCAACTGGGAACCAAAATGACAATTATCTTTCAGAGCTTGGTAAGGTTGTGTAAGAGCATATGTTCATTCTTAAGGCCTAAGAAAGACACTCCTTCCCTACCTGCCCCTCTTCCCCACACACCTCAGCTTCTCCTCAAAACCTGGACTCTCTCTATTCCAACCCATGGAGTGGAAGCAAGAGATGCAAAACGAGCACCATCCAAGGGCATGGTCTTTTTACAGTCAATCTGGTCATCGATGAACACGGCCAACCAGTACTTTAACTGACCAAACAGAATGGCAAGCCATTCTTCCCTAAAGGATGTGGGAGAAGCAGAGAGGGCCAATAGGGAAGAGGCAGAGAGGCAGAAGCATTTCTTCCTCTATAACATATTCACCTTCTTTCCATAAAAATGTTCTATCTGAAATCCTATACAGAGAAGTTTATGAAATTGATTTGGCTTCCTTTAGTAAACCCTAAAGTTAAAACCCTTACAAAAATGATGAAATAAGGTTTAAATATTTAATTATAGGAGAATTTTTAACATTTCAAAAAATACAATCCTATGGAAAGAAAATTTGACCTGTTGTGGCTCTATTTGTTCACGTAGACTCTTGTAACCCTGCATCTCCTTACATAGACTCTAGAGCTAAATATAAACATTAATTAAAAGAATTGCCAAAGATTATCTTGGTTACAGGTTTAACTGAAAGAGTAAACTAAAGAAAAGGTATCAAAGAGTAGAAATGCATTTACAGGAATGGCATTAACTTAAGGAAAATGATCCTGGAAAATCAGAGACGGGAAGAATGTTTCATGGGAACCAGTACAGAACCACAGCACTGTAAAATCAGGGCTTTGGGTAAATGCTTATTGAGGGTCTGAAGAAATAATCTCACAGGTGGTGGCCACACTCTACTGGTCCATCAGTTTAGGGCACCTATCAACACGTATGAGCCTGCCAAGCAGAACTTTACAAGATCACTGACCCAACCATAAAAAGAAGGTTAACAGCATATCTAGCAAAGACGGCCACCCCTAGAGTCCTCCAAGCCTGCTGTGTGAGAAATGCCTGTGCTGGATAATTTGCAAGTCCAGAAAGCCGATGCATCCAAACTCAGTTTCTTTTTACTATTCTAGTTACTTTGTTTGGATGACATAAGGAAAGAACACATTTTGCAGTAAGAACCAAAACTCTGACAAAGAGGGCCTTGAGTTTCAAGGATTCACAGGGCATTCTGCCATAAGGTAGAAAAGTTAGATGTTATAAATCATTACTCTATCATAAGAAACTGATCCCTCACATTGGGCTCTACATCTAAGGGCACAGTCTTAGTTGCATAGGGAAATTTTAAACTAAAATTAAACTAAACTATTACTGAACAGCTTCCTGTGTGGCTCTGTTTATCTTGCCTGCATTCTGTACTATCTATGTCAACTTCTGATTTTTGTCCAGCTGGTACATTTGTGATAAGCTGGAACAATCTGTGCCATGTAAAGGGAGACTTAAAATTTTGTCAGATTTGTCCCACATCAGTGAAGAAAGCCTGTTTGCAGGCAGTGTGTGTGTGTCTTTAATCAAGATACTCTTTTCAGCAGGAAATTAAAATCTTCTGGGTAATGAGCTCAGAAAATCTATACACACTGTACCTATATTTCAATATAAGAATGTTGTTGATGCCTCTCTGGAGCACTTCATTTTGACCCTGTCACATAAATCAACACTGAAATTGCTAGGAATGTAACTGTTTTCAGTCTTTGCAGCATCAGTACCCAGAAGCATGTGTAGGTCAACTTCATGAATACCATAAATCTTTTCACAGCAATGGGAGAACTTGCTCTAGCCTTCTGGAGGGCAGAAATCTGGGTCTCTGGTTGGTTATAAGGCTTTTATTCTCATGTTTATCTCCTGGATGATGAATAAAAAGTTCAGTGACCTCAGGAGATACTCCCTAGAAGGGATGTGGCTATTCTCTAATGGAATTACCAAATACCAGCATATCTGGCTAAACCAGTTTGAAACTTACTTTTGCACAACTTTAAGTTTACAATTATTTTAAGAATTTAGATGCTACTGTGCAAATGGAGAGAGCCAAAGGTAGAGAAAAACTGTTTACGTACTCAATTGATTCAGTCAGTATTTCTAAAGCACCCCAATATTGACAGAACTACTTGCATCAGCATGGAAGAGAGTGAGAGGCTGAACTGCAAAGTAGAGCACATGCTCTAGAATATACAAGTCACCTTTTCTCTAGTCAGCTGGAAATTTCTGTGCTCCTCTGCCAAACCATAACCACATTCTTGGGATGGAGAGGAATGCTGGCACTTCTAAGGCTGATGTGTTAAAGCTGCCTTTTCCAGGGGACAGCAGCTTTTTCTTTTGTCCCCTTATGTAGTCTGGTTGAAACTGCAGAAGAATTTGAAATGTGCACTAGAAGTAGTGCACAAAGGAAACTTAGAAATCTCAGAAGGAAGGAGAGATGAGGAAAGGCCTTGAGAAATCACTGCACTCCTTGCCTTACAGCAAGTCTATATTTATTATAGATTAAAAAAACTTTATTATTGACTTTTCCTTTAAAGTTCTGGGTAGAATGT
Organism: Piliocolobus tephrosceles; assembly: GCF_002776525.5. Lineage (NCBI taxonomy): Eukaryota > Metazoa > Chordata > Mammalia > Primates > Cercopithecidae > Piliocolobus > Piliocolobus tephrosceles. The sequence goes on from NC_045437.1 coordinate 173,526,907, forward strand.
ACAGTGTTTTTAATTTTTATTTGCCAATTAAAAAATACAAACACAAGTCAGAAAAAAATAAATGCAGCTATTAAATTTACTATTAACTGCTTTCCTTTACCTAGATTTTTTGAAGGAAAAAAATCTTTAAAACTCATTAAAAAATCAGATTCTCATTAAAAGATGCTAAAAATGACTGAACTCTGGTTTCACTAAAGGAACATTATCATATATTCATTATTTTTTCTGCTTTGGAGATTAAAACAGTCTCTCTAAGCCTGTAGCACCTTCTTCCTTACAGATTTACAGGCTGGACTTGCTTCGCCTTTCTTGTCTTTGCAGACTATTTCTTTTGAAAGAAAAATCAGTAATTTTCCATTTCAAATAAAACAAAGTAGGCTATGAAAACTGCCATCACTTACATTTGGATTGTAGGTCTCCATAACAGCTAGTACAACCTTATACTTCAGAGAAAAGCAAAAGAGCTTCAAAAAGACTTCAAGAGTGTGCATGTGGGGAAATGGAAGCAATGATTAAAAATCCTTAAAATTCTCCAAAATTAAAAATGCCATTAAGCTTTACTATAAAATACCTCAAATTAAAGTGTTCCTAATTTTAGCATTAAATGAGGCTGGTCTATTGAGTAGGACTATTTGCATAATGATGGCAAAAAAAAAAAAAAATCAAAGTTTTAGGGAAGCAAAATTGATCTGAAATTTAAATTCGAATTCCTGAGTAGCTTCTGACTAATGCATCTGAATAAATCAGAACCATCCCAGTCCTCTTACTCAACAGTAGGAAAAGAATTATGGAAAGACTTTGGGGGAAATTTACAATATACTCTTATGGTTTCTCAAAACTTGTCTCAAAATAACCACACTGAGGGAGGGAGGTGAATATAGGTTCCTAATAGCACTGAGAATTTAGCCTAAAGTTGCAGGCTATAAGCACAAAGGTTTTGTTTTGTTTTTTAAAGTTTCCCATTTCCTCTTGAACATTTATATGTATTTTGCCATAAAATGTTAATCTCCATTTTAAAATATGTTTTACATTACTGTAATTATAATAAAATTATGTTGCCACCATATTAGTTAGGCTACAGGCAAAACTGTTGTGTATAGCCTAAACTGATTGCAAATTCAATTACTCAAACAAGGTATTTTATTTCTGTCAAGGGCATGGAGACAGTTGTGTTCTATAAGGATATTCAGGGACCCAGGTTCCTTCTATCTTGTTGCTCCCTACCTCTTAAAGCATTAGCATTCTTGTCTGCTCAAAGCTGACTCAGCTCCAAATTTGGGTTTCAGTCACAGAAAGGGGAAGACAACTGGAGATGAATGATCATTTCCATTCACAATTCATTTGCGACACTTAGTTCCACGGCTGCAGTAGCTGCAAAAGAGGACGGAAAATGTAATTTCTTCTACCTCTGACAAAAAGTAGAAGTGATGCTATTGAAATATATACAATGTCCATCTTATGACTTTTTGTGTTCCCTACCAACTACCTTATTCCTCTAGGGATGCTCCAGTTTAGAAAGCACAGTACAAAGCAGGGCGCTGCATCCTTTCTTTCTATAAAGGGCCAGGTTTTAGGCTTTGTGGGCCATATGGTCTCTGCTGCAACTACTCAACTCTGTTGTTCAAAAGTAGCTACAGACTACATGTAAACAAATGAACATGGCTGTTGTTTTAGTTATCTATTGCAGCATAACAAATTACTACAAAGTTAGAGGTTTAAAACAACGAAGTTTCCATCTCACAATTACCATGGGCAGAGTTCAAGCACAGTTTGGGTCCTTTGTTTAGAATCTCACAAGGCTGCAATAAGAGTCAGTTGGACTGTGTTCTCATCTAGAAGCTTAACAGGGAAAAAAACAAAAACAAAACAACAACAACAAAAAAAACTATTTCCAGGTTAATTCAAGGTTGTTTGCAGAATTTACTTCCTTGAGGTTATAAGGCTAAGGGCCTCAATTTCTTTGTGTCTGTTGTTCTCCCTCAGCCCCTGGAGGCCACCCTCAGTTCCTTGCCATGTAGCCCTATCGACAGCCTCTCTTATAACACGGTATTATTTCTTCAATGCAAAGAAGAGAGAAAGTCTCAAGAGTGAGTTTGGTAGCAAGACAGCTGTGTTTCAATAAAATTTTATTTACAAAGACAAGCAGTAGGTCATGTTCATCATTTGCTGACCCTTGGTATAATCAATGAAGTGTAGAAGACATTATTTAAGGTAAGAAGAAATCAAAGTTCATTGAGTAGAGAAAAAGTTAGATTTCTCAGAGCCAGAAGGGCCATGTGGAAAGGTACTCAGAAAAAAATATTTTTTTCATTCTGGTCCCATAATACATGTATTACCTCATTTTTTAAATAAAAAATTAAAGCAGAATTGGCATTGTATTAGAATCTGTGATTATAAAATGGAGTTGTTATTAGAATGCCAAATAAGTTTAAAGTGAAGGGGCTTCATAGCAAGCTTTCTACAATTTTGACTCTAATTCAAACTTCACCTGGAAAAATTTCAACAGAAAGCCTGCTTATTTTCTTAGTGATTATAAAAATGTCAGCTAATGCTTATTATATGATTGAGATTCAAGGATTATGCTAAATGTTTAACATGAATTTCACTTAATCTTCAAAATATCTTCAAAATAATAACTCATTTAATGTAATGAGTTATAATAATAATAGGAATAGTAATCTAAATAACATGAGTTATTTATTTTGAAGATTATTATATATTATTATATAACCCTTATTATATAAGCCCTTACACTTAAATACTGAGTTATTGGCTCTCATATTTGCTGATTTTTTAAGAGATTTCCTTTTCAATCCTTCTATAGTTATCAACATGACATATCTCAATATGTCCCATCACTCTTCCTAAACCAACATTGATCTCAGGTTATAAAGAATGTTGAGGGTGAAATGTATAGAAGGAAGAAGGGGCTGCTGAAGGTGGCTTGAAGCAAGTGAGTTCTCATTCACTGTTTGTGGGAGTACAAATTAATATAATCCTTTGGAGAAACAATTTAGCAATATATATCAAAGGCCTTGAAATACGTAAATGTATTTTTGAAAATACACAAGAGGTGTGTATATTTGTATTATAAGATGTCTGTTTTTTTGTTTGTTGAGATGGGGTTTTGCTCTGTTGCCCATGCTAAAGGGCAGTGGCATGATCATGGCTCACTACAGCCTCAACTGCCTGGACTCAAGCAGTTCTTCCACCGCAGCCTCCCAAGTAGTTGGGACCACGTGCGTGTGCCACACCTGGCTAATTTATTACTATTATTTTTTGTAGAGACAGGACTCGCTATGTTGCCCATGCTGGTCTCAGTCTCCTGGCCTCAAGCAATCTGCCCACCTCAGCCTCCCAAAGTGCTAGTATTACAGACATGAGCCACAGCACCCACCAAATGGTTGCAGTATTAGGTAGGTACTTCCAGGAAGTGCGATGGCAAACTGGAGCAACTTTGTTTTAATGAGCAACTATATATATATATGTATGAGGAAAGGTATCATTCTGTCGCCTAGGCTGAAGTACAGTGGGGTGACAGAATGACTCTGCAGCCTCAACCTTCCAGGCTCAGGTGATCCTCCCACCTCAGCCTCCTGAGTAGCTGAGGCTATAGGCATGCACAACCAAGCGTGGATAATTTTTGTATTTTTTAATAGAAATAAGGCTTTGCCATGTCGCCTAGACTGTCCTGGGCTCAGGCGATCCACCTGCCTCAGCCTCCCAAAGTGTTGGGATTACAGGCATGAGCCACCAAACCTGGCCTCATTTTTTATAATGAAAATTCTATTAAAGATAAAAATAGAAAATAAATCTTCATACTTTTGACACAGCAACTCTACTTCTAGGAATCTATACTAAATATCACAAGAGATGTGGTCTAGGGTTTATGTATAATTATATTTATCAGTGAGTTCCTTATGTTAAAAAATTAGAATAATCTAAATGTGCCAAAATTTGGATAATGTAATTATTTTGAGACATATAAAGTATATAAAGTATAGATCATTCAAATGATAAAATATTTAATATACATTAAAATTATGTTTGCGCAATAAGGATATGAAAAATGCTCATGCTGTAAGGGTACATAAAGCAAAGTATGAAACAGAATTTATGGCATTACTTCAATTTGTTAGGAAAGAAGAAAAAATGAACAAGAAAGATAAACGGATACAAAAAAACTGCAATAAATCTATCAAACTATCATTAATGGCCATTTTTGGATGATAGGATTCGATAAGTTTAGATTAGTTATTTATGATTTTTTGGTATTTCCTAAATAAAAATAATCGTAATAATTTATAATTAGGGAAGAATTACAAATATAGTTTGTAATAGATATAAAAATTTGTTCCTCTTTCTAACAAACAATTCTGTGTCTATTCAATCCTCATGTCACACACTCGTGAAAGACATACAGTAAATTTACTTGCCAAGATTGCAGTTCCAGGCCCCATTAATCTCCTCATTCATTTTATTTTTATAAAAAAGTAACATGCACTTAATACTCTTTAGAAATGCCACATGTTCTTTGACTTCTGCATCATAACAACAGTAATGTTTTAAGAAAGAAAGAAAGTTATCTTCAACTAAATATTTCAGAAATAATTATCTTCTTAGTTGGCATTAGACCTTCTACTTGCCCTTTATTTAGTGTCTCTGAGTCAGACTTTGTTGAACCAGACTTATGGAAAGCATACTATTTGCCATATTTTTGCATAGGTTTAAAGATATTTCTTTTAGGGAGCATGTAACGAACTACTTTCAGAAAACTTCATTTCTAACCATCATATTTAACTTGGATACCTACATGGAGAATTCAGTTTGGCCACTAAACCAATGAAAACTTCTGTTTATCTATATGGCTACTGTCAGGAAGGCCTATCAAATTTAACTTGGGATGATGTATATTTATATGTACATGAGAAAAAGTCTGAAAGAATGTTTACCAAAATGTTTATAGTACCTCTAGGACTTCAGGTGTTTACCTCTGAGAACTGGCAAAACAGAGCATAAAAAAGTAGGAGAGATCCTACAAGCCACATTACATTATAAACATGCCTTCCAGATATTCTACCAATGAAAGTTTGAGTTTAAAAACTTTTAAAATGAATCAACTATGGAAAACTGTAATAGTTGTATTCTGAAATAATTCAAACTCTCAATTCTTCTAAGCAACAGCTTACAAATAGATATACAAACAAATGTGGGTATAAATTCCATATACTGAATATTTGAGAGATATTTAACAGCTGTATTTCCCAGATATTTCAAATAAGAAATGTGCTTCAATTTCAATGACTTTGGTTATTTAAATATAGGACATTTCTGAAATCAAATTTCTTCATGTGAAGAAAGTCATGTTTGATTCTCTTTTTGAGAACAATATAGATATTTCATTCATAAAAAAATTCAAGTTTGTTTTAACAAATGTATGTAAATGTACTCATTTACAAACATTCATGGCATAAAATATACTATAAATGTATAAAATAAAAAAAGTACACTTCAACCAATCCTAAGACACAAAAATTTTATTAACAGAAATCAACATATTTATAGAAAGAGAATATAAAAGGTATCTGATTTGAATAATGGTGCCCATTTAGCACTCATTACAATTATTTTATTCAAGACCTGATTCTGTCTCCCAAACTATAAAGTGAATCATTATTAATTTGCAGCATAAAGAAAAACACACAAAAACCTGGATTATTATTAAATCATTAAACTCAGAGAGAAACTGAAGTTGACAGAGAAGCTCAGACTGGAATTAACTGATACCATACTACTCACTATTTTACATTTCTTTCCTCTATTATTTCTGAAGCAAAATATACTCATCATATTCAAATAAAAATGCCATAGTGTATTTGATTGTAAAGTATGTGGCTACTTTCTTAATTTTATTCATGTAATTACCAAAGCTCTGTATTCTACTAAGGTACATATCTTATCTTGTATCCATGGACCCTCCTTGATACATTATGGTATCATCAAGCAAGTTGTAAAAACTAAGCAGGACAGGCAAGAAAGCAACACTATGACAGTAAAAACAATATGGTATTCACTTTTGTTTCCTTTAAAGCGAAAGTCTTCCTAATAATTACTGTTGGCTGACAGAACTAAAGAAAGTATATTAGAACCTCAGTACTCTTAACAATGATCTCTCTTGGTTGTTATTTGTCTAAGAAGTGATAAGCCATATAATTTACAGAAAGCAAGCCACTGAATCCTTCAGAAAACACAACCTGGCAACGTATCTTCAATGCAAAATAATGAGGTGGCAGGAGCGTGATGAAAAAAACAGTCTTCGAAAACATCATGTAAGGGAGTCCAGTTGTGCTTGTATAGTCTCTAGCTATTTACAAAGACAAAAAAAAAAAAAAAAAAAAGACATTAGTGAAGGGAACGAAACTCATATCAATTGTTATTTAGACACATGCAAATAGAAAGGAAAAAATGGCACTGGTAACTATGAATATTAAATCCATTCACATAGCAATAAAATTACCAGTTAGAATATTTTTCTTTTTACGTGAAGATATTAGAATTTGGGCTTGAAAATTTAAGTTTTCAAATTTTCAAAGAAAAAAGATTTCTTAATACTGTTAAGTGTCTTCAGCTGTTTCATTTTAAATTATCACTCCATAATTTTGTTTTTAATGAGACATGGGGTTTTACTGGAGGCTTCTGTACAAGGGAGTGAGTACAGTGGTGGTGGGCTGAACAGGATAACCACACGCATGGTCCAGTGGCAGTGGGCTGGGCAGAAGAACTGCCTACTTTATAAGATTTTAAAGTTGGGGGTGGAGGGAGTATATTTTCCTGGATTACAAAATCAGTCTTCAGAAAGAAACATGAAATATGCTCACAGATAAATCTCTAAAGGCATGTTTCCCTTTACCGTTGGGCCCAGAAATTAAAGTATTTGACATATATATTTAAAGTGTCAGTGTGGCTAGGAATCACAAAGTCATTATTTAATGTTTTATATTAAAGCAACAATCCTATTGCTTTAATTAATACTATTTTCCTTTTCTTCCTGATTTAGTTTTTCAGCTTCTCTTCATTTCTCCTATACTTCCCCCTGTGAAATATAAGGTGTTTATAAGGGAAGTTTAAAGAACTTAGTTCCATAATAGGACATTTAAAAATAAGAATTCATAAAATGAAAACAAAATATTATGAAAAAAACCCCACATATTAGAAAATTATTTTAAAAATATAGACCTTGTTATAGAAATCAAACAACTCCTTGTGACTGAATTCCACAAGAACTTTCTCCAGGCTCTGTAAGGAAGAAAAACAACAAAAAGAATGTAGCTGCACACAATTTACATCACATTTTTTCTCTCTAGCTAATCTTAGAATATGACATAAGATTGTCCTCTGAGTGGTTTTTAAAAATGGTTACCTGCTCTACTCAACCCCATGATTCTTAGAACTCAAAAATGCACTTAATAACACTCTACTTTAGCAAAAGGTTTCAACTCTACAGAGACATCTGTCCTTCAAGTTCACTCTACAAAGGTTAATAAAACATATGCCAGTAACAGAACAACTTCATTATCTAATTTTTTTCAAGACAGAGATAATACATGAGATTATATTTCATCTTTCTCAGCAGTCTGTTTGAAATCTAGTAAATACCATTACACAAAGACACTGGAGGCAGGATATCTGATTGAACTCATCCAGCCATTAATGCCTCACATCAGCACAGCTACTGCCTCCAAGCACTAATGTTGCAGTTGTGATCTCAACATGCTGAGGGTTACCTTCTTTAATGTACAGACTCAGCAAAAGTTCACAATTAACACAACAGTTTCAAAGCCAGGACTTACACACTCTCTTTCCTTTTACTTCACATGCATTAGAGAATCCTTTATGGGTGCTACAGATGCTAAGTAATATTGTGTATGTATGTATGATGCTGTAGTAAAGTATGATATTAAACTAAACCCAACTCAACTCAATCCAACCTACTTTTGGTTGACTCCATACACTGAGGAAACAATTCAAACAAGTTGCTTAAGACTGTTCAAATGTATTTATTTTATTCAAGGTCCCTCTGAAGAAGTGAAAATTAATGATGAGACAATGCCAAGAATATGCTAACTGCTCTGATCACACTGCTGCAATCACATGATATAAAATGGGCATCATGAACTAAACAAGTAGAAAATTGATGCAAAATTGAGCCACATAATTAATTGTTTATGGTCATTTCCAACATACTATTTATTCTAGTTCCCAGTTCCTATGTTCACTTTTGTTTATCTGTTTTCATTTCTATTTACAAAGCCGACATTTCAAACCAAATTATCTCTAATTCCAGAAGAGTCAATGGGACTATGTTCAGAAAATGTATCTCACTTTTCATGAAGCTAAGTGTACAGGATCAAATTTCCATACTTCTAAGTACTTAAGCTTTAAAATGAATAAAGAAGTACATCTGCTTTAAAACCTCTTCCCTTAAGAATGATAATAAAATCATGAAGTTTTTATACTATATTAGAAAAATTCATTGGCTGTCACACATCATTAAAGCTCCAAAGATTTAATCAGCATCATCTACACATACTATATGTCCTCCTAGCAGTTAAGGAAGGATGATACCCTAAATTTCTGAGAAAAGCAAGACAAGTTCATTACTCTCACCTCCATTTAAAAAGATAGGAGAGAATGAAGGCTGAATCAGTGTGTAAACAACTGATTTGATGTACCCCTAAAGGTAGCAGTCAAGCCACGTTTTGTTTTCTGTATTTTGCTTTGTTTTAAGGTGGTGTTTCCTAAAATGTTACATTGACGAAGGAGAATAAATTTAAATTCGAAAACACACTTATTAAAAGAACAACAGCTATAGTGGTAGACTAGGAAGCTAGAGGCTCTCTTTCCACCACTAAGATACCAAGTTAACAATATATGGATCAGAATACCCTTGTGAGAACTTTAGAGACCAGTTGAGAAGCTACAGCACCCATGCCATTATAAAACCAAGAAGAAATTCCAATGAAAGTGGTAGGATATTAATTTCACAGTGTTCAGTGTATCCATGTGGATATCCTCTCCCATGTGGAACAGTTGGAGCAACCAAGAAGAACCCCCGAACTCCCATGCCAGAGCTCTTCCCTCAGGACAGAAACAAAAGAATGAAACACACATCCAACATTCTGGCTTTCTGGGGGATTCCCAAGGAACTGGTTTCTGTATCACTTAAAGAAGGGCACTCACAGGCCCAGCACCAGCATTTGGAAGGCACTGAAAACAGAGGTGAGAGGCATATTAGAGCCGCAGTTCCAAAGGCAGGTGCCAGAGGGAGCAAGATATCAGAAAACATTTGAGAGGCGCTAGAACTCCCAGCTGGGCTGATTAGTGAAGGTCTTTCCCTGCACAAGGTCAGTATGCAAAGACTGGAGGAGGTAGTTGTTTTTCAAAATGCCCAGCAAAAACCACAAAGCTTACAAAGCAATAGGGAAATATACCCTAATCAAAGGAACAAAATACAGCTCCGGAAACTTACCCTGAAGAAAGAAAGGTCTATGAGTTACCTGACAGGGAATTTAAAATAACTATTATAGGGATGTTTAATGAGCTAAAAGAGGGCTGGGAGCAGTAGCTCACATCTGTAATCCCAGTACTTTTGGGAAGCCAAGGCAGGTGGATCACCTGAGGTCAGGAGTTCGAGACCAGTCCGGCCAACATAGTGAAACCCCTCTACTAAAAATACAAAAATTAGCCAGGCCTGGTGGCATGCACCTTTAATCCCAGCCACTCGGGAGGGTGAGGCAGGAGAATCACTTGAACCCAGGAGGCAGAGGTTGCAGTGAGCCAAGATCGTGCCACTGCACTCCAACCTGGGTGGTAAAGTGAGACTGTCTCAAAACGACAGAGAGAGAATACAGACTATTGAAAACAATCAGGAAAATGATACATGAACAAAAACACAGAAACTATAAAAAAGAACCAAACAGAAATCCTGGAGCTGAAAAATACAATAACTGAATGGAAAAAGTTATTAGAGGTATTCAACGACAGTCTTAGGCAGAATGAAGAATCAGTGAACTTGTAGACAAGTTATCTGAAATCACTGAGCAGAGGAGAAAAAAGAAAGAAGAAATGTGAAGTGATGCTAAGGGATTTAGGACAGTATCAAGCAGGTCCATATATGCATGATGGGTATTCCAGAATGGAAAGTAAGAGAGAAAAACATAAGAGAGCTTATCTGAAGAAAAAATGGCTGAAAACTTCCCCCATCAGTGGACAGAAATGTACATACAGATCAAGAAATTCAAAGAACTTCAACTAGGAAAATCCAAAGATAACCACACTAAGACACATTATAGTCAAACTGTGTAAAGTCAAAGACAGAAACTTAAGAGCAGCAAGAGAAAAGTGATTTATCACATATGAGGGAGCTTCCATAATATTATCAGCAAATTTCTCAGCAGAAACTTTGAAGGCCAGAAAGGAGTAGGATGATATACTCAAAGTGCTGAAAGGAAACAAAAACAAAAACAAAAAAACTATTAATCAGGAATACTGTATCTGGCAAAACAGTTCTTCAAAAGTGAAGAAGAAATTAGTATTTTCCCAGATGAAGAAAAGCCACGGGAGTTCATTACCTGGAGCTACTCTATACAAAATGCTAAAGGAAGTCCTTTAAGTTGAAATGAAAGGACAGCAGGCAAAAACACAAAGATGTATAAAAATATAAGTTTCTCTAATAAAGGGTAAATACATGGAAAAATATAGTAATAGGTACTACTGTAAATTTAGTATATGAAATTTAAATGAAAAAAACCCCAAAACAAAACAAAAACCCATAAATCTATGTTAATGTATATATAATATATAGAAACATAATTTGTAACATCAATAACAAATGGAGAAGTGGAGCAGTAAAGGAGAAAGTTTTTGTATGTGATTAAAGTTAGGTTGTTATCAGTTTGAAATAGAATGCTATAACTTTGAGATGTTTTATGGATTTACAATGGTAACCACAAAGAAAATATCTATAGAATACACACAAAAGGAAGTGAGAAGGGAATGAAAGCATACCACTAGAAAAAAAATCAGTGAAACGCAAAGGAAGGCAATGAGAGAGGAAGGGAACAAGACACAGACAGCAACTAACAAAATGGCAGTAAGTCCTTGTGTATCAGTAATTATTATAAATGTAAACAGATTAAACTCCCCAATCAAAAGACATAGGCTGGTTGACTGGATAAAATAACAGAATCCAACTATACACTGTCTATAAGAGACACACTTTAGATCTAACAATACACATAGGCTGAAAGTGAAAGGATGGAAAAAGATATTCCATGTAAATGGTAACAAAAGAGCAGAAGTAGCTACACTAAAATCAGACAAAATATACTTTAAATAAAAAACCATTACAAGAGACAAAGAAAGACATTACATAATAATAAAAGGGTCAATTTACCAGGAAAATATAATAATTATAAGTATTTATGTACCAAACCTCATAGCTTTGGTGCATAAATACAGTAACTTCTCACTTAATGTTGTCATAGCTTTTTGAAAACCGTAACTTTAAGTACAATGACAAACAACAAAGTCATTTTCCCCCACCATTATGATAAAACGAAATTGAACAAAATGACATTATTTAAAAGCCTGCTGTACATTGTTTTGCTTAAAGATGCAGTTTCCAAGAACCTATCACAATGTTATATGAGGACTTAACTGTATTTCTATGAATCTAAATATATGGAACAAACTTTGGCAGGATTGAAGAAATTGGCAACAACACAATAAATAGTAGGAGACTTCAATATTCCACTTTCAACAATGAACAGAATTATATAGAAAATCAATAAGGAAACAAGATTTAAAAAACCCTATAGACCAATGAGACCTAACAGACATATACAGAACACTCCAATCAAAAATAGCAGAATATATATTGTTGAGTACCCATGGAACATTCTCTGGGATAAGACCATGCATTGGGCCACAAAACAAATCTTAAATTCCAGAAGTCTGAAGTCAAACAAAGTATCTTTTCTGATTACAATGGAATACAACTAGAAACCAGTAGCCCAAGGAAAACTGGGAAATCTACAAATATGTGGAAATTAAACACATTCTCATACAATCAATGGGTCAAATAAGTCATAAGGGGAACTGGAACTGGGAAATACCTTAAGACAAATGAAAGTGAAAACACAACATGCCAAAATTTTGGGATGGAATGAAACTAGTGTTAAAGGGTTAAGTTTATAGCTGTTAAATGTATAATGTAAAATATATATATATATATCTCAAGTTAACAACCTAACTTTACACCCAAGAAACTAGGAAAAAAAAAAAAACCAACCTAAGGTCAAAGTGAGCAGGAAGAAGAAAATAATATAGACTATAACAGATAAATGACATAGAAAATCAAAAAACAACATAAAAATTCAAAGAAATTAAGAGTTAATTTTTTAAAAAGATCAACAAAATTTACAAACCCTTAACTAGACTAATTAAGAAAAAAAGAGAAGACCCAAATAACTAACACTAAAAATAAAAGACAGGACATTGTAACAGATGCCATAGAAATAAAAAAGTGTTATAAAAGAACACTATGAACAACTGTTTGCTAACAAGTTGAATAACCTAGACAAAATGGATAAATTCCTACAACCAACCTACTAAGACTAAATCATGAATAAATAGAAAACATGAACAGATCAATAAAGAATAAGGAGACTGAATCAGTAGTTAAAAACCCCTCAACAAAGAAATGCCCAGGACCAGATGGTTTCACTGGAGAATTCTACGAAACATTTAAAGAATTAACATCCATTGTCCTGCAACTCTTCCAAAAGCTTGAAAAACAGGAGATACTCCCAACCTTATTCTAATGAGGCCAGTATTATCCTGGTTCCAAAGCCAAAGACACTACAAGAAAACTACAGACCAATATCCATGATAAGTATTGATGCAAAAATCCTCAACAAAACACTAGCAAACTAAAGTCAAGAGCACATTAAAAGGCTTATACACCATGGTATTATAAGAACTATCATTATACAAGTAGTAGTTATTTCTACATTGCAAGCATGGTTCAGCATATGAAAATGGATTGGTGTATTACACTGCATTAACAGAATAAAGGTGGAAAGACACATAATCACCTGAATTGATACAGAAAAGCATCTGACTTATGTCTGTCATAATCATTGCCATTTGTCTTTCAATCCATAATGACTTACAGAAGACCATGGGGAATACAGCAGTGGTAAGTGTTTTGTCTATATTTAGACAGCATACACTCCACAGTCTTCCAAGGGGTGGCCCAGGGCAGTTGTTTTGTGGGGAAATAAGAATGGAGCTTAGATGTGCAAGATAAAAAGGAAAGGGTGGCAGGCCGAGGGCCAACTCCCCACATTATCATGTTCTGACATGGAATCCCCCAAGGAGTCCAAAATTTTTAAATTTAAATCTGTCTTTCTAAGATATCATGAAGATATCAAGTAAGGAGTGTAGAGCACATTTAAGAGTTCGGTAGCTTTTTAAATGACTTTTATGTTTTTATGTATGATATGGATCTCCATTTTCACTCTTGCTTCAGGTCTTACAAATATTAAGAGTGGGTCTGATCAAAAGCTACCCTGGAGCCACTGCATTTTTAGGAGGAAAACATATTCAGCTTTCCTTAGGACTGTAACTAGGAAGTCACAAGTTTTCTTATAAAACCAGAATCAACTAACTTCATTTTTTACTTGTCATAAAATGTATGGAAGGTTTTATCCATTAATTAAGTATATTTTCAAACAATTTATCTTCAGTTTGAACACAAATCAGTGGCAGCCCCCGCAGATACATGAAAAGCATTGAGTTCAATGGAAGTTCAATTACTAGTATTAAAGGGTGCTTCTCTTTGGATTGTCTAGGCTCTACATATTTCATCCTTAATTTTACATACTTCTGGCCTTTGAGTCAACCCACAGTTCATTAGTATCTTTGTTAAGGGAAGAAGAAGAGAAAATAAAATGAAATTCAGACCTGTCATCTTAGTTATCAGTAGCAACTCTAACAGACTTCATGGAGAAAAATGTAGAAACTCCTGGTTACAGTAGTTTTATAGGCTGAATCTGACAATGTATATAATTATCCATGTGCTTCCTGCCTATCACTGTCATTAGATAATGGAACTTGACTATTTGGCCCTATTTTTTTCCTCAGAGTCAGAAAGACTGGATAATAAAATGTAGGATATTATGTCATACTGAATAAGAAGAGAAATACCCTAATGGCATAAACTACAGCTGTGAGTTATGAAAATGCATCTGCATCTTGTCATCCATAAACCAAAACTATCTTGAATTAAACCAAAGAAAGTATATCTATCTAAATACATATATATATGTACACACACACATACATACACACATACACTTCTTTAGATGATACCGTGCCTAGTTTTTAAAAATAGCTGTCTTTAGCATAAAAGTTAATGACATTACATCTCCATTCTTCCAGAAACCAGATACAAGGATATTTTCATATAATGCAAAATTGGATTTTAGGTTAAAAGATTTTAAAGAAATTAAATTTGCTGATCATTCTTTTTTTTTTTTTCTGAGATGGGGTCTTGCTCTGTTGCCCAGGCTGGAGTGCAATGGTATAATCACAGCTCACTGCAGCCTTGTACTGACTCCTGGGTGTAAATGATCCTCCTGCCTCAGCCTGTGAGTAGCTGGGACTAGAAGTACACTACCACTCCCAGTAAGTTATTTTTATTGTTTGTAGAGACAGAGTCTCACTATATTGCCCAAGCTGGTTTCAAACCCCTGAGCTCAAGTGATCCTCCCACCTTAGCCTCCCAAAGTGTTGGGATTACGGGTATGAGCCACTGCACCTGGCCTTTGCTGATAATTGTAACAGGAAGTCTTTCAAAGGAATATAGTAACTGGATATGTAATACAAATTATTTCTGCAAGGACTTTTTGTTGGTTGTTTAACAACAATATCAATGGATACTGCCATTATGCAGTAAGACTAATAGGAAACATTTATCAGATTTGGTTAAAAAGTTATTTTGAGGCCGGGCACAGTGGCTTACGCCTGTAATACCAGCACTTTGGGAGGCCAACGTGGGCGGATCACCTGTGGTCAGGAGTTCGAGACCAGCCTGAACAACATGGTGAAACCCTGTCTCTACTAAAAATACAAAAATTAGCCGGGTGTGGTGGTGGGTGCCTGTAATCAGAGCTACTCAGGAGGATGAGGCAGGAGAATCGCTTGAACCCGGGAGGTGGAGGTTGCAGTGAGCCAAGATTGTGCCTCTGCACTCCAGCCTGGGTGACAGAGCAAGACACCGTCTTTAAAAAAAAAAAAAAAAAAAAAAAAAAAAGGTTGTTATTTTGTGATAGCTAGATAGCCCAAGATACTGATATACATACACACTCTTCCACACAAATAAGTTTTAAAACATAAAGATGAAGTCAGTAAATAAGGTAGGATTTTTGTTTTATTGCTGTCATTGTTTTTGTTGTAGGTAGAATGGTTATTTTTGTAGGAGAGGTGATGGGTTTGTACTGAGTCATGCGCAGTATTGCATGATTCCTCTTGAGATAAAAGTATTTATATGTGAGATGTTTTGGAGGCTACTGCAAAATGATACCTGCTCAAGGGAGAATAAAACAGGATAACATTTTTCTTAGTCTTCCATTCTTGGTTCTACAGAATCTTGTCTAATCTAACTTTCTTAGTTCCCACAAAACCCACCAGAAGTCTCTACTCCTATGTGCATATGTTTATTCCTCATCTATCAACTATGAGTTTAGGCTCTATTATGGTCTGAATTGTGTGTCCTCAAAATTTGTGAGTTGAAGTCCTAACCTCTAGTACCTCAGGAGGTGACTTTATTTGGAGATAGAGCTTGGAGGTAATTAAGGTAAAATGTAGTCATGAGGATGGCCCCTAATCCAAATGAATGGTATCCTTATTAAGAGACAAGGATACAGATACAAAGGGAAGACTATGCAAAGACACCATAGAAAGACAACCATTTACAAGCCAAGGAGAAAGACTTTAGAAGAAACCAAATGGATTTTAGATTTCTAGCCTCCAGAATTGTGAAAAAATAATTTTCTGTTGTTTAAGCTACTTCATTTGTGTTACTTTGTTATGGTTGCCCTAGCAAGCTAACATAAGACCAATCACCTCTCCTGGGAGAGAAAAGAGATCCTTATCATAAGAGCAATGTAAAAGCATTATAGAGTTTTAGATATACGAGTGATATAATTATGTTTACATATTTAAGAACTCAGTTTGGTTTTTATTTGGAAATGAATTAGAACTGGCTGAACTGTACGTGGAGAAAACAGTTTGGAGGCTACTACATTAGTCCAGGCAAGACAAATGTGATGGCAGCAATGATAAGAGAACAGTGAAAAATTTTGAGGTAGTGTTTAGAGGGAGATGAGACAGCACTCGATGACAGATTTGAACTGGGATGAAGGGTAGTGAAAAAATAAAAGGAGTCAAAAATGACTCTCAGGTTTCTGGCAGAAGTTGGAGGGATGGAACTGAGATGAGAAACTCTTAGAGCTGCAGATCTGAAGAAGGGCAGGATCCAAAATACAGTTTCAGACACAATTAGCTTGATATGTCTGCAAGATTTCCTTGAAAATATATGTCTAGAGAGCCAAAAAGATTTAGGTAAGGGATATACATTTGGAAGTCACTGATATATTGATGATATTTAAAACCACAAAAGTGCATGAAATAGCCCAGGAAAAGAATGTATTTTTTCCAGATCATACGGGACCAAAAAAAAAAAAAAAAAAAAAAAAAAAGTAGTATGAAAAGAGAGGTAGCCTGAGGCTGAGCCATAAGGAAATTCCAATATCCAGGGTATGCAGGTGTTCAATAAATGTTGAGTATCATCAGCTTCACTAATGTTTTCTGCACAGTATTTTGAAATGTACAGTGGACATGCATTACATGAATCAAAACAAATCAGTAAATGAGTATACAGGCAATACAACTGGATGGCTTATTTTTAAGTCTTCTATTTTCCTGTAAAACCCACTGAAGTCACTAATATTGTTAACTAAATATACAGAGACTGAAGACTTACTCTCTCTCTTCTGCTTGTATATGTAAGATTACAACTAAGAACTTACTTAATAAATCCATTACTTATATTGTCTATGCTGATCTCATGCATTAGTACTAAACTCAGACTTTCTGCATCTAATCTAAAAACAATGCAAAGTGAAAATGAAAGTGCAAAGATTAATATTCTGTCAATTTCTTAAAAGAGAAGAAAGATGTGTTTGTTCACCCATTCCTTTTTATTTTTAATTTGTAATCCTATCTATGAGTACCTGGATAATGTTGCACATAGCCATTAGCACAATTCCCATGGAAAGAGAATTCAGTAAGGTCTTCACAGAAGTCTGACTTGATGAAAGCTGACACTAAAAATACCCTCTGTTTTCCCATTAGTTAGGAATTAGGAACACATATACATTTTTCAAGAGAGAAATGCATTAACCTCTTCACAAATTACCCAGGCAAAAAATATCCTCTAAATAATACAGATATAAACTAGATAAGAATTAAACCAAATTTACATGGCTTAGCTTTAAACCTTAAATTGGATATCAGAATCAGAAATGATACAATTATCTTTTCACCTAGAAAATCAGGAGATAGAATATTCCAGTAAAAGAAATAGTACTAAACTCTTGTCCAAGTTGAATGTAACAATACTTGGCTAGGTACTTAGAGAGGAAATTTTCTTTTTAGTTATAGAAATAAAAGGCAGAGATAAAATGTAAATAGCATTTCAAGTCATACTAAATGAGTTTATAAAAACAAAACTCATTAGGCACCATCTATTAAATATGTCTACAGATATATTCCTATAACTATATAATTAGAGACTGTAAACATATTCCAGTATCTCTATTATTATTTGTTGACAATATTTACTAAGTATTATTGTTCAAAAACCTAGAGATATAATTTCAGCTCCACCTTAGGCTAAATAAACCATGAAACTCTACTCATGATTACAACTGTTAGTCATTTCTGTCACCCACTATGTTCAGTCATTCAGTAAACATTTAAAGAGCAACAAGTGCTGTCCAAGAAATGTGCTCATGATACAAAGATGAATGTGCCATGGCAAGAAATAGACTCTTGATGAAAGAAAGATCCTCCTCTATGCTTGCAGGTTGCCTTTTATAACTAAGCTCCCAAATATGGGAAGAACTGTACATGGGGCAGTGAGGGAGAAAAGGATTCTCTTCCCATCTCTCCAATCCATGAAATCAATCTTGGCAACCAAAGGGGCAATCAATAATTGATGTCACAACCAGCTGTGGCTCAAAGGGCACCAGCATGAGAAGGTACAAGCAAAGCATCCTATGCAGAGTGAATGAACAAATTTCTACTTTTCTGTGAGGCAGCCTGACTACATGATCTCCCAAGATTCTTTCCAATTCTATGATTCAAGAATGTTGAAAAGTACATCTATGTATGCAAGTTAAACTAGTGAATGGAAGTAGGTAGAGCCACGAAATGTCATTAAGAAAACACTTAAGCAATATCCTTGCCCAATCTTCTTATTTAGTAGATGAGGAAAATGGTGCCTGTAAAGGTGAAATAACTCATATATAAAAGTGAAACATGTCATTGTTCTTTCCATTGCATTACTGTGGTAACTTGAGATTGCTACAGCACTTTCACCTGTATATCAAGATAATACTTAGAACCTAGGTCCTAATCAGTTTGCACAATTACTTCCATTAAATAACTCATTCTATACAGAAATATTTAAAAGCTTTGCTGAGGGTAAATATTTTGATAAATATAGCTGATGGTGTGTCACACTGTCTTAAGTAATAAGAGGTAGTGCTAGGTTAAAGTCTTCAATTTCTCAAAAATGGT
This sequence comes from Piliocolobus tephrosceles, assembly GCF_002776525.5. Taxonomy (NCBI): domain Eukaryota; kingdom Metazoa; phylum Chordata; class Mammalia; order Primates; family Cercopithecidae; genus Piliocolobus; species Piliocolobus tephrosceles. The sequence continues at coordinate 173,545,837 of NC_045437.1, forward strand.
CTGAAAAAATATAATCAAATCTCTTTGTATGTTACACCAATTAGACCAACAACATTTTCACAGCCACTGTGAATATTTTACAAACATTAATACAATACCATTGCCAAATTTAAAAAGTGAGGTTTTGTTAAAGTTAAAATTCTAATACCAAACAAATAAAAGAAGTTAGTCCAGTAAATATACTACATACTGATCATTTTCACCTGAATTTCAGCTGATCTCTGTTGCTACCTCAAGCCCTGTGATTCCAAAGACTTCATTAAAATATTACGCAGTCCAGCAGTTTCCAGAACCTCACAGGAATGTCCCCACTCTTTAAGAGGGGCACTGGGCAAACACAAACTCCCGAGCTTACATCAACGTTTGATAAAAGTTACAAAAGGACAACTGCAACAAACACATGGAATACACCACAAAAGGCATTTTCCCAGTATTAAATCAATCAAATTATAACTTTTAATTTTTGAAAAGTACAGTTTAACAAAATGATTACCTATTTAAGAATGTAAGCAGCAAAAATTCTAAACTTCTTAGCATAGCGTTCAAGACTTCCAAACTCTGGCCCATGACTCTTACAGACGCATCTCTCAATATCCTCTTAATGCACTGCATGTGCAGGCAGTATGGAAGTACCAGTAGGGTTTTACTTACTGCTCCCTGGGTCCTTTTTCATGTTGTCTCTTGTGTTTTCCCAACAATGCTTCCAATTGCATGCATGCACATCCTGGTGCACACAGGCACACACCAGTGATTTCATTTAGCTAGATCTTTTAGTACAGTTCAGTTGACATCATGTCATTTTTCCCGAAGGAAAAAAAAATCAGATATAGAAAATACCAGAATAAGTGCATTTTGTCTCAATGATTTCAATATTTTCTAATTATATTGTAGTATTTGACCCCAACGATGGTAGTCTTACAGGTCTTACAAGTCTTGTTTACTCAGAAAATACATGGGCTAAATAGTGCAGTAATTAAACTCTAAGTATTTATTCTGTAGTTAGCTTAAAAAGTAGCACCTCACTCTTGAAGGTCCCCACCTCAAGCTGGTTAAAGCAAATGCTTTTGAGTTTTATACATGTTTAGCTAAAAAACACAACAGTTTTTTAGCTGTCAACATAACAAACTGTCTTTGACCAGAAACCTTTATTCAGTATAAAAATTGTGTAAGAGTGTGCATGAAATATTTTCATGAAATGTTTAATTAGATACATTCATTTTGGTTCTTAGGTCACTTGACTTGTTGTCTATATATTATATTTTCGGTTTGGCTAAAATACTACTTTGCTCCAGTGCAGATAAAATATGCTTGGCAGTCATATCATCACCATATTTTCCTTCCTCTTAAAAATACAATGTGCTATGCATGAGCAGATCATAAACTTGGAGCCAATCAAAACACACCTCGTACAGTATTAACTGTAATTTATTATGTGTGTGCTGATATTGCCATTACGATTTTCAGCTTTGGTACTGAAATATTTAGCTATGCTTGCTGAATATAATCAGCAAGATAAGAGGTTTTGAATATGATTATTTGAAGCTTTTTAAACAGTGAGAAACTAGGTTGAAAAGAGCATTGGCAGCTAAAAACAATGGAGCTTTTTCTGTACTAAATACTACAGGTAATGCTATATTTTTCTATTAAAAGTATTTATAATTTATTCTAAGGATAAGTACTTATCTGATTTCTGAAACATTATCATTTGTAATAGGTACATTATTTAACTTCTCAAGACATGTGTTACTATCTTGGCTGAGGGATTCTGGGTAAATTATAAATAACAAATTGAAATTCTGTTGTTTCTACTGTGTAGTTTTAAAGATTATGATCTCAACATTCAAATTTAGGTTTCTATTTTCTTTATAAAATGACTGCAATAGATTCATAAACAGAAATTTAAATGATGCATGTGTACTTTCAAAAGCTACTATGTATTTGGCATCCTAAATTAAATAACCTAATGTAATTCACAGAGTAAGAAAAAGGTAATTAAAAACATGTGCAGGCTTAATTTTTTTCTATCTTGTGTTGTCACATAAGTCTTCAAGGAAAACAGGACCAATGTGCGCACCTAAATGAGTGCTGATTTGACAATTTAGTTAAATTTACGCTTCTTTTTTTTTTTTAATTTTTTATTATACTTTAAGTTCTAGGGTACATGTGCATAACGTGCAGGTTTGTTACATATGTATACATGTGCCATGTTGGTGCTAATATCATACTGAATGGGCAAAAACTGGAAAAATTCCCTTTGAAAACTGGCATAAATTTACACTTCTTATCAGTGAATAGAAGCTCTGTTTCAGCAAAATAAAAAGGGCGAGCAAGTTCAGCATTTACTTCAAGTTATGAAGGGCACTGACTTTATCATACAACAGGCAACTGAAAATCCATTGTAAACTGTAGCATAATAATAGGAAACATCCTATTTTACCTCCAACACTTGTGGAATCAAATTCCTAAAGACAGGCAGGTATAATAACTAATTTGATAGGATATGTGGTTAATTTAAGGCAGTAACTATCCAGAAGAAAATCTTAACCTCTAATGATGCTCTTCCAAATATATATGACTGATAAAAACTGGAATTCAATTTTCCATGCACATTAGCTCTCTGCTAACCTAATTACCAGATTATGATTCACAAAATCTTCTTGGAATCAAGTGAACAAATGATGCATATTCTAAAAAGTACATGGTTTAAATGAGTTGATATATTTCTATAATCCTTAGTATATCTGGAGCTCACAAATAAGGATTTCATTTTATGTTTGAAATATAATGTCTGTTGTGTACCACTGTGAATTCAACGCAGCAACAGCTGATAGTTCACTTTGTACAATGGTATCTGAATAACGGATGGAACATGGGTTTTATTCGTAACTTCGTGAAAATAACAACACTGGAGAATTTAACTTATATTTTTTAGTAACAGCTTTATGGAAATATTCATGTCCCACACAATTCACCCACTTAAAGTGTATAATTCAATGGTTTTTAGAATGTTCATACAGTTGTACAACTATCACCACAATTAATTTTAGAACATTTTCATCATCCCCAAAAGATACCGATGCCCTTTAGTTATTTTCCACCAACTCTCCTGTCTTACCCCCTGCTCCCTCCTCTCCAGGTCCTAGGCAATCAATAATCTACTTTATTCTAACAGATTGCTTACTCTGGAAACTCTATGAATTTTAAATGGAATCATATATGTGGTCTTTTATGACCAGTTTCATTCATGTAGTATAATATTTTCGAGATGTACCCATGTTGTATCATGTATCAGTATAAATTCTGTTTAGCAAGGTTTGTATCTCAATTTAAGCAACTGAATTGTTAAGGTTAGATTTTAAAATTTATAATTAAAAAAGTCACGTATGACACAAACACATGCTTACACATAATATATGATAATGCTACTAACACACTTTGATTTTCCTTTGACAATTAAGAAGATACGGCTGGGCGTGGTGGCTCACGCCTGTAATCTCAGCACTTTGGGAGGCTGAGGTGGGTGGATCACCTGAGGTCAGGAGTTTGAGACCAACCTGGCAAAATGGTAAATCCCTGTCTCTACCAAAAATACAAAAATTAGCCAGGTGTGGTGGCAGGCACCTGTAATCCCAACTACTTGGGAGGCTGGGACAGGAAAATCGCTTGAACCCGGGAGGCGGAGGTTGCAGTAAGTTGAAATAATGCCATTGCACTACAGCCTGGGTGACAAAAGCAAAAGTCTATCTCAAAAAAGAAAAAAAAAAAAGGATATTTCTGAATCATGCTTCACATGCTTATATATATTGTATTTGAAATTAATTTTTATTTTTCTTTCTGGCAATGTCTTATTCGTATTTTAAGACTCTTCTGAAGTGTTACCTCCTCTGCAAAACCTCGCCTGATTTCCTTTCCCCTTTCTATCCACCTGTTGCTTGCTTTGGTGCTGTACAGCACAGTAAGAATACCTGTGTTAGTACTTATGATCATTTTACAGTGAAGGCTTCCAAAACATAGTGTGTTCCTTGAGGTCAAGGGTAGTTTATTTCTTTACTTTCCCTCTAAAAGGAGCCAGGATTAAATAAGAATAGGGGATACTTATATTACTTATAAGCACAGTGATTACTTGTATGCTCATTAACATATGGCGAAACAAATCTGGCCATTAGCAGCTTATGCCTTATGATTTAGAATCTGATGTTCTGCATAAAACAAAACACCTTTGTGAAGTATGACATCTTTACTTCATTAAATTATTCAACTTTCTAATTATATACTTACTTTGATTGCAAATTAAGCCATCAGATATGTTCTGGTGCTTTGATTTGTACAGAACATGGTGTATTTTACAGATATAGAGACAAATTTCACTTGTTTTCAACATAGATTTATGAGCAACATGCTAGAGTGTTGGGGTTACAGCAATGATGAAGACAATGCATACAATCTTTGCTTTCCTTGAGCTTCTGAGTCCAGTAGAGACAAATAAACTGAGGTTACAAAATAATGTAAGTGCCATAACAGGCAAAGTATAGGGCACAGAGAACAAACACTATACCTACATTCTGGAGTCAATAAAGGATTCCTAGTAGAACTGATATCTAATCTGATACCTGAAAGATAAATTATTGGGAATAAAGCGTGGGGGATATTCCTACCAGCAAAAGAGAACATGAAAGGGAAAAGCAGACCAGTCTACTAGTAATTTAAATTTGTGATGATGGTGGCTTGAACCAGCATAGAAGCAACAGAATATAACAGAAATATATAGATTTAAGAGCTATTTTGGAGGCACATCCACAAAACTCTGATTCTTTCAATGAAAGAAATGGGTGAGATGAAGAGTTAGGAATCAAAGATGAAGCACAAGTACCTGCCTTGGGCAACTGAAAGAAGGGTAGGGCCATTCACTGAGATAAAATGTGGGTTGAGGGAAGTAATCCTGGGGATGAAAAAGAGGTTGGGAATTACGAGTTTGGTTTAAGACATGTATTTCGAAGCATCTTTGGATAAGCATGTAGAAAATACCAGCAGGCCATTAGATATACAAACTCAGTATTTAAATTAGGAATCTGATACAGATTAATACTTAAGTGTGCTCAGGAGGGAGAAAAACAGTCAGAAATTAGAGCTATAGTAACACAAAGTACTGCCTAAGGCAAATGTGTCAAGAAGATCAGTAATAAATCCTTAAGGCACACCAATAATCAAGAGACTGCCTTGAGAGGTAGGTTAAAAACTAGAGGTAGGTCAGGGACACTAAAGAAAGAAAAATTTTTAAGGAGAGCATGATTAGAATGTCAACTGCTCCCAAGAATCCAAATGAGACAAGGACTGGTAAGTTTTCGTTTTAATTCAACGATGAGAATGTTACTGATATTGGCAAAAGCATTTTGGTGTAGTGATGGGGAAAAGCCAAGCCCAGCTGAACAGAGGAATGAGCATACAGTAAGGAAATCAAGCAAATGTAGATCAGGGATTGATAGTCTGCAGGCCAAGTGTGACCTGCTTTCAGTTTTTGGGCAAAATCTGACCTGCTTTCAGTTTTTGTAAATAAAGGTTTATTGGAACACAGCCACACTCATTCTTTTATATACTATCTAAGCCTACCTTTATGTTGTAACAGCAGAGCCATATAGTCTGCAAGTTTAAAATATTTATTTACTATTTGGCCCTTTACAGAAGAAAGTTTGCCAACCTCTATTGTAGACAAATGTCTCAAGTTATTAGTTCTATTTACCAAAAGTGACCTAATAAGCATCCATATTTCTCATGTTTACCATGAGACTTGCCAGTTAGAAAGACCTGTTGTTGATATATAAGTGGAACTAAGTAAAAATCTGCTGTACTGAATACGGTGTAAATTGCTCATCTCAAGGCTGAAATTTCAGATCCTCTTCACTATTATTTAATCTATTGCTGTTTTATGGAAAAGGTTGGTGACAGTTGCAGAGGTTGTTAGAACATATCTTTGGGTAAATAAAATACATCACTTAGCTCATATTTACATACATTTTACAACATTAGTAATGACTGATATAATCTAAAGTTCTCTAAGAGAAAACAAATGCAATTTTAAGATTGATACTTTAAAAAAAGTAAATTGTACCCTCAAGTTTTCTCTGTTTTCTATAGTTTATTAATAATAAACGCCTTTTTTGAACAATGACTTTAGTTAGTTCCAAGTATTTTATTTTAATGAGTCATTTATTCACATGAAGTCAATAAAAAATTTGAGTGGCAGTTTTAAAACTCCAGTTCATCTACAAAAAGAAGTCAAAGGCTTAGATCAGAAACATTTCAGTTGTGCTGTTCGGCTTTTGCTTGTTGTATTGGTTTTTGCCTGGAATGACTCATAGCATAATGAAGCTTCACAATTTGGTTTAATGTTTTGTATCTGTTAATGATTAGACAGGCTACATGCCTTTGTAGTCTAGTCATTAATATTAATGAGTTTTGTGACCTAGGCCAAGTTAATAAAACAAACTTTTAAATATCCTGTTTAAAAGTTCTCAATAATAATTTTGAACTTGAAATTGTTTTATAGAATTCGTTTATAGGGCTGGAAAATATACAAAGGTTTCAAAGACATCTTCTATCTTGGATGAGGAAAAATGACAGAATGGTGAGAGCATCTATCAAACATCACTTTTTGATTACAGGTCACATATGGCTGGTTCAAAATCATATATTTAATGGAATAGGGAATTAAGACAGATTATGAGGAGGGTTCTTCAAAAAGCTCATGGAAAATGCATATTATGAAAAAACTATGCATGGATTTCAAAACTCTTTTGCACCAAAATACACTAACTTTTTTACAGTATGTCTGAGCAGAATCTACTTTGAGGCACTAAGAAGGATAAGACATCCATTTAAAAATAGCCCCTATCAGAGCAAAATGAATTCTTCTAAAAGTGAAGCAAGAACAAACATCACATTTATGATGAATTGTGGGTGAAATGTGGTGGTATCATTGGTGTTTATATTATAAACACTTGATGCAGACAATGCTCAAAAGAAATTAGCAGTTTCCAAATGGATAACTTGTTTTAAGAAGGGATGAGACAACGTTGAAGATGAAGCCCACAGTGACAGACCATCCACATCCATTTGGGAGGAAAAAAATAACCTTGTTCATGCCCTAAGAGAACTGAAAATTAACAGCAGAAACCAGAGCCAACACCACAGACATCTCAGTTGGTTCAGCTTACACAATTCTGATTGAAAAATAAGTTCAGCAAACTGTCCACTAGATGGATGCCAAAACTCTTACAACACCCAGATCAACTGCAGATAAGAACAGAGCTTTCCATGAAAATTTGAATGAGTGGGGTAAAGGTTCTGAAGCATTTCATCCAAGAATGGTAACAGGATATGTAATATGGCATTACCGGTATGATCCTGAAGACAAAGCACAATCAGAACAATGGCTACCAAGAGATGAAAGTAGTCCAGTCACGAGAAAGGTTATGGCAACAGTGTTCTGGGATGTTCAAGTCATTTTGCCTACTGACTTTCTGGGAGGCCAAAGAACGATAACATATGCTTATTATGAAAGTGTTTTGAGAGCATCAGCCAAAACTTTGGCAGAAAAACACCTAAGAAAGCTCCATTAGAGTCCTCCTCTGCCACGACAATGCTCCTGCTCATTCCTCTCATCACACAGAACAATTTTACAAGAATTTCAATAGGAAGTCATTAAGTATCCACCTTACAGACCTGATTAGGTTCCTCTGACTTTTTATTTCCTGATCTTAAAAAAACCTATAAAGAACATCCATTTTTCTTCAGTTAGTAATGTACAAAAAGACTACACTGATATGGCTAAATTCCTTAATTCCAAAAGAACTGAGGGATGAACTAAATGGCTGGTATTATTGCTTACAGAAGTGTCTTGACCTTCATGGAGCCTATATTGAGAAATAAAATTTGTATCTTTTATTTTTATATTTTAATTCAATTTTTCCTTGACCTTTTTGAAGTACCCTCATACTCCATAGATGACTGAATACAACATGGAAACAGGTTAAATTTGTGTAATGCCAAAGTGGTTGAAAGTAAGTTTTACTTTCATGTCAGATCTGAGCTAACAAATATAAAACTGAGAGGGTGGTGGTTACAAAAAAAAATAACTCATTTGTATCATGGAGTTGGGAAAAAGTAAATGATTTTGTAAAAGTGGAATGTTTGTATGGAGCAATATTACTTAAAGTAGGGTGAAATAATGGCCTAAGAGTTTCCTTTTAGACATTTAAGCAGGGGCTGACTTAAATAAAAGTTTGCCAAATCTTGTAGCAGCAGCCAAGGACTATGCTGCAAATCAGAACTCTTCCAAGTAGACATAGGCTCCTTCTAATTGGTCTAGACTAATGTGAAACCATTATTTTTAGTAACAGAGATGACTAACGCCCTTCTTAAATGTTGATCTTCCATATTGGTAGCTTAAGAGTAAAAACCACATTAGTCATCATGCTCTCAGTCTGGTCATGGTTTAGAACGTTAACCCAATTCATGGAGAGTACTTATACTTATGTAGTAGAAACTAGATTTGAGATAGGAAATAAAAGTATACAAAGTATACTAAGCAGAATTAGTAATACACCCTAACTTCTATTTAGGGATGCTTAAAACGGTTATGGAAATGATTATATAAAGATATAGAATCTTTATATAATCATAAATACATATGTGTGTATATATATATATATTTTTTTTATTTTTGAGACCGGGTTTCGTTCATTGCCCAGACTAGAGTGTAATGGTGTGATCTCGGCTCACTGCAACCTCCGCCTCCCAGACACAAGTTATTCTCCTGTCTCAGCCTCCCAAGTAGCTCGGATTACACGCACGCACCATCAAGCCCAGCTAATTCTTTTGTAAATTCAGTAGAGGTGGGGTTTCACCACGTTCATCAGGCTGGTTGCGAACTCCTGACCTCAGGTGATCCATCCACCTCAGCCTCCCAAAGTGCTGGGATTACAGGTGTGAGCCACTGTACCCAGCCTAATTTATATATAACCTTTATATAATGGGAATGATTACAAAAAGCAGCAGCATCCCTTTTCTTTCTAGTCCCCATGCCACTACCTAATCTAAGCACTCATTTTTCAGAAATCAGAATGCTGAATTTGCTAAAATTCCTTTTCTTCAGTATTTCCATTCTCTAGACCATTCTAAACGCAGATGCCAAATTCAGTTTTTCGAAATGCCACTCTCTACAAAAGATAGTCAGTATTTTCTCCATAACCAACTGTAAAGTTCTACCTTTTTTGCCTAGAATTTAAAGCTTTCTATAAACTGGTCCCAGTCTAATTTTTCCTTTTTCAATTATGAAATGTTTAAAATGTTCAAATAACAGGAACTAATAAATGAATATAACAGATACCCTGTAATCCAACACCCAGATATAACAATGTATTAACTTTTTTGCTTTTGAAAAGCCTAAATAAAGCATCCAGTTAAAGTGTGCTATTCATCCCATCTCCTTCCCTTTAGTAAAAGGATAAAACCTTGCTGTAAATAAAAATGTAAAGAAGGAAATAAGAAACAAGGAACAAAATACTTAAAAATGTAAAAACATAATTCTTCATTATGTCACAATTAAGAATAATTTCTAAAAATGCTATCCATTTATTAACCTTAGATTAGAAGGCTTGAAAGTCAGAAAATAACAATAAAAATGGCAATTAATACATCTTTTCCCTTCCTTTCAAATTTGTGACAGAGGTGAAATTAACCTAGTTTCTGGGGATGGGATTAAAATACGCAGAAATGGGGTTAAAAGTATATACTAATTCTCTCATCCTCATCCCTTATTCCTCTAACAAAAGGTTGAGAAGATTGGCAAGTCAGACTAGGAAGGGTGCTTTAATAACCTATATGTATGCAAACCAAGATGGCTTACAACCTCAGCAACCAAAATAATTGGCAAAAATCATGCTTTCTTTTGTGCACTTATGGAAAAGCTGGGGGCAAAGGGAAACTTAAGAAGAGGTTAAAATACTTGAGATGAATCAGTACACAAGATAAGGGAAAACCATACAATTTCAAACATATAATTATACAAATACCATAAAAAGTAACATTAAAATGCCTGAAAAAAATACCAGGTAAAAATATGGCTTGGACTAATCCAATTTTTCCAACTTGAACTACATGAGATTTTTTATTTTACTGCCTGAAATCTAAAAGTCAATATAACCTATAAAGTAAAATGTGAAAGTCATAAGGAGAAACCACACCATTTAACAATCTCAGTATAACTTGGTTCATAAATTGGGGCAGGAAACCATAGGTTTGGTGGGTGGCCCAAAATTTCTCCAAGTGGATTAGCTTTCCCCTTAAAGGCTTGGGAGAAAATCTTTCCTCTAGAAATACTATGATCAGAAAACACTATTTCAGTACTTTGAAATAAAGTGCATAATAAAGTGTATTTTTTATACAAGTTTTGTTTATGTCAGTTTTTAATAAACATAAATGTGGGAAAAATTCACGATAGTAAAAACAAATTTTTATTCTGAGTGGAACTATCTTTTGTTGTACTTTAATTATGGAAAGAGATTTAAATTAAAGAGCATAATAGAAGTAGTTCCTGTAGAAAGTAGGTTTACTACTGCTGCATCAACTCAGATCTATTAGATCAGCTTACAGATAATGTTAAGATTAGATATAAAACATAATACCCATAAAATATTTTATAACATTTTCACATAAAATAAAACTTAATCCTTAGCATCTTTGCCAGATTTCAGTTTGGTTAACTCTTTTCCATTGAAATATACCTCTTTAGTTAAAAAGAAAAATGTAACAGCTTAACCTTTAAAAAATCTGTAATTTGAATCTGCAATACCTCAAAAATTATAGAAATTTCCAATTTTAAATGAAAACATGCATTACATTCAAAGGTCTGCATAGGCATAAATATTTTTCTTTTTCATATAGTCAAATTAACTTTGGGCACTGCATTTTCCTCAGAACAATGCTTTGTTCTCAGTGCTGCCTTATGGAGAAGGTCTTCCTCTAATTAATTTCACTCGACAAAATCCTGCTCATTCTTTAAGGGTCAGTTAAAACATTTCTTCCATGAGGCCTTCCCCACCTCCCAAAAGGAATGCATCTCTTTCTGAGCACCAGTGTCTTCCATATTTGAGCCAGTAATGCAGCACCTAACACATACTGCTTTACTGCTTTTTTTTTCCCCCCTGAATATGTATTACCACTTTTCTAGTAGGATGAAAGCTTCTTAAGGGTAGGATCTTGTCTTCATTTTAGTATAGCACAGTGGTTAAGAGTGTGATCTCTGGTGTCAAACTGTATGTGTTTAAGCCAGTCTTCCCAAATCGCTGGCTGTGTGACCTTGGGCAAATTGTGAAATATTCTATGGCTCATCTGCTTCATTTGTAATATGGGATAATAACAGCACCTACTTGACAGGGATATGAGGACTTATTGTAAGTGTTTGCAATCACTGTCATCATCATCATTTTTTATGTTCCACATGTACGTAGCCCAGGGCCTTGAATACAACAGATGTTTAATAAATGCTTGTTAACTTGAATTTTTTTAAGTTTTCAAACTAAGTGGAAAATAAAGCCATGTGGAAAATGCTGAGTAAGGAAAACAAAAACTCATATGTATGTAATGTTTTAAATAAGCAATAAGTAGATAAACTTAAGTACATAGATAGTTATGTAAATGTCCCAAAAAATTACTTTTTGGAAAGTGTGTAACATCACTGCTTAAATATAACCTAAATATGATTACTATTCTGAAAGCTATTCTCATACCTATAGGTTGTCTGAGAGGCCCTTTACATAAATAATCAAGGTCAATTTCAACAGTACTACCAGAACTTAATGAAAAATCTTGACTTTTGGGGATAGTGAAAAAAAAAGCCAATATGCAGAATATTATGCTCTAGCAGAAAGAGCATGTGGAGAGCTGGCCTCCTTTCCCACATCACATTGCTTATTAAATTGCAATTTCTAGCTCTCTTTAGATGTAATGTCTCTTGAACACAGACCACCAATAATGCAAAATTGTGTTATTCTGTGAAGCAGACAAAATGCCTATAATAGAATGAGGCTATGAAATTCATTTCACTGGTGACCACATCCAGAGATTAAGCCATAATAATATCAAAAATATTTTTCCTACTTTTTTTAAAGAACACATGAAAACAAAATGAAATGTTAACTACTCTGAATATAGGCAGTATCTGAGATTTTTAGGATATGAACATATTAATGATAAGCTATATGACTGCATGTCATTTACATGGAATGGACTTGCTATAAAAATCAAATAATGTCTTAGGCTAAAAGAACTGACCATACTTTGCATTTACATGACACCTAATTTTCAAGGAGCTCAAGACATTTTGCAAAATCTGACAGAAATGGTATATCTCTCCATCAAGCTCCTAAAGAAAAAAAATGTTAAGAAAAGCACGTGAGAAATTAGCAATATGGGGCAGTGCTCAGACCTATCAGTCATACAGGAGATTACAATGTTGTGTCTGTTATGTAAACAGGCAGGCCTCAGGCTTCTGTTTTCAAATCAAGCCTTGAATTGACCTTTACATGACTTTCTAGTTAACGCTCTCACATCATCTGATAACAGAAGAGACAGAGAGTTGTAGAAAATATAATCTTTGCATGCTAAGTGCTAACAGTAATGTCAGGTGCTGTGAAATGAATTGTCAAATTACAGACCTAGATTTTAGTGAAGGGACATCCTGATGCTGAGCTTTCACTAAGCAGTAATTTTTGTAACTACTAAAGGGAATAAACTAAAATATTAAACACTTCCATGGCTTCATACGTATATTCAAAATTTGACCTGAATTACAGCTCAACAAACCTGCAGAAGAAAACCCTCTTTCTTCCCCCAGCACCAAGTTCTGTACTTTAATCACTAAAATTCCTCTAAGAAGAATGTACACCTGAGAAAGCAGGGCCAGATGGATTCTACACAGCAAGAGGTAGCTGGGAAACAGAAGAGTTTGACTTGATTTAGGGGCCACTCCTTTAGTTAAAGCTCCCGCATTTTACATAATAGGTATATAGGTTCACATTCTGAATAAAGTCTGGCTCTCTAAAAATCTTTTCAGGAAGCACGGTTTGCTCTGTCGACAAAAAGAGTCAAACTCTGTAAAATATTTTAAGAGATTTATTCTGAGTCAAATATGAGTGACCATGGCTTGTGACATAGCCTTCAGGAGGTCCTGAGAACATGTGCCCAAGGTGGTCAGGGTACATTTTGGTTTTATATATTTTTAGGGAGACATGAGATATCAATCAAATACATTTAAGAAATACACTGGTTTGGTTCAGAAAGGAAGGACAACGCAAAGTGGGCGGGGCGGGGAGGGCTTTCAGGCTATAGGTAAATTTAAACATTTTCTAGTTGACAATTGATGCAGTTTATCTCAAGACCTGGGATCAGTGGAAAGGAATGTTCAGGTTAAAATAAACGATTGTGGAGACCAAGTTTTACTGTGCAGAGGAATCTCTCAGAGAGATTCTTATCGTACCTAGAAGGGTGTCTGGCTCCTAGTTAATTATCTCCCAGATCTGGAAAGGAAGGAAGGAAAACAAACGGGAAAGGGGATTCTCTATAAGATGTGCATTTTTCCCACAAGAGAGTTTGGGTATTCAATTTCAAGGTATGGCAAGGAAATATATTTTGGGGTTAAATATTTTTTCTTGTCTCATAATGTTATGCCAGAGTCAGATTGAAAAGTAAGTCACGGCCGGGCGCGGTGGCTCACGCTTGTAATCCCGGCACTTTGGGAGGCCGAGGTGGGCGGATCACGAGGTCAGGAGATCGAGACCATCCTGCCTAACACGGTGAAACCCCATCTCTACTAAAAATACAAAAAGTTAGCCGGTCGTGGTGGCAGGGGCCTGTAGTCCCAGCTATACTCGGGAGGCTGAGGCAGGAGAATGGCGTGAACCCGGGAGGGGGAGCTTGAAGTGAGCCAAGATGGTGCCACCGCACTCCAGCCTGGGCCACAGGGCGAGACTCCGCCTCAAAAAAAAAAAAAAAGAAAAAAGAAAAGAAAAGAAAAGTAAGTCATGATATACATAGAGTCAAATAAAACCCATCTGATGAGAATTTATGGTTTTAGGGCATGACTCTCTACATCCCTTAGGTAGGAATTTGGGTAAGATCAAAAAATCAGAGCTTAGTCCTCAGCTCTAATTCAAATGTATCTTAGTGTTTCATAGATGTTTTTAAAAAGTCCTCCAACAGCAAAAATATAAACTATTCATTTTCTAAAATATATGTGTGTATAAGTAAAAACTGCTTATATATTCGTGAAGAATTTCTACACAACCATAGACATTTTAAATGATGGCAACCAATATCAAACCAAATAAGCAAACAATTAAAAAATATGTTTAGCGTGACAACCAGTATAAACCAATTTCAAACAATTTCATGTTTTCCCTTTGTAAGGTTAACTATTTATATTATAGCCACTAAAGATACAATTTCCAAAGCACTGTTTTCAAATTTTATACTTTTTTTCAAAAGGAATCAATAATGCCTGATAATACTTACACTGGCCATTTTAAATGCCAGATTGTAACATATTTGACATAGAAATATTGCCAGATATTGTGCAAATGGGCCTAACTGGTACCTCAAATCATTTTGGGAATTAGTAATAATGAGGCTATAAAAAATGATCTTCATTTTGCTGGTACAAAATATAAAGGACAAAATGCTTAGGTATTTTATCTTCAGCTCACTTCAGAGTGAAAAGATTTGGGAATACATGACTTAATAACAAACACTTACAAAATAATTCACTTTTATAATGAGTTATACATTTAAACATAATTAACATATTTGAAAAAACTGGCCCTAAATTCAGTCTTCAACTCTAAGAAAATCATATTTTAATTGCTAATGAAACGCAGGCATTTGTTTTGGTATAGTATTGGTAATTAAGAAACTGAAGAATTATGGATAAAACAAAAACGCGTATGCGCATCACCTGTAAATCCTCTTTGGTCTAACTTTGAGCTGTCAATGACTGTTCTCTTTAAAGTTAATTTCAAAAGGCGACATGAAGAAATTGGGACATAACATATATTAAACTTCTGTTCTGTTTAAAACTATATTATTGACTGATACTTCAGCAGTTTTGAGGGTGTAGAAATTTTAATCTAACAGGTAAGTGTAGGGCAAATGAAAATATACAAAACTAGATCCAAACAGAACAAGATGAGAGGAGACACTGATCAGAATAGCATAGCATCTGAAGAGGAAAAGTACCAGCTCTTTAGTCAGACTGCCTGTGTCTGAATCCTGATTCTACCACTTATTAGTGTGGCCTCAAACAAAGTAATTAACCTCTCTGTGCCTTATTTTCCTTATCTGTAACTGGGAAAAATAATACAAACTTACCTCAAGGGATTGTGTTAAAGATCATATGACATGTAAAGTGCTTAGAATAGTCAAAGAAACCAAGTAAGTGCTCAATAAAAATTAGCTAATTATTATTATAAGACTAAAAGGAAAAAATATTTCTGAAACCAAATCAGTTAAGAATGGCTGGCCAGTGGAACCAAAGGTTGAAGAGAGATCCAGAAGACAGAGAACAGAGACAGGAGCACTGAACCTACTGGTAAGATTTCAAAAAGAACAGTTTAAGTTGATGAGTGAAGATACAAGTTAGACCACTAAAAGTCGGTTGTTGATAGGAATGAGGAAGCCATAAATCTGTACACATACAAAAATATGGAAAATAAAGACAACAAAATGGATAAAAAGAAAGAAGAGGCAGGAGTCGGGTGTTTTGGTCAATAATAACCAGAAAGATGTCAAATAAGTGCACTGAAATAAACATTTCTAGTCATGGTAACATGTTTTTAGAGATACCCAGCTGCAGGCTGCCCTGACCAATTTGATGAAAGAGTTAATAAGTTATGATAAGAATATACATCTACATTACTTATAGCCTTACTAAAAAATAAATATAAAATAAGGAGGATCACCACCACCTGCAACAAGAAAATCCTCCAAATACCCACAGAACTCAGTGGTACCCTAGGCAAGATTAGTAAACCTTAAAAGGAAATAGTAATGGTCAGTCACATCTACAATTTTCATCTCCATGAGTACACCTATGATTTCTGATTGCATCCAGCTTTTCTGTTCAATCAACAGTTGTGAACATTATAATCAACTTCTTTTTAACCAAAGCTAGTCATGTTGGCAAATTAGGTAGTACTGAGAAATTTAATTAGTTATAGCAGTTTTCTTTGTGAAATATGTTTTTACTCAGTTTTGGATGCAGGTGCACTTTTAAAAGTAAAGCAACAAATTTCCATAGGCTACTGATGTCTCTCAAGTAGGACTTGGCTTTACTAGAAAATAGTAAAAGAGAAAAATAAAGTCAGATTTGGCAAGTCTTCACAAGGCATACAAAACCAATTGCAAAGGTTGGTTAGTAATTTTCAACATTCACAAAGAGAACATGTTTCTTCACAACTTTTTTCTATTTTTGAATAATGACAAACATACAATATTTATTTCACAAATAAACCCTAACTATATAAATGAAACTCTTTTCTTATTCTCTTTTAAATGCCTATTAGCAAACTTTGTTTCAAAATACCATTATAAAAAATATGACAAATTCAAGCCTGGGGTCTAATTTTAAATTCATTTTCCAAAAATGTAATTAATTAAAATGAAGTTATAAACAAATCTCTGTCCATTTTAGAAGACCATTAATTTTCTTGTACAGATGAGCTACTGCTCTGCAGGACCATTAATATAACACCTAATTTTCTCTTTTTACTAAATCTTGCCTAGAGCAAGACAGTGAAGTTCTTTTATAATCTCCATTAAAGTACATGAGGGTTTACTTCTTTAATGTTGGTAAGTTAAAAGTTTCAAGATACTGACATGCCATGGCACTTGTGAAAATAACATGCCTACTAAATGGGTCAGTATTGAATACGTCAAAACAATCCATTTGCCACCAAGAAATAAAAATACCACCTTATGCAAGGTGTTCTTAAACAGGATGACTAACAATAAACATGACCCAAGAAATTTCTCCAAAGACAGTGGTTTCCACAGGGAAAAATAATAAATTGGTGATAGAGCCTAATGCTAAATAAATGTCCTCTCTAAATTCATTAAACACCAGCAATATTCAGCACATTTTTCTCCCTTTAAAATATGTTGATAAGCCTCCACTGAAATGGTTTCATCATCTCTTAGTTCTCTTAATTTCAAAATCTGTATTTTTACGTTTTACTTTAAAAAAAATGGATGGCAAATGAGGACACATATACTTCCTTTCTTTCCCCTCAGATTCCATATAAAATATATTTCTAAAAAGAAGAAACAATGATGGTGCAGGAAAATAATACCACTGCAGACCAAA
This sequence comes from Piliocolobus tephrosceles, assembly GCF_002776525.5. NCBI lineage: Eukaryota > Metazoa > Chordata > Mammalia > Primates > Cercopithecidae > Piliocolobus > Piliocolobus tephrosceles. The sequence continues at coordinate 173,563,250 of NC_045437.1, forward strand.
AATTCTGAAGACGTTCTATAAACAACAACAACAACAACAACAAAGAGGAAGGAGACGTGATTAGTTTAAAGGCAAAATCAGATTTGAGAAAATGCAGCTAAAACAAGAAAGTGTGAGTCTGCTATAGAGGCTCAGAGAAACTCAAAGCTCATGGCCAATAAACAATAAAAGCAGGAGTATATTTTCCCAAATGTGATTTCTGACTGTGGAGAGTCCCAGATTAGAGACACAGAATAAGGTGGCAGCCAGTTTATGCAAAGGTAGTCCCAAACCCACGTGAAAAACTTCTGCAACCAGGAATACCCTGCCCAGCCACACCCACTTCTTTTGCCCTACAGTTACTGGATGAAGGCTTCTGTAATAAGAATCTACATACCCCAAGAAGTATAAAGGGATTCTCATTTGAGCTGATGAAATATATACTCTCCAGCCACCAAGACTGTTCAGTCTAGGCTCTCAACTATTCAACAAACAAGAACCAACCAAAAATCACCAAACACTTGAGGAAAAATTAGCAAGAAAGTCACCAAACTTAACATATTGAAGAAATAACACTCAGTAGAGTAAAACAGAGGAAAATGTTAAATATAATTATCATTCTCAGTGAGATTTGAAAAGATAGCACACTGACAAAAAGAACAATTATGAAAAAGAGTGCTACAAAATTAAAAACACGACTAACAAAATAATGACAATACAAAGCCTTAAAAAAGAAACTGAAAAATTAAAGGACCTTTGAGACCAGACTGGCCAACATGGTGAGACCCCGTCTGTACTAAAAATACAAATATTGGCCATGCATGGTGCTGTGCACCTGTAATCCCAGCTACTCTGGAGGCTGAGGTGGGAGAATCACTTGAACCCAGAAAGCAGAGGTTGCCATGAGCCAAGACTGCATCAATGCATTCTAGCCTGGGTGACACAGCGAGACTCTCAGAAAAAATAAATAAATAAATAAATAAAGAACCTAGAGGAGCTATAAGACAAAGACAAAAGATCATTTAGAATCCACTGCAAAATGAGCAAATATAAAGTAAGAGAAAAGGAGGATAGATCTAGTTCTAGTAGCTACTGAATGAAAGAATAAAACAGAGAGAACTGAGTAGAAAAAGTAATCACAGAAATAAAAGAAGAAAACTTCCCTTAGCTAAAGGTAGATTCAGGTTTCAGAAAAAAGCAGAGGTGCAGGGAGAGGCAGCTAAGGAAAAGCATTAATAATATGGCATCCTAGTATAACACCAAGCCCTAAGGATAAAAATTCCAAGATCTTCCAAAAAGAAAGAAAGAAGACGAAGGGATGAAGAAGGATCATCTACAGTGGTACAAAAATTATATTGATATCAGAATTCTTTTTAGCAATATGAGAAAAGTCAATAGAATAGTATTTTCAAAGATCTAAGATCAAATTACTTAAACACAGAACTCTATGTCAAGTCTAATTAGCAATGAAATGAGAATAAATATACATTTTTAGTCATGCAAAGACAGGCTAGTTTAATACCTTCAGACACAATCTAAGAATTATTAAATGATCAATTCTAGTAAAACAAAAAAAAAATCAATCTAGAAAAAAAAAGATGTGGTGGTGTCCAAAAAATAGTAAACTAAATTTAAATAATTATTTATGCATAATTTTAAAAGGAAATAATCTAAAATTAAAATACAGAAGTATTCTAGAATAGTAACAGGGAGGAAGAGAATAAGTGTGCTATTGATCTTGTCTAGGGGAGGAATAGATATGCTACAAAATTTAAGACATGGTTAGAAATGAGTATTGACATTCGGTAAGAGTGAAGGTTTCAGATGTGTTCACAATACAATTTTTATTCTTTAAACAAGCAGATGTCCATGAATGGAAAAGAAATCCAATTTATATGCCTTTAAATTCAATATGAATTTGCTTTTCTTCAAATATACTCATATTTGTAGATCTGTATTGATATGTAAACATTATTTACCATTATACCATTCCTGGGGCTGCTGAACCCTCTTTAAAACAAATTGGACAAAAATGATTACAGATAGCCTTGAACATTCTACATCACACAGAACCAAATAATGAAATTGGGTATACAAAACTGTGATTCAAAAAGCTTCAGGATTAATTCGTGAAAAATTACTTCTCCCCAAATTCAGAAGATCACAAAATCTTTATCTTCTAGGCACATTATACAACGTGGTCAACATATAAGAATCTTAGAATTTTCTGTTGCTGATATTTCAATTAAAATTGATCTGAACCCACCATAATATTCCTTTTGATATATTATTTCTTTTGGAAAAATTAACTTAATTTTGAAAAGAGCTGATTGCCTTAAATGTGTTTACAAAAAAGAACATGAAGTCTTAAACTAATACCATGATTTCAGGCAAAGGGGCCCCTGCTAAGAAAAATGCTGAGGGTCTAAATGAGCCTTCCATTTACTGTGTACTCCTGTGTACTCATTAAGAGCAAACCACCTGTCAAAAGCTGTTTTGTCTTATTGTTTCACTTAAATGCCCTCCTATGCATTTTACTTTCATAAATTTCATATGAAAATAAATATTTCTATACCATGGAGTATCTGGAACTGGTTAGTACAGAAGTTGAAAATATTATTAGGAGAAAAAGAGAAGCAGTCCATCTTTCTACTCAGTAGACAACAAGCTATATATTTAAAAATCTCTATAAAGGCCCTTTGTAAAGGTTGAACATCCCTAATCTGAAAATCTGAAATTCTCCAAAATCTGAAAGTTTTTGAGCACTGACAAGACACTACAAGTAGAAAATTCTCTAAGTGACCTCATGTGATGGGTTGCAGTCAAAATGAAGGAACACAGCACATAGTTTATTCAGAATGTCTCCTCATCCCTAGAGGACCCATTTCTTGGTCCCTCAAGTGTTTCCAGTATTTCTTCTTATCTAAAAAATAAAATAAAATACAGTCTAGAGTAACATTTTAATAAAACAGCATTGTAGGTAAAGTCTGAAAGCCTGCCATTGTTTGTTGTTGTTATTTTTTAACAGCTGATACAGGTATTCTGGTGATGCTATTATGCTGCCTAGTTACTCTGAACTCATTTTTTTCACTGTTAAGTACATATATGTAAGTCTCAGAAAATGGCTGTTACTCAGTAACATACAAATTCAGAGTCAGGAATGACAGTGATGCCAAACACCACAGAGTGTCCACATGGCTGGCTGAGACAGGGATACCTTTGCTTTCCGATGATTCAATGTATGCAAACTTTGTTTAACGAGGAAAATTATTTAAAAGATTAAATTACCTTCAAGCTATATGTTTATGGTATACATAAAAAATAAATGAATTCACGCTGAGACTTGGGTCCCATTCCAACATATCTCATTATGTGTATGAAAACATTACAAAATACAAAAATAAATCTGAAACATTTCTGGTTCCAAGCATTTTGGATAAGGAATATTCAACCTGTATATTGTTTCAAATGCCAAAGATGGAGATGAGAAAAATGCCCATTCTTTGATTTCTTTAAATATAAATCCAAGAACCTGTAATCAAGATTCTTCAGATCTTAACTGTTATATACGTGCAAAGGGAATTTCTATAGCACCCAAAATACAAGGTGTTACAGTCTATTATCGATTAAAACAAACACCTAAATTATATTTCACTATAATCATGTCAAAGCTACTGACTGTCAGACACAGAAAAATAATATTCTTCATATACTCAATAACCTCAAAATGAACAGAAGTTGTATACTACCATTTGAAGTTTCCACTCGTCTCCAAGATCAGTACCATTTGGTGATTCAAAATCATTTTGGACGAAACATGGTTAACTCTCATTATATTGTAGATTCTTTTCTTCTTCTTAGATATCCATTCAGAAGACAGGTACAGCATTTTAATAAAATAAAATATTACAGACATCACCCTTGGGATATTTTTCAAATGCTTTTGGAAATTTTTTATAGAAGGTAATTTCAGTCATGCATATTTGGGCTAATTTATTTAACTGAGATTGAATATGAAAATAGCTCAATATGCATATCCATGAAACTTAAGGAAATGAGAAAAATTAAGAGTGGATCTAACTGCAATGTTTCTGAACACTACATTCAATTCCCACTACTAAATGGTTTAAAGATAAGAATTATGTTCTTCTTTTCTACTTAATGAGACTAACATTTCTTAATGTTTTAATAAAATATTCTTTATGTCTTACAGGCAAAAAAGATACAACCCGAAAAAGTAAGCATTCATGGGTTGTATCTTTTTTGCCTGTAAGATATGAAGAATAAGTAACTGAATACATATATTCAGTTAGCATATATGTACACTATTAAATAACAGTGTTAGCTTATGCTATTATTAAATTCAAACTAAGATTATAAAATGTAAAGACTATCTAACTGTTCCTAAATTATATCTCATCAATATATTAGCAAATGTCTTCAGAGGAAACAGTAGTTTCCGTAGACGCCTAAGATTCAACTACTTCTCTTGAAAATAGTCTGCTTTAATTTGTGAAATATCTGTATAATGGGGAACAAATACTTAATGAACAATAAACTGAAGTTAAGAACATAATGGAAAAATCAAGCATTTAAAAAGCCAGCTTCAGAAAACAATGAACAAGCATAATAATAAAAACAGGTCGCACCTATCTTCTTGCCTACTTGGTAGCACCACTTAGGAGCTCTGCGCACCTGGGTAGCTTTGGACACGGGCAAGTTTCGCTTTAGGCAGGAACTTAAATGAACTGGTAGGAAAACTGCGCCTCCCCGCCCCACAACCCAAGCCAGAATAACATAGGCTTAGTTGTGGCGTGCCAAGAGGCATGACAGAAACGTCACTCTTTCCCATATGGTTCGTTGCTCAGAAGAACTAAGATCAGACTGGTTTCTAATCTGGGTTGCAAAAGTGAAGTAGGGGAGCCAATTGCCCCAGTTTCAGATATGGTCCTTTAATTGAGTCTCCTGTTTTGAGCTCTGTATCTTCATCCTTGCAGATTCTCAGACCAGAGACTCTCCAGGGTTCAGGCAGGCTGATCATTTCCCCCCCATCTCCTCCTCTGCACTGCTTGTTCCATCAGTTAGCTCATTCCCATGTTTCCCTCCAGTAATTTCTTGAAAACATACAAGTGCTAGTAAGTCTCTCTGGTTTTCTTTGCTCCATGGATGTATTCCTTTATGTATATGCCTCTATGCCTTTGTTTTAGTGAGGTGTCAGGAAGGATAAGAAGTTATCATGTATGCTCAGTCCTCCATCTTCAATCAGATTTTTTTTTTCCTTTTTAGCCAAACTACTTCCATGTAGTATCTCCAACTGTGTATACAAATCTTGTCTGCTAACCCATAGAACAGCTACCCTTTCTAAGAACAAATAAAAACGCCACAGCATTTCAATTTAATATAAATTGTATATGAATTGAAAATTATACCTGAAAGATAACACATTATTATTACTATACCCAATGCATAATTAAGAAAACCAATTCATCTAGTGAATCTCAAAAAGATACAGTTTCTGTTTCAGGTTCAAAAGTTTCCTTACAAACTAAAAGACAAAAATGTAATTTTTTCCAGTTATCACAGCGATTGAATTAGTTCCAAGATAATGAAAACTAGATGTTTGAAAGTAAAAAGTTAGATTTCTTTCAAAACAGGGAATGAATAAAAAAGATCAACTATGGTTAATACATGGAAGTTTGAGGGAATATAAATTATCATTATTCATAAAATGAAATTTAAATAATATAACAATATAAAACTTGAACATTCTGGAAACATAATAACTTTATGATAAACATACCACTAAACAAATATATTTGTTAAGTGACTTATGTGAATCATAGATAATTAAATCATTATGTTGACTTTATTACTTTACTGTCATTGTCGGTTCATATCATAAAATCAGATGTGGACCTAATCTCTTGCCAAGAATTCTCCCAAAAAACACAAATATAACAAGAAGCATAAGCCATATAAAGGCAACTAAAAATCTGTACCACATTACACACTCTATTTTTAAGATTTTAATTGGCTATAGTAAGAGAAAATTATTTTATCAACTATAATATAGTTTATTTGATGTAAATCCACTGACCATCACAGTTGTGCCAGCATTATCTTTCAAAATTCAAATGTTTGTAACTCATAAGGTGTAGATGTGAACATGGGGGAATTAACCCTGACTAGTCTCTTCTTATTTCTAAATTCTCTAGTCAATTTCAAATTCTCAATATTTTATTAATACTTTAGTACTTTACTACCATTACAAATAAGAATTCCTTTTTATTTAATATCAAAGTAACTTCCAAATCATTGTGATGCAACAAATATGATTAATTAAAATCTTCCATTGAAACAAACGAGCACTACAAAACTGGATTTTGTGGTTTGACATGGCCAGGCCATTTGATTTATCCAGATATCCAACAGATGAAAGATCCAAACACAAATACACAATAATCACTGAAATAATGTTTGAGGGCATACCTCAATATTTTCATAAAACAAAAATAAAGAATATTTCAATAAAAGTAAATACTTCTTTGTAATTATCTGTTATCTGAAACAGCCCCAACCATAGCAGTCCCAAATATACCAAGGTAATGAGAATGTATGATGAAAAATATGACTTTAAAGGAAGAATATGGATGGTAACCATGCTCTGATGTGAATATATTTTTCTTTCACTAAAAACAATAAAAATTGCTAAAGACAAAATCATTAACATTTAACACAGCTTAAAACTATAATAATGGGCACAATACCATTTACTGTTGATTATTATTACTTGGTTTTAGAAATCTCCAGGATGTTCAAACAAGATGTCAGTAACTTAAATTCCTTTTGTTCCAAATAATATGCATGGTGAGAAATTGCTTTTATGTTTTTTTCTGTCTCTGGTATTCTATTTCAATTTTGTCAGTATATTTCTGGATCCAAGAGATAGCAACATACATGAGTTGCTTCACATGACAGATTTTGTTTTTATTTTAGTGTTGTTTTTAAAGTTGGTAGAAAAGGAAAACAAGAATATTTGCATAGCCAGGCCATAGTAACTCAACTTTGTCTCTAACAGAACCAATAGAGACCTGTATGAATAACTGCTACACGGAAGGCCACTCCCAGAAATTGTGCAAGTCTTTAGACCAGGACAAATGTATTAAAACAAAACAAAATGACAACAAAAACGGAACTTCACAGGCTATTCTGATGCCTTACTAGGGTCTGGCACACCTGGCATAGATCAGCATTAAGGGCTTTACTTTCTCGTGTTTTCCTTTACCTTTCCCAAGTCTTCGTTGTAAATGACTTTTATTCTTTCTCTGTCAAACAGGCTACCTGCTTTACAAATGCCTAACTCTTAACATTATACTTTTTCTAATTACCCCTCACAGGGCTGCCTTGTAGTTCCATCTGTATCCATCTGTATCTGAACTGAAACTTTGAGTGCTGTCCAAAAGTTACACTTAAGTCAATTTATGCACTCCTAAATTGTAATTAAGAGAAATTCAAGGTCATAGAAGGATGACTATTTAATAAATATTCTGATGTGAGCACATGCTGGCTTGTATAGAGCTTAAAGAAAAATGCTCAGTTATTTATTTTTTGGCTTAGCACAGTATTTTCTACTCACAGCAGTAAAAGTGGTATTTTTGGTCAGTGAATATGATTCTTTTGTTTGCTTAGGTCTTGAAATTTCCATCAATAATTCTTTGTACAACTTTTATTAAGTTTATAGCTATTGCATAATTTTGATACTGTGTTATCTTTTTAACTTTTAAGTTCAGGGGTACATGTGCATATTTGTTACATAGGTAAACTTGTGTCATGGGGGTCTGTTGTACAGATTATTTCATCACTCTGATATGAAGCCTACTACCCATTAGTTATTTTTCCTGATCTTCTCCTTCCTCCTACCCTCCACCCTCCAATAGACCCCAGTGTGTGTTGCTCCCCTGTGTGTCCATGTGTTCTCATCATTTAGCTCCCACTTATAAGGGAGAACATATGGTTTTTGTTTTCTGTTCCTGCGTTAGTTTGCTAAAGATAATGGCCTCCAGCTCCATTTCTGTCCCTGCAAAGGACGTGATCTCGTTCTTTTTGATGGCTGCATAGTATTCCATGGTGTATATGTACATTTTCTTTATCCAGTGACAGGTGTTTAGCTTGATTCCCTGTCTTTGCTATTGTGAATAGTGCTGCAATGAACATACACGTGTCTTTATAATAGAATGGCTTATTAATATATTCCTTTGGGTATATACACAGTAATGAGATTGCTGGGTTGAATGGTATTTCTGCTGTAGGTCTTCAAGGAATCACCACACTGTCTTCCACAATGGTTCAACCAATTTATGCTTCCACAACAGTGTATAAGTGTTCTCTTTTCTCCACAACCTCACCAACAAATGTTATTTTTTTGACTGTTTAATAATAATCTTTCTGACTGAGATGGGTATCTCATTGTGGCTTTGATTTGCATTTCCCTAATGATCAGTGATGTTGAGCTTTTTTTCATATGACTGTTGACCATATGTATGTCTTCTTTTGAAAAGTATCTGTTTATATCTTTTGCCCAATTTTTAATGAGATTGTTTGTTTTTTCTTTGGAAATTTAAGTTCCATATAGATACTGGATATGAGACCTTTATTAGATGCATAGTTTGCAAAGATTTTCTCCCATTCTTTAGGTTCTTTGTCCACTCTGTTGATAGCTTCTTTTGCTGTACTGAAGCTCTTTAATCAGATCCCATTTATCAATTATTGCTTTTGTTGCAATTGCTTTTGGTGTCTTCATCATGAAATCTTTGCCTGTGCCATTGTCCTGCATGGTATTGCCTAGGTTGTCTTCCAGGGGTTTTATGCTTTTGTGTTTTACATTTCAGTCTTTAATCCACCTTAATTTTTGTTTATGGTGTAAGGAAAGGGTCCAGTTTCAACCTTCTGCATATGGCTAGCCAACTATCCCAGCACTATTTATTTAATAGAAATCCTTTCCCCATTGCTTGCTTTTGTCAGGTTTGTTGAAGATCAGATAGTTGTAGGTATGTGGCCTTATTTCTGGGTTCTCTATTCTGTTCCATTAGGCTATGTGTCTGTTTTTGTACTAGTACTGTGCTGTTTTAATTATTGTAGACCTGTCATATAGTTTGAAGTCAAGTAGTGGGACACCTCCAGCTTTGTTCTTTTTGCTTAAAATTGCCTTGGGTATTCAGTCTCTTTTTTGGCTCCATATGAACTGTAAGATAGTTTTTTTCTAGTTCTATGAAGAATCTCAATGGAGGTTTAACAGGAATAGCATTGAATCTATAAATTGCTTTGTGAAGTATGCCATATTAAATATTGATTCTTCTTGTTCATGAGCATGAAATGTTTTTCCATTTGTTTGTGTCACTTCCAATTTCTTTGAGCAGTGTTTTGTAGTTTTCCTTGTAGAGATATTTTGCTTCCCTAGTTAGCTGTATTCTTAGGTATTTTAATCTTTTTGTGGCCATTGTGAGTGGTAGGTGTGTTCCTGATTTGGCTCTTGGATTGACTGCTGTTGATGTGTAGAAATGCGAGTGATTTTTGCACACTGATGTTGTAGCCTGAGACTCTGCTGAAGCTGTTTACCAGCTTAAGAAGCTTTTGGCTGAGACTATGTGGTTTTCTAGAAATTGGATCGTTTCATCTGCAAACAGGGATAGTCTGACTTCCTCTCTTCCTATTTGGATGCCCTTTATTTCTTTCTCTTGCCTGTTTGCCCTGGCCAGGACTTCCAATACTATGTTGCATAGGAGTGGTGAGAGAGGGCATCCTTGTTTTATGCCAATTTTTAAGGGGAATGCTTCCAGCTTTTGCTCATTCAGTATGACGTTGGCTGTGGGTTTGTCATAGAAGACTCTCATTATTTTGAAGTGTGTTCCTTCAATACCTAGTTTACTGAGAGTTTTAAACACGAAGGGATGAATTTTATCAAATGCCTTTTCTGCATCTATTGAGATAATCATGTGGTTTTTGTCTTTAGTTCTGCTTATGTGATGAATCACATTTATCGATTTGCGTATATTTAACCATCCTTGCAGCCCAGGGATAAAGCCTACTTGATGGTTGTGGATAAGCTTTTTGATGTGCTGCTGGATTTCTTTTGCCAGTATTTTGTTGAGGACTTTTGTATCAATGTTCATTAAGCATAGTGAACTGAGGTTTTCTTTTCTTTGTTTCATTTCTGCCAGGTTTTGGTATTAGGGTGATGCTGGCCTCATAGGATGAGTTAGGGAGGAGTTGCTCCTCAACTTTTGAAATGGTTTCAGTAGAAATGGTATCAGCTCTTCGTACATCTGGTAGAATTCAGCTGTGAATCTGTCTGGTCCTGGACATTATTGGTTGGTAAGCTATTTATAACTATCTCAATTTCCAAGCTCGATATTGTCTGTTCAGAGATCCAGTTTCTTCCTGGTTCAGTCTTGGGAGGGAAGATGTGTTAAGGAATTTATCCATTGCTTCTAGATGTTCTAGTTTACGTGCACGGAGGTGTTCATAACATCCTCTGATGGTTGGTTGTATTTCTATGGGGTCAGTGGTAATCTCCCCTTGTCATTTCTGATTGTGTTTATTTGAATATTCTGTGTTTATTTGAATATTCTCTTTTCTTCTTTATTAGTCTAGCTAGTGACCTATGTATTTTATTAATTTTTTTTTTCAAAAAACCAGCTCCCAGATTTGTTGATGCTTTGAGTGATTTTTTGTATCTCAATGTCCTTCAGTTCAGCTCTGATTTTGGTTATTTCTTGTCTTCTGCTAGCTTTGGGATTTGTTTGCTCTTAGTTTGCTAGTTCTTTTAGCTGTGATGTTAAGTTGTAAGTTAACTTGAGATCTTTCTAAGTTTTGATATGGGCATTTAGTGCTACACATTTCCCTCCTAATACTGCCTTAGTTGGGTTCCAGAGATTCTAGTATTTGATATCTCTGTTCTCAGTAGTTTAAAATAACTTCTTGATTTCCTGCCTTAATTTCATTATCTACCCACAAATCATTCAGGAGAAGGTATTCCATTTCCATGTAAGCGTATGGCTTGTGTGTGTGTGTGTGTGTGTGTGTGTGTGTAATTTTTTTTTTTTCTCCATTACTTGTTAGGTGGTAATGGTGCAGTAGCATCTTAAAATACCTTACTTTTAAGATTCAGCCAGGGAACCTTCTCCTATTCTTTACCCCTCCTCAGATACTTCTCTATTGTACCCCCATAATTCTTGTACATCTCATGACATATATCATTGTATTTTAATTTAATAAATTCATTTGTCTATTCACTAGACTGGCTTCTTTGCATTATAACCAAGACTTCACATAGATGCTGGGACCTCAAAGATTTCTAATAAATACTTACCGAATTAAGGAAACATGAATTTATGTTCTGTATCACGATGCTAGTGAAAATTTATTACTGTGTTTATTTCTCACAATGAATAAACATGGGGTGTATCCTGTGTCCAGTGGGAATCAATTATTGATACCCAGTGATGTAGACAAGTTGTCTTAAAAAAGAAAAAAATGAAGGAAAGCAGCCTCTTCTTTTACCAGTCCCCACCTCAACCATATAATTTTATTTAAGAAAAAAGCTGTGATATCCATTTCTCTGTATCATCAACAGTTCTTGAAGTTGCCTTGACAAGCACAGACTTCTTGAATCAGTCCAAATACATGACATCTAGATAATAACGTGTGTGTGTCTGTTGACATCTTTAGTAGAAACAGCTTTTCAGATACTGACTTAACATTGTCTTCTGCCCAGCTTTCTTTCCACTGACTTAATGATTTCAGATACAGTTTCAAATTGCATCTTAATTGTGGGGAGTGGGGATGGTATTTAGTCTCTGGCTCCTGTTTTTTAAGGTTATTTCTGAGACTGCCTTGGAGTGGTTCAACTCAAAATAAATGCAGTTTACTGCCTATCACTCCATATTCTTAAGATGGTTTTGCCAGCTTTTAGAGCCTCTCAGATTTTCTAAAATAAGGTCAAGCTGATTCTACATCCTATTAGTAGTAGGTATTAGTGCTGTCACTTCGGCAAAATGTTTTTGACTTGAGATAGAATCATTAATCTAGGGATATCTTGTTAATAAATTTACTGAATACTCACTTGGACTTTTTGATGTAGCAGCTTTTAATACTACAGCTTTTTCATGTGAGCTAGTTTACTTCTGGCTGAACTATATTTTTATTTAATTGTTTAAACACCAAGATACTTGGAGAATCATATTCTCCAAACTCTCCATAGTCTGACAAATAGGAGTTTGTATGTTTTATAATTTCCAACTATTTTCCTCAAAGTCATTTCAGAAATTAAAATATCTAAGTTTTTACTTCCGGGGTGATATTTTCTGGCAGTGGATATAAGACATTCTTCAATTCAGTTTGAAAGAGTAAAATCTGAAGTTTCTGTTTTCCTTAACTAGGCTATCCCTGAACACGTTTGTAATGCAAATTGAGTCAGTCAGATCTTGGCTTTCTTGTAACTATAGTCTGGTGGTCTTAAAAAGAACTGAAATCATATAGAGGATGTTACATGGTACAGAATGTAGTGGTTACCACTGTACTTTTCTACATTCATAGTGCAGTCAGCATTTAATTTTGAAATATGACAAGTTGTCTATTTGTTCCACTAGTAGTACTTCTTGGACATCACAATCACTTCAGGCTGTGCTCTTAATCCTGTCCAGGGCATTATTTAATGAAGAAAAATAGGATCAAAAGAAACATTTTAAAAATAAACATTTTAATTAGCACTTGAACATTTAAGCACTTTCATTAATGTTTCCCCAGATGGAGTCCCTCAACTAAATCAAGATTTTATCTGCTTGTGAAGGTCCATCTCAAATGCATTTCTTTTTTGAAGCCTATCCAATGAGAATTATTATTTACTCTTCTTATATTATCTTAACATCATTTTTACTCCTTTATTCTAGTGAAGCATAATATTGTGAGATCAGGTATTTTATGCTACAGAACCCTCTCACCTCTAAAATCTTATCTGAAAAGCTCAATATATAAAAACAATGAACAGGCAACTTCTCTGGCTGAAGCAGAAGTAGGAGGGCTGGAATCCTATATACCTCTTTCTGCTCTCCCCTTTCATTCCCACTGGGTCATAAGTAACTGTTAAGGACATAGTCCCAGAAACTGGCTGTTGTTCAAAATAATACAAGCTTTGGAAGCAGGCCACTAGCTATTGAACCTTGAGAATTCAATCTAAACTCCAGTTCCGTTACCTGTAAGATGATGATAATAGTGTCAAATCCTTAGGATTGCTGAGAGGATTTCCTAAGATAACGGTTAAAATGACTTGCACAGTGCCTGGTATGTAACCCTCTATAAACATTTGTTAAAGTGATTGAAATTCTCAAAAACCACATAGCTAATTAATGGCAGAGCCAAAACTAAAACCTGACAAAGGCAATCTGTCTACTATATTATCATACTAATAGGCAACAGATATGCATATATATACCTTAACAAAACTTTTAAAACTGAAATGACTTTTTCCCCTAATCTTACTATACAATTATCTGTTGTCTGTTATTAGGTATGGTCAGAATCTTCATAATCATTGGGTCTCTCTGTGAAACCGACAGCAGCTATTGGCATTCACCTTCATAGCTGTTATCTTCAGAGTTAAGGAATGTATATTAGTCACCTTAGGAGATAACTCAGGGTCCTATGACTGCAGGTGACATAGGTCTGCCTTTTAGTTTAATGTAAGGCAGAAACTACTAAGGATTTTTTCACAAGTTGAGGGATCCTCTGAGAGGTTAAATTTACCCAGGCTAACTAAAAGCCAAATTGGCCAGGCACAGTGGCTCACGCCTGTAATCCCAGCACTTTGGGAGCCCGAGGCGGATCACGAGGTCAGGAGATCGAGACCTTCCTGGCTAACACAGTGAAACCCTGTCTCTACTAAAAAGAAAATACAAAAAATCAGCCGGGCATGGTGGCAGGTGCCTGTGGTCCCAGCTACTCGGGAGGCTGAGGCAGGAGAATGGCGAGAACTCGGGAGGGGGAGTTTGCAGTGAGCCAAGACAGCACCACTGCACTCTAGCCTGGGCGATGGAGTGAGACTCCGTCTCAAAATTTTAAAAAAATGAATAAATAAATAACAAATTAAAGCAGAGTGTGAGAGGATAGTTTTACCATATTAAGAACTAGACGGCTTGTATTTTATTTCACATACAGTCTGTGGCACTTTTTAGTAAAGGTTGTGTCAGTAAGTGAAGTTTTTTACTTTGGTACAGAGTATGCAGATTTTATGGTGGCTCACAAAATTACAGATATGTAGGTATTTGCGGTTTGCCATTTACTTTAAAAAAGTTCTGAGGCAAAATAAGTTGTTTTGATTTTGCTCCAGAGTCTAACCTAATCCTCTGTCTTCAGTTTTATTTTTAATGGTAGAAACCAATTCAAAGAAATGTCCACATACAGTTAAAACTACTTTTCAATATTATAAGGAAGCAACAACTAGATCCTTTTTACTAAAGATGATACTCAACTTCACGTTCTAATTTCTTTGGCTTACGTCTTTTTTCTGATGAACCTCAATTAGTAGTCCTGAATTGACCTAGGAATGGACACCTCTGCTTCATTTCTGGTCTACCCAAGGACCATAAACTAGTCACTTAATCTTAATGGGCCTCAGATTCCTCCTTCTTAATGTGAGGAATTTGACTAAATAAATATAAAAAGTCTGTTTTAACAAAAAATGGATCTACCTCAGTTTAAAGATGTAGAGGAAAATTAATCTTGTAGCCTGGAATAATTTTTCTTTATTTACATTTTAAGGAGCCAAGAGTTTATAAACAGTACACTATGCAGAAAGTGATTACCCATCATATTAGAACAATAGCTACAAGTTTGAAATCACCACTTGGCTTTGAAAATCTTAACCACTATTTTACCTTTAAGTTGAATTACGCTAGCTGACCTAAGTAATACCCAGATTTACTGGAGTTTGATGTGTCTGTGGACACTAGTGATTCTTCTTTCTCATTCCTTTCTCCTGATTTCTTGCCTAGGACACCGAAGCGGGAGAAACTCTTTAAGTGGAACTTCCCAGGTTCTCTGTGCAAAGTTCTCATGCAACATGGCTAAAGAACAGCTGTGAAGAACTCCTACCAGCTGCATAAGGTTAGCCAGTTTTGGAGAATGATGGACCTGCCAAATGTTTGACTAGAAAATATTTTAAATATTTGAGATATCACAATTTATAAGAATTATGTGTTTATGAAGTTTTCTCAGGAAAAGCTAATTTATAATTAAAATATTACAATTAATCTTTATGCTTGGGATAGGCAGATTTCAGGAGGAGATTGCTGTATTCTCCCCTCTTTCCTTTGCCTTCATTCTTTTCTCTCTTCTCCATTCTGTTTATTTTGCCCTCCTCATCTCACTTTACCTCTCTCTTCCCATATTTTTCTTCATCTTTTTTTTCTTTTGTTACCTCTTCCATTTCTCTCATTTTTCATCATCTGCCTGCCTACACTTTATGTTCTTATATGTATGTACCCTTGCCTTCTGTCTTTCCTTTGTTGAACCTGAACGAGGACTCACTCTGGCCTCACATAGCGAGCTACCATTTTCTGCCTGTCTGTTCTTCTGCTCACTTTTATGAAGCAAAGTATAGGAGAAATAAATTCAAGCGTGTCGTTATGTTATGACACCTCAACTCTTCTACTCTGATACTACCACCAGCCATTCTGGACTCTATCCTCTTCGGGGGGAGTGAAAAATAAGCTAAGTTATAAGTAGATAGTGCCAATCAGTTGAAGAAAAGAGAAAGTTTCTGCCTTGTCAATCATTTAAACACAGCAAACCTGGAGCAGTCCTCATGTCATGTATAGCTGTAAACTCTGTGAGAACAGGAGCACCCAATGTACCACCCTGCTCTTACTGGTAGAATTCATTAATTTATGAAAAGTAATCGTAAATCACCTTATGTGCTTAAATAGTTATGACAGGGCTTTTAATTGGTTTGCACATGGATTCTGATCAAATGACAGCTGCTATTGTTTCCATTGTTTTGACCAGCATTTTATGAATCTTCTATATGTTGTGGAAGTTGGCATTACCTGAAAAGGCCACTCCAATACAAAGCTAAATGTTGCAACAGTCAGATTTTATTTTCTTCCTGACTTTTAAAATGTATTGCTCAAAAAGAGGTAAAGCTCATATAAGGCCCATATGAGCTGCTTTTAGCTCCAGAATCCTGAGTTTTTCAAAAATTAAAAAAAAAAAAAAAAAAAAAAAACCCTCTAATCTTCTCCCCTTTTCTTCAGTATCCATTGATTAAGGCAATTCTAATAACTCTCACAAATGTGTGACTAAGTCTATGATGAGCCTTCTTTGAAGGGAAATCAAAGTTTTGATGGGAGAAATAGAAGCTCATTTAAAAAGTATTTGTTACTAATGCCAACAAATTTTGTGAGTTTTGCTGGTTAACCAAGAACGTATAAAAAATCCACTATGATTCTTGTGTGAAGAGTTATTTTCGTATAGGAATTTTGGTTGAAAGGCATGGTTTAAATTGAGTATAAATTTGCGATTGGCAAAAACACAAGCTTTGCTGTTCTGTTTAATTAAAGAGACAACAGTTAAGAACTTCATTGAGCTCTTCAATAGAAGACATACACTTTTTAAAAAAATCAACTTGTTGATGCAGTACGCTGTTACTATGCTAGAATTGCTTTAATCTTGGAGAAAAACAAATTTTTGGAAACCTAAATGTAAAAGTTTCAAAGAAATTTAGGATCATCCAAATCATTAGTCTAAACCACTGAAGACATTAAACAGATCCATATTTGGAAGTGACAGAAACAATTACTGGTTTATGTACTATCCAGTGGTACTATGTCAAAGCCCAGTCTCTCCTTCACAAACCTGGTTCTGTGCTTTGCTAGAATCATTCCCTGGGTGTTTACCCCATATAAGGAGTATGAACTGGGGGTTTTCATCTTGTTGCCAGTAGAAATAGATTTTTATGTCTTAAGTAGAATTGATATTTTTAAATTGAATATGAACTCCTGGGGAGCCTACGTATTTTTTAATTTTCAAAACCAACTGTAAAATGTTGAAGTATAATATTAGTCCTTCTATGGCACATAGGGTACTTACTTATGAGGTTCTCAGAACAGAAGCTTGAGGTTAGTTGAATAAAGCTTCATGGGAATTTAAGGTGGTTTCTAATTATTAACATGTAACATTTAGGGAAATATTTCAAAATTACATTAAACCAGTTAAAAGTGGTCAGGATGACATATAATAAAATCATCAAAGATTTGAGGATTGCCTAATTTAAGTCCATTCAAAACTCTTGCCTTTTAACCCATTAATCATGAAAAATTCTGTTCTTAATTGTCATGCACTCCAGTAAATATGAGCAGTTTTTCTGTCACCAATGCCATGAACAATCTGACAATTTGCTGATAATGTTTTATTATAGTGGCTACAAATAATTCTGGAAATGGTATTTTAAGAAATATCTTGCTGAGAAGCATTGTTTCTTCCAGAAAGTAACCTTTCAAATATTGGTCTAAACAGTTCAAGGAGATGGCCTCCTATTGGAACTCTAGGGCATTACTATTTTCAGACCTTGTTTGTGTGCAACATGAGCCATATTGATTTACAGATAATATAAATTTATTCAAAACAAAATACAGTAACATTCTGGGAGCAGATTGCTTTTACTTTTATTAAATTTATCTTTATTACAACTAAGAAAATTGCTTTGAAACAATGACATTCTGACCCCTTAGCTTTGTTGTCATTTAAAATATATCCCGAAGTTTCTACTGTTATTCTAACTCTTCTCAGTAGGAGTTGATGATATTACTACAGATCAGAGGATGTAAGATTTAACACCACTGCTAACTTGCAAGAAATACAAAATGTATTTATTGCATTTTATGAGCATTGCTCATAATTTAACCATAATAATAAAAAGCAGATTAAAGATAATACCTGCTCATGTGATTGAAATACTTCTTAAGAGAACTTCAGGTTACAAATCTTGCCTTTTTTTTTTCCCCCTAGAAGCAGGGTAGCACTATGTTGCCCAGGCTAGTCTCAAACTTTTGGGCTCTGGCAATCCTCCCAGCTCAGCCTCCCAAGTAGCTGGACTACAGCATGTGCCACTGTGCCTGGCAATTTTTTTTTTCTGTAACATTGATCTACATTTTAAAATAAAAGCTTGGTGTAGTATTTTTTTTCAAGTTTATGAACTTATGATAGAACTAAATTGAAAATCATGTGATTTGTAAAACTGTAATGTTACATCTGTTTTAATAAAACTACCAAAGAGAAAAATGCTCAAATTTAACCATTACTATTCTGCTCTGTAAACACTTCCCATCTCTCTCACACTAAGAAATCTCTACACTGGCATACAAAGTCTAGGCTAGTGATGTAGCCCATTTCAATTTACCTCTCTGATCTTATTTTCCACCATTCTCTCTCCCTCACTCAATTTACTTGAGCCACATTAACCTGCCTGCTGTTCATCAAACATACCAGAGACATGCTACTTTAGGGTCCTTGTACTAGTTATATCCTCTGCCTGTAACATTCTTCATTCAGATAGCCACAATCTTTGCTCAGTGCTCATGTCAGCTTCTCAATGAGGCCTACCTTGATCATTCTATTCAATAATCGCAATTTGCATACCCCCACCCCAACACATTAACTCTTTTGCTCTACTTCTTAAAAAAATCTATTTTAGATTGGTTTCAGTTTCACAGCAAAATTGAGAGGAAGATATAGAAATTTCCTATATATATAACCCCTAGTATCAGTATCCCCCACCACAGTAGTACATTTGTTATAGTGAATGAACCTATATTGACACCTCATAATCACCCAACGTCCATAGTTTACATTAGGGTTCACTCTTGGTGTTGTAAATTCTGTGAGTTTGGATAAATTGTAAGTATCATACATGGCATTTACTGGAGCCCTAAAAATCATCTGTGTTCCATCTACTCATCTCCCACCCCCAACCCCTGATCTTTTTTACTCTCTTCACAGTTTTGCCTCTTCCAGAATGTCATATAGTTGGAATCATGCAGTACAGAGTATTTTCACATCGGCTTCTTTGAGTTAGTAATGTGTATTTAAGGGGTCTCCATGTCTTTCACGGCCCGATGGATCATTTCCTTTTTCTTTTTTGAGATGGAGTCTTGCTCTTGTCACCCAGGCTGGAGTACAGTGGCATGATCTCGGCTCACTGCAACGTCCGCCTCCCGGGTCCAAGCTATTCTCCTTCCTCAGCCTCCCTAGTAGCTGGGATTACAGGTGCCTGCCACCATACCCACCTAATTTTTGTATTTTTAGTAGAGACGGGGTTTCACCATGTTGGCCAGGCTGGTCTTGAACTTCTGAGCTCAGGCAATCCACCCAACTCAGCCTCCCAAAGTGCTGGGATTACAGGTGTGAGCCACCGCACTCAGCCGAATCATTTTTCTAGCACTGAATAATATTCCATTGTCCTGATGTACCAAGTTTACTTATCCTCTGGAAGACATCTTGGATGCTTCCATACCCAAGGTTATCTAGGTTTTCTCCTCTGCTCTACTTCTTCTGTTACAATAACATGTATCATTTGCTAACAAACTATATAATGTTCTTATTTCTAAGGAACATAATGTGGCGAATGAAACATATAAAAGAGTGTTCAAAGATAACCAAAGGTAACAGGTGGGCACAAATAATGTATGTATGCTATAGAAGAAAATCAGGAAAATAATTTTTAAAAACTACCAGACTTGAAGAAAACTATTAATCTTAAGATGCAAGGGCTGAGCAAGTTATCAAGCAGACTGAATGAATAAAATACTCGAATCCAAATATATTCTCTTGAAGTTTTATCCACCAAAGATAAAGAAGAAAATCCTAAGAGATTCTAAGGGGGGAAAAAGATGTTACCAACAAAAGAATGTGAATCAAATTGGGATTCTATTTCTCATCAGCAACCCTAAATTCCAGGACACAATGGAGGAAATGTCAAGGTTCTATAGGAGAATGATTTTGAAAACCAAGTCTACATACCTGAACTATCTATTAAATATGAAAGCAAACAAAGATAATTCAGACCTTCAAGAACTCTGAAATTGTATCTCCAGTATGCCTTTTCTGTGGAAGATCTTTGAGGATATACTCCAATTAAATGAGGGAGAAAATTGTAATAGATGAAGAGGTGAGAGCTAAGAAACAACAAATCTAACCCAGGACTGTAATAGGAAAGTGAAATACCTGAAATGCTTAAATGACAGCTTTTCAACTGTTCAAGAAAGCAACTGATTCAACCTGGAATTCAAAATGGAACAAGCAAGCAACATTCCTACAATTTGCAGCCAAATGGAATTACAGCTTTTACCATTCTGAATCCTGTAGGACCAAAAACACTCCTGAAAAGAATTAAGTATTCATTATCAACCTGTTCTCTGTTTTTAACTATGTTTTGACTGATGAGCTTCTTATTAGTAGCCCACACTCTCTCTTCTCAATTGTATCAGTTTGCTAAAGTAGGTGCCAGCACATTTCACAAATGGAAAAAATAAGTGGTAAAAATATACATGAAAGGCACAGATCTAAAAGTATATTATACAAATGACTGATTTTTATGTCCTCTTACAAATACCTTTACATTTGAAGAAGTTCACTGGTAGGATGTAGACAGAGTAGGTGGGGGTTTTCCAGTAAAATGAAAGGTGTCAGACTCTGAAGAGACTGCTCTTATCCAACTCTTTTCTAAGTGGCTGTTAGCAGAGCTGCTGCCCCTTTCCCCCAGCACTCCTGCGGCTGCAGGTGAGCTCTTCCCTGTGCTCTGCTACCATTCCACTTTAAGGGATCTCTTCACAAAACGGACTCTGAGAACCTTTTAAAATCAGTACTCTTTAACCTTATAGGTGAAATTATCCAATTGGGTATGTTTTTAGAACGAGTACTATTTTTTCGGAAGTTCCTAACTTGATCTGTGTGTAAATTAATTATGGATGAATGGAGTTGCAGTCAAATTACCTTATTTAAATGCATCATTACTGGACACTTCAATGGTTTCTCCATTTGAACACTGAATTTTACTTTACTTCAAATATATTTGCATAAGCAGTCTACATCATTCATGATTTACCAGTTTTACTGTATTAAAGTAATAATTTACTCATCTTCAAAGCCATATGCATTAGATTATTGCTACCATGAGAATTTATGTAAACAATGGGTAATTGTTCCTGTCCATGTGACCTTGTGCTAATAATTATTCTAAAATTGAATTTTTTTTTCATTGCTATTCATTACCTTTTTGTTTGTTTTTAAACAGGCAGCCTTTCAATTGCCAGATTTAAGAGTGTGTTCGTTAGCAAAGCCACCCTAGTTGATTGACATAGCTGTCCAATGGCTATCTCTGTCTTTCCTTGATAGTATTTCTATGAGGAATTTCACTGCATTACTCTGATGCTTCTGAGAATTTCCCTGCCTGCCTTTGTTACTTTGGCCTCCACTGTCACCTGACTTCCATAGCAGATGTCCACTCAAAGCCTAGTCTTTCTACCTACAATGCCAGTGAAACTTTCAGGCTCCTTTCACTGTCTTTCTCTTCCTTCCCCTACTGGGGACCCTGACTCTTCAGACACTTTAGCATCACTGACTGAAGATCTTCCTATGTTTGATCATTACTCTTTACCTCTTCGGTTAATGTAAAAACTTCATCTTTCCAGTTATCAAGGATTCTTCTAGAACCCTTCTTTCAACTTTTTGAGGTCTGATTTTCTATGCAAATGGCTTCCCATCTGAAAACAATGGCTAAAAATCCTAACGATGGCTTTACATCATCTGTCCTGCTACAACCCTCTCACCTCTCCTCTTCCAATCTCCCTCTTGTTTACTGTGCTTCAGTAAAACTCTCTCCTTGTTCATGAAGACACCAAGCTCATTTTCTTCTCAGGGACTTTGCCCTTGTTGATTTCTTTACCTGGAATGTTCTACTTCCAGAACATTCCTCATGGGTTATCCTCTCACATCTTTCAAATCTTTACTCAAATGTCACCTTATCAGTGAGGGCTTCCTTGACCACCTTATGAAATTACAGTCCCCTTCATAGCTTGAAAGTAAATATTTTATTAGACAATCTAGTTGTTTTACTTTTTTGCTTATTGTCTGTAAACCTCTACTAGAATACAACTTCACAAGGGTCAAGGACTTTCATAAACTGTTATGTGTAGTTCCCCCTTGTCTGTGGGAGATATATTTCAAGTCCCCCAGCGGATGCCTGAAACTGCCAGGAGCACTAAGCCTTATATATATACTAAGTTTTTTCCTATTATACATACCTATGATAAGTTTAATTTGTATATTAAGCGCTGTAAAAGATTAACAATAACCAATAAAACAGAATAATTACAACTATATACTGTAATACGAGTCACGAGAATGTAGTCTTTCTCTCTCACACATACATTATCTTATTGTACTGTACTCACCTATTTTCAGACCACAGTTAAACACAGGTAACTGAAACCGTGAAAAGTAAAACCATGGATAAGTGGGGGAATATTATATCCTAAATACCCAGCATAGTTCCTGGCCCAGTCGTAAGCACTGAATAAATATTTGTTGACTGAATAAATATTATAAATGCTATTGTGCTCCACATTTTATTCAGGCACACCATTTAGCTGGAATTGCCCAATCCCTTCAAGGGTAAGAGCATAGAATTACAATCAGACTGCCTGGATTTAAATGTCATTTGGGTGACCTTATACATGTACTTAACTTCTGTTTGTTTATCCTGTATCTCATAGGTTGTTTGAGAATTAAACAAGTTAATATATGTAAAGCGATTAAAAGAGTACCTGACAAATATAAGTACTCTGTAATTTTATGTATAACGAATTATTCAACATCAAATTTTATAACATTTTTCAGCTTATTATCTTTGTTTTTTTATTTATTTTTACTTTTTTGAGACGGAGTCTTGCTGTTGCCCAGGCTGGGGTGCAGTGGTGTGACCTTGGCTCACTGCAACCTCTGCCCCCCGGGGTTTAAGCAATTCTCTTGTCTCAGCCTTCAGAGTAGCTGGGATTACAGGCACCTGCTACCACATCCAGCTAATTTTTGTATTTTTAGTAGAGAAGGAGTTTCTCCATGTTGGCCAAGGTGGTTGATCTTTGTTATTTCTGAACATTTATGCCAAAGTCCTTTTTGATGTGAAGAGTACTGGTACCAACACCATGGATTGAATTTATCCTACCTCACTTGTCTACCTTTTGATTTTAATCATGATTTTGATATTTCAATTTAAAAGACTTTTTTTTTGGACAGTGATATTCAGTCTGTGTGTCTGCAGTACTCATTATTGGGCCCCCACTTATAACATCTCAAAGTCCTCCATTTCTAATTAGAAATTCATAACCCAGTAAGCCAATGGGTAAGTTACAAAAGGCAGCTTACTTGTGGCTGGATAAACAATAAATCCAAATGTAACTTGGACTTCTGAAATTGATATAGTATGCAATCCTGGCATGCTGTTTAGCATCAGAAGCAGGGTTTCTGCCAATTAGAATGTGTTAGTAAAGTCTGTGGTTCTTTCCAGCTGCCATACAAAATTCAGTTCAGTGTAAAGTGGCTCTTCAGCTTGGTGCAGTTGACTACAACTAACTTAGATGACCTCTTTGCCATGGAGGGGGTATGAAGTAACATCATTCAGTCCAGAAGTAGTTTTTTTAAACATATCTTGAACTGTTCTTTAAATACAAAATGACATTTGTTTTTTGTTAAACACATTACATTTTATATTCTGCTTTTTTTTTTCTGGATTGTCTTGAAGTAAGTACTCTCGTATTCATGTTCAACTGTTATTTCCCAATTAATTTCTTTAAAGAATTTTAAGTAGCCAATACCAGTCATATAAAAGTTAAAATAAACAATACACTTTGTAATGACAATTTTAAAAGAGCGAAAGCATTTTAGCTATCATACTAAAATAGTTTTATCTTTCCCTTTAGACTGTAGGAATCTGAAAGTCAGAAGAAAATTTTGCCCATTATTTAAGAAATAATGTTTGTCATCAGACTAAAGCTGCTAAAGTAGCCCTTGACCTCCATAGATTTTAGTGAAGTATAGCATTCATACAGCTCAATGAGTTACCACAAAACAAACATACCCATATAACCACCTCTAGCTGAATAAATAATACATTACTTGCATCCTCAAAAGTACTCTTACTGACCCCTTACCTCTACCATTTTTGTTCTCCAAAGTTAACTACTGCTAACTGTTCTAATATTAAACATTAGTATTGTATCCTTTTATAAATACAATTAGTCAGAATGTACTCTTGTTGACGTGAAAAAGCTGTATTATTAAAAACTGCTACATCAGAAATTCCAAGTGAGTGGTCAGTAAATTTATTAACAAGATATCCCTGGATTAATGATTCTATCTCAAGTCAAAAGCATTTTGCCAAAGTGACAGCACTAACCCCTACCACCAACAGGATGTAGAATCAGCCTGACCTTACTTTAGAACATCTGAGAGTCTCTAAAAGCTGGCAAAACTATCTTAAAAGTACGGAGTGATAGGCAGTAAACTGCATTTATTCTGGGTTTGAACCACTCCAAGGCAGTCTCAGAAATAACCTTAAAAAAGAGGAGCCAGAGGCTAAATAGTATCCCTATTCCCCACAATTAAGATGCAGTTGGAAACTGTATCTGAAATCATGAAGGCAAGGAAAGCTGGGAGGAAGACGATATGAAATCAGTATCTGAAAAGCTGTTTCTACTAAAGATGTCAACAGACACACACACACACATATTATTATCTATATATCATGTATTTGGACTGATTCAAGGAATCTGTGCTTGTCAAGGCAACTTCAAGAACTGTTGATGGTAAAGAGAAATGGATATCACAGCTTTTGATATCAGTTTTCTTAAAGAAAATTACATAGTTGAAGTGGAGACTGGTAAAAGAAGAGGCTGCCTTCCCTCATTTTCTTTTTTAAAACAACTGGTCTACATCACTGGGTATCAATAATTGATTCCCACTGGACGCAACTACAGGATGCACCCCATTTTTTTTATTGTGAGAAATAAACACAGTAACAAATTTTCACTAGCATCATAATGTAGAAGATATGTGTTTCCTTAATTCAGCAAGTATTTATTAGAAATCTATGAGGTACCAGCAACTATGTGAAATCCTGGTTATAATGCAAAGAAGCCAGTCTAGTGAATAGACAAATGAATTTATTAAATTAAAATACAATGTTATATGTCATAAGATGTTCAAGAGCTATGGGGGTACAGTAGAGAAATATCTGAGGAGCAAAGAATAGGAGAAGGTTCCCCGGCTGAATCTTAATAGTATGGTATTTTAAGATGCTACTACACAATTACCACTTAACAAGTAACAGAGATAAAAATAAAACAAAAGCAAAAACAAAAACATAGTAAGGCTGCTTTGCTACATGGCGCTTCCTTATGCAAACCTAAGGAGATTACTATGCTCTTTGAGACCTACTTTTCAATGAACATAATTCAGAATACCTAGACATTGGAAAATACTGCAAAACAGACAGAATGAACCTTTATGATATATGAGGCAAAGAATCAATAGTGAACAAAACCTAATAAAGTTTATACTCAATGGACTGTATCATTAACAGTGAGCAAAGCTATTCTTGATTTTTTTTGGGGGGGTGACTCAGGTATGAGTAGTCATGTATCTAATTAGTGTTTTTAGGTGATCTAAATAAAGGACTATAAATAAAATAAAGGATATTTTAAATAAATACCATTTAAATTGCCGGGGTTTTTTTCATCTTAAATAACCAAAGACCTGAATTAACTCAGGCTATGTTACTTTATGTTGCCACACAAAATTTAACATAATAAAGATACATCTTTTCACTTGCTGGACAAATTGTGCTTGTATTCTGTTGCATGGACAACTACATTCAATTACATACTGTCATAATTTATTTTCTAGCTGTTTCATATATGAACTATTTGTCTTCCAAATTAGATGATAAACTACTTTAGTGCAAAATCATACTGTCTTCTCCTTTTGTATCCTTTAGCAGCTAACACAGTGTTGGGCTATAGAACTGCTCAATAATTGCTTGTTGAATTGAACAGTACCCTTAATCATTGCCACTTCTTTTCTTTGAAGTACAGTTGAATAGATGTAATGCAATAGTGCTGTCAAGTCTTTATGCTTTGTCCTGCTTCTCTGCCTACCTTGCCAGAAGAAGGTAAATTCGATCTTTATATTTACTGAGTGAATGCTGATCCTGCTAGGATTATTAACATGACAATCAATGCCAGTTCAAGTGGTAAGTTTTATTACATATGAATACCTGTCCCTAGAGATTGAACCCAAAATGCCTGTATATCAGACTAAGCCATTACTGTATTTGTCTGCCCAACTCAAAACAAATCATCAATCTTAGATACAAGTTTGATGCCCCATCTTTCATTCTATGAGTAGGATTAAAAATAGTACAAAGGGAAATAATAAAAAATAATTATGTTTAAAGTAGATAAATTATAAATGCTCTCTATGTACTCCTTCTTTTATGCCTAAATGTAAAGGCAAATCAGCATCTTTTTAATGTGAAGCTCCTCTACTATAAATTGTAATGTCTATAGGCAAATATTTATTTTACACTATTTTATAAAAAGATAAAATAATCTACCCTACTTAATCCTATCCTGAGCTAGGAGTCAAAAATATGATTCCCACACTAAGTTTTCAAATACAAGAATATGTCTCAATGCTTACTCATTTCAGTAATTTTTCTTTGCTCATGACAAAAGAAAAAACTGAATTAAGAAACAGTTAAAGTTTGTTTATAATCAGGGCTAAGTTACAACATAAGACTAACAAGGAGAGAGTCACAGTGATCCTAAAGGATCTTATTTTAATAAGCCTGAAAGGAAAAGAATCAGAATTCAGACTTAATTTTTACAATCCTAATATTCATGAAAAAACACAATTTATGCAACCACAAAAGCATTCATTTAAAAATCACAGCAGGACCATATTATTTCTTGAGGTTTAACTGAAAATTTGAAATAAAAAGCAGTGGTCTATTAAAGGTTCTTTGTCAAACCTATTAATTAATGCAAATTTTCAAACTTTTTTAAAACCTACAATTCTGGTTATTGAAATAAAAATTACTACATATGAAAGTGATAAATGTGATATTTTCTTTAATTTGCCTATATTAATTTAATATTAACATATAGCTTGTGTCATCTGGCAAAATCAACAATGTGAATAAAATTTTATTTTTTTGAACTTTAAGTTTTAAAATTCTAGCCTAGAATATAAATGATGTTAGCTATCAAAATAATGATTTTGTGGCTGACATTGCACTATATTTCTTCTCAGTTTTTAAAGGGGAATTAGAAGTGTATTTTTCAACCAAATCACTACAATAACTGTTATTTATTTGGCTTAAAACTCGTATGTATAAGCTAACTTGACTTTTAAGGAAAGCAGGAACGAGGCCAAAGTGAATACCTTAAGAAAGAATCATAGTAACTGTATTCACATTTATGGCTGCAATGAAAAAAACCTCCTACTTCATAATCCTGTCTCCTATAAAAGATTTTAAGCTCCACTGAAACGTATGTGCATTATTCTGATGACATTTTATTCTCTTTTTTGCCTTGCTGACATTTATAACATGACCTAGTTTGGCTAAAATTACCAGGTGAAAAAAGTAGCTGCAGTGTGGTAAGTGATTTTACCTAGACACGATGTCTGATTCCCACTGGTATATATACACACTGATGTCCCTGGGTGAGAGAACTAATTCCTGCTACTTGTCTTTTTCATGATGAAAGGCACTGCTAGTAACTTTTTAACATTCCTTGCATCTAAGCTGAGAAACTGAAAAGCTGTGTGAATGCTTGGCATCAACAATCAAGTCAGAAAACATGAGGAGAAAAAACATCCTGAAGCCAACACCTTGGATAATGAAGATAATAAGAATAAAATCACCTAAGTGGGCAGCCTTAGTATTTCTGGACATGTTCCATAACCCCCACAAATAATAGTGGACTGGTTATTACCTGTGTCAGAGGTGGACTGGTTATTACCTGTGTCAGAGGAGACAAAACATAAATGTGGAATTTCAAGCAGAGTACTATTTCGTGGCAGGACATATAAATTGAACGAACTTTTTTTGGCAGATCATATTAAAGATGTAGAGAAAATGAGATTTCAAAGATCTTGTGAAAGACAAAAGGAAATCAGAAGAATATCTAAAATGAACTGATGGAGGATAAAGAGGATGGGTAACCACAATTAAATTACCAGAAAGTTATCAGAATTATTGGTAAGAATAATGTTTGTTCAAAGGAAACCAAGCCCTTTTGAAGGAGAATGAGATGCTTCATTAACGAGAAAACTAGGTAAGATCTACGGGCCTTGAAATAAGAAAAGATCACCATGAAATTTCTGTTAAAAGCAAGCTAAATCCAGTACTAAAGTAGTGATATTTTTTAAGTGATCAACTTAATTTATGGCAAGGATAGTGAACCTATAGTACAGAGAGATACAGACCCTGCTTTCCTGCTTACCACTCTGTGAAACCAGAAGGCAAAAGAGGGGGAGAGTGAATCAGCTAAACAGTATACATTAGAGCAGTACACTTACCTATCCTTTGGGCCTGGGTCATAAAATAATATGAACTCATACGAAATGAGAGTGAAGTGGAAGAAAGTCTGAAAAATATTTAAAACTGAAACTCAGCAATCTGACTGTATGTCAAGTCTCTAGTAATTCATACTTCCTGCTACTTTAACAGAAAATAGGAAGATCCTTGAAATTCGACATTTATGTTTTGTCCTCTGTCTCCCAGCTGCCAGTCCACTATTACCTGTGAGGGTTACGGAACATATTCAGAAATATTAAGGCCATCCACTTAGGAGATTTCATTTCTATTATCTTTATTTCCCAAGGTATTGGCTTCAGGAAAAATTTTTTTTTTTCTTTGTGTTACTACAGGGCTTGGTTTTCTAAGTTGATTGGTGCCTTTTAGTCCCAAGTCCCCCAATATTTCTACTAAATTCAATGACAAACCATTTTCCAATCAAATGCCTAGATATCTGCAGGAGTGAAAAATAGTGACTCTAAATGCACTACTAAATAGAGATACACATGTAATTAATACAAACTGAGAAAAGTCTATCAGCTAAAATATAATTTGCTGCTCTTTAAAAAAAAAAAAAAGGAAGTACAAAGTATAAACATGAACTTACAAACCTGGAAGAGTTGAGGTGTCAGTTAATGTCTAAAATATCATTTGAATTTTACTGAATGTTTAGAAGCTCTTGTTTTAAATGTACTATTTGAAATCAATAGGGATGAAGTAGTTTAACTTCTGGTTATGAGAAAAACTGACGTGGTCATACAAAACCCCAGAGATACCAATAATAAGATACTAGATTAAAGCAAACAAACTACTTAAAGATACTTTAAACTTTCAAATGCAGACATAAGGCTGAGGAGAGTTTTCTTTTGAAAACTAGAAGGGGTAAGAATTGAGAGTTCATACTGGCTCCAGGGCACTGACCAAACTCCATAGCTACAGCTACAAAAAAGAAGAAAAAAAATGGCATCACACTGGCTAAAGATGCTAGAACTTAAGAGTTGAGAGCTGGAGAAACAGCTGAAAATTTAAAGGAAAAATCTTAGCACCAAGCTAATGTCAGAAAGCACGAGACTCAAATTCAGAGTGCAAGCCACACAAGTTCCTGGCTGACAACAAAAACTACACATGAGCAAGGGGGGCCTATGAAGCCTAGTGAAAAAGCGGGAAGAGAAAAAAAAAAAAATCAAGATTTTAAAATCAGTGATTCTTTTATTAACTGAGAACATTCTTCAATCATTTACAGCTTGAGTGGTAGAAAGATGAATCCAGACAGGCTTGACGTGTCGGAGTACAGGGCCCAAAGCTGGCATAGCTACTGTCAATTAGGAGGAAATTCTGAGACACAAAGAAACAACAGAGAAGATGGGCATCTACCAAAATCTTTGGGCTACTACATTATGCATGTACAAGGGGGACCTACAGGTGCTCAGGTTAACAAAGTAGCAGAGGAAAGGTGTAAGCTGAACACCTCACAGGAGACAGTTTGTGGTTTCAACCCAAGGAAGTCAATTGCCTACTGGAACAAAAAGCCAAGGTCCTCGAAAGAATATGACAGAACCCAGAGTCATTTCACCATGTGTTTCCCAGTGTCTAGTCTTCAACCAGAAATTTCTACGTACACCAAAAGAAAAAAAAATCCCCCCAAAACAAACAGGAAAGTCTTCAAGAAATTAGGAAAAAATACTCAATACAAATGACTCTAACTGGGCTGAGATGCTGAATTGAGCAAGTAAAATAATTCAAAAAAGCTATTATAAATATATTCAAAGAACTGAAGAAAAATTTGCTATCAGTGAGTGAACACAGAATAAATCTCAAGAGAAAAATAGAAACGAAAAAAAGAAAACTCTAGATCTAAAAAGTATAATAAGTGAAATAAAATATTCACCAAATGGGCACAGCAACAAATTGGAAATGGCAGAAGATCAGTAAAACTGCATTACGGGTTAGGAGAAATTACCCTAGTTTATGGCGAGTCCCATAAACTAAAGATTAGCCTACAGATTCTTAAAGGATATTATATAAAATGTTAAAGTAATATTCTTATCCATTTTTATTTAAATTTAAAAGAAAAGGTTAAACAATATTGCAATGTTTCATTCACTACAAGCCTAAATGTTATCACAGAACTGTGGAACTATCAAATACTAATCAGCATTTAAAGTCAAAATAAAATGTAATGCCAACAGTAATTATTATTAATTCAATCAACAAATAAGTGCATCAACAATATCCCAGGTGATATGGTTTGAATATTTTGTCCCCTCCAAACCTCATGTTGAAATGGGATGTCTGATGCTGGAGGTGGGCCTAGAGGGAGGTGTTTGGGGCTTGGGGGAAGATCCCTCATGAATGGCTTGGTGCTGTCCTCACAATAAATGAGTTCTCGCTGACTGCATATGAGATCTGATTGTTTAAGAGTGGGCCGCCCGGCCGGGCGCGGTGGCTCAAGCCTGTAATCCCAGCACTTTGGGAGGCCGAGACGGGCGGATCACGAGGTCAGGAGATCGAGACCATCCTGGCTAACACGGTGAAACCCCGTCTCTACTAAAAAATACAAAAAATTAGCCGGGCGAGGTGGCGGCGCCTGTAGTCCCAGCTACTGGGGAGGCTGAGGCAGGAGGATGGCGTAAACCCGGGAGGCGGAGCTTGCAGTGAGCTGAGATCCGGCCACTGCACTCCAGCCTGGGCGACAGAGCGAGACTCCGTCTCAAAAAAAAAAAAAAAAAAAGAGTGGGCCGCCCCTTGTTCCCTTTCACCATGTGATATGCCAACTCCCCCGTGCCTTCCACCATGATTATAAGCTTCCTGAGGCCTTACCAGAAGCAGATGCTAGCACTATACTTCCTGTACAGTCTGCAGAACCATGAGCTAAAATAAATATCGTTCCTTTGTATATTACCCAGTCTCAGGTATTCCTTTATAGCAACAAGAATGGATTAATATACTAGGCAATGGCTGGGAACTGTAGAGACAACAAGTAAAAACAGAGATGGCTCCTATCTACATAGGGTTTCCTAATTCTAGTGAACAAGAATAAACGAATTCCCAACTGAAGTCCTCATATAGACTAATGATTTATTTGAGCAGCAAGATTTATGAACTATCTTTTGCTGAAAAAATACATTGCTTCAATTTTTTAAAAGGATTAAGACTTAAACGACCGACCTCAGAATCCTTAGACCTTGGATTGAGAAACATAAAGATCACGGTTAAATGA
This sequence comes from Piliocolobus tephrosceles, assembly GCF_002776525.5. Lineage (NCBI taxonomy): Eukaryota > Metazoa > Chordata > Mammalia > Primates > Cercopithecidae > Piliocolobus > Piliocolobus tephrosceles. The sequence goes on from NC_045437.1 coordinate 173,595,136, forward strand.
ATAATCCAAGAGATGGAAGCTGAAAATGGAAGCTTTGTTCTTAACAAATATAAAACAAAAGAGACAAACAGTAAAACTATTTCCATGGTCTTATAGTGGTGCTTCTAATACATGCTTTACTTTTTAACAAATGTCTAAAATGAATTCAGCACATGGAAACATAAAAATACTGTTAAGCAGTTCAGCAAAGAATACCAAATGGAATAACCATCATTCTTAAGGCTATGTTCAGCGGCTTCTTTTAATCAGATAATTTCAAGTGTTGCCTTTGAACCATTCCAGTCTGGTTTCACCTCTTCTCACTGACTCCACTCCTATGACCATGAACTTCTTTCAGGGTATCTTACAATACATTGTAGTCTCTTCAGAGTTTTTGAACATATGATTCCTGCACTCCAATAACATTCTCTCCAAACCCCTTCTGTCCCTCTCTGACTCAACCCTATGGTCTCTGTCACATAAATTTTTCCCGAGCTTCGCTGGATTACGTTAAATCTCCCTAGACTATGTTCCAAAAGTACCATGAGCTTTCTGCTTTCTTAGAACTTCTAAAATTTCTAATTAGAAATTTAATGTTTCATTGACCAGTATGTTTGCAAATATATTCCCAGAGCCTGAGACACTTTCTACTACATAATTTGGAGCTGAGTAAATATTTGTTTAATAAATGATATTCAAATAAAATGTAGATAATCATATCCTTTTTTTGTCTCACATATTACATTGTAATAAAAACTTTTTTCTCTGATCTATAAATTTAATCTACCTTATACTTCTCAATACTAAATAAAAATCCTCTGACTTTTCTAAAGTAATTCCTAGATTTGACTTCGTCACATTTTATCCTATCTCCTTTTTAAAAAAAAAAAAAAAATATTCAGTATAGAAAATATCTGACTCCTGTTAAGACTGATATTTATAATTTATAGGTGACGGCAAAATATAGTGAAAAATAGCAACTTCAAAGAAATAAGAACATAGACAAGTAAAATTAAAATAACAAAATGCTATTACATATTTTATATACTCCAATCAAGAGGAATCTGAAGATATCATCTAAAATAATCATAATATTAAAAAGGGGGGCCGTGAGCAGTGGCTCACGCTCATAATCCCAGCACTTTGGAGGTTGAGGCAGGCAGAACACAAGGTCAGGAGCTCAAGAGAAGCCAGATTAACATGGTAAAACCCTGTCTCTACTAAAAATACAAAAAATTAGCCAGGCATGGTGGTGCACACCTGTAGTCCCAGCTACTCAGGAGGCAGAGGCAGGAGAATTGCTTGAACCTGGGAGGCGGAGGTTGCAGTGAGCCGAGATCGTGCCACTGCACTCCAGCCTGGGCAACAGAGCAAGACTCCGTCACAAAAAGTAATAAATAAATAAATAGGCTAAATGTTGTTTTCTTTTGAATTCTAGCTCTTTTGTGAACAAAAGGCCAAAATGAAAAACTGAGATAATTTTTTGCACGATTATCTTTCTGTCCAGCCTCATGCTCCTGAAAAGAATATTAAATTCCCCCATAAAATATTGTGTCAACTTTACAAATACAAGTAGACTTTATTCTACTTCTGAAAGCATATTCCCATTTAACTAGATGAGTCAATGAGTCAATTTAATATAATTTAAATATAAGAGTTTGATACCCTAATGGGTACAGAAACTATAATTATTGACCAAAATAATTCTAATGCATATTAAAAGATTCCATGTTTTTACTAAAAGAGATTTCAGGATGAGCAGATTTCCAAATTAAAATATTAAAATTTAATTCCAATAGTCAAAACTAAGTTTTGTTAAGGTCCATGTAGACTGCCTTACTATTTTCTTCAACTCTTGAGAATATTTTCATGAGAACAGAGTAAAAGACTTAAATTAGATTTAGCTATCACTGAAGAGAGTAAGAAGTTGCAATTTCATTTCAATTATGCTCTGTGCCTTTCCCTAACTTCTTAACACCCCAGATAGCATTAACATTTTTTCCCCCTCCTATGACCACATCTCTATTTGGAAAATATGCACTTATCAGTATTATCTGCTGCACCAAGGCTTACCTACATCCACTCCTACTAACTAAAGAAGATGCACACATTGACAGATTCAGTTCATCTTCTCACAACCTGCTAAAACAGACTTTTTTTTTTTCTGGTTGAACTAACTACCTGCCTATCTACCTCCCTCCCTTCCTATCTACCTATCTAAGTTATGTTTTCTCTGATAAGAAAAAATGTTGGAAAATAAGCAAAGAACTGCAAAAATCCATCCTTACTTTCCTCTTGATTTTCTACTCATTTAAATAAAGAATGGTGGCTAGAACAACTAAAGCATAATGTTCAAAAACAGAAGCTATCCTGCATCTTTCAAAAAGTAATAATGCAACATTTCATCTGTGCATAGCTCACAGTGAGGAGATGCAGGTACCTACACTTTTCCAAAGTCAAACAAAATAATCACTACTAAGACCTAAACCTAAGATCTTTTCTTCACAGCATTTCGAAGAGCTTGAAAACACAGGCTCTCACCAGGGTTCTGTAACTAACTAGCAATGTAACCATGAGTAACTATACAGCCAAGAGTACCCTCAGTAATAAGATTAAGGGACTGGTGCTTACATTCAAGACCAACAAATTTGTATGCCTGCTGTACAGTAACAGACCAATATACTGAGACAGCAGGGTTTGTAACACAGAATGTAATGACTACAGGGTGGCTGAGAAAGGAGATGGGAGGAGATCCCCAAATCCATCTCCCAGAGGAGTTCTGGGCCAGGGATTTTAAGGGGATAGTAGAGGGCAAGGGGTTGGAAAGTTGGGGTCATTGATTGGTTAGATTAAGGGAGATGAAATCATGAGGATACAGAGTGTGTTCTTTGCTGAGTCAGCTCACCGTCTGACCAGCTGGTGCCTGTAGTTTCACTGGTATGCAGGACCTGAAAGAATATCTTAAAGGTGCCAATGTGCCTTTGGAACAGTTTAAAAAAAAAAAAAAGAATATCTCAAAGGGAAAACTTAATATTTCATAATGTTCAAGTTGTCATCTATGGAGCAGTTAAGGAGAACTATAATCTAAGGTCTACGAGATTCTAGGACAATAGGCACCAAATAACTGTGAAGAAGCAGACCAGAGAGCAAGCCTGACCTAGTGATTAATGCTGAATGTGCTGCAAGCTTGGTTTTGTTTCTTGCTATCCCTTCTTCCCTGATTAATTTTGTAAGTTTATAGGGAGGGTCATTTAGAAGATAGTCCCTTTAAAATAATTATTTTAAACCCACTTTACAGATTCCCATAGGGTAACAGGTATGAGCTGTTATTATTTGTTGTTTGAAAGCATTAACTAAAGGTGCCACAAATTTAGAAACATAATTTTTCAGTTGATGATTTAGATTTACAAAGTAATTAAGTATATTTGAAAATCTGGAATAATAGACATGTAAGTTATATTATTTTTCCAGTGTTTATACAACACTTGGGTTACATATGTATCCATGGATCCTTATAACTCTACTCTTCTTTCTCTCACAAAAAGTCCAAGGCTGCCACGCTCAGAAACTCTGACCTATACAGGTATGTTCCCTGCCGTACCCTAACATTCTCAAAGTTTATTATCTACGATGTTCACCTCTTTCAAAGGAATAAAAAAAAGAATAAAAGAATTACAGGGAAAAGATAAACACGATCACCTCTCAGTCATCTACTGTGACATTCTCTAGGGGCTTAGAATTCCTTTACTTCCTGATTAAATCCCCCACAACTCAAGTCACGTAGTCTTCACTCCTGAAGAACATGAATGAGGCAGAATGTGTTTGAGAAACTCAGTACCTAGATTGTTATCTGAAACTTTAATGCCTGATTTTGCTCCCTAGGTACCTATAAGCAATTTTTGGATGTACTGTTATGTCTTATTATCTTAAAAAACACACTTTAATATGGCTTCTTCTACTTAAGAGCCAAAATTATCTCCCAATTGTCTATCATAGGAAGCTTCAGCTTTGATAACTGACTTTCAAGGTTGGAATAACCTGGGCTCCCACTATGTATCTAAAACAATTTAACATATAACCTTATGAGCCAAACCTGACAAAGACAGTATAAAAAAGTAGAGACTATTTAATTCCTTAATAAAAAACCTCTATCAAAATATTATCAAATCCGTCAATGTATGAAAAAAAAAATACCAGCACAAGGTAGAGTTTACAAAAAAATAGAAAAGTATATCAACATAGTTAATTTCTTCACAAATTAGAAAGCAAACATGTGATTCAAAAACCGTAAGATTACATCATTAGACACTGAAAAGTATTTGGTATTTTCAGCAGCTACTTGTATTAGTTACCTATGGCTGCTGAAGGCAAATTCCTACAAACTCAATAGCTTAAACGAAAATAAATGTATTCCTTCACAAAGTCCAAAAACAGTTTCACTGGGCAGAAAACAAGGAGTCAGGAGGGCTGCATTCCCTCTTGGGAATCTGCTTCTTGCCGCCTCCTCCTTCTAGCTGCCAGCATTTCTTGACTTGTGGCCATTATCCTAGTCTCTGCCTTAGTGATCGCACCATCTTCTCTTACATATGTCTGTGTGAAATCTCCCCCTGCCTCTCTTGTAAGGACATTTATTATTGTGCTTATGGCCGACCTAGATAACCCAGGAGAGTCTCCCAATCTTTTTTCCTTTTAAGTTAACGCTTACATAGTCCACAGATTAGCAGTTTCTATCTGTGGGGAGCTGTTATTCTGCCTACAGCACTACTAGTTAAAAAAAAAAGAAAGAAAACTATCTGTATTGGTTTGCTAGGGCCGCCATAAGAAAACGCCACAGACTGGGTGGTTTAAACAACAGCCACCAACAACAGTCTCCAGATTTTCAACAACAGTCTCCAGACTTTCCGTTCTGGAGGCTCAAAGTCCAAGATCAAGTTGTCCGCAGGGCTGGTTTCGCTTGTGGCTTCTCTCCTTGGCTTTTGGACGGTCTTGTCTCATAGGTTTTCTCTATTAAAGCAGACACCTGGTAGCTAGTCTTTTTCTTACAAAGACACCAGTCATACTGGATTACAGCCCTACCCTATGACCTCATTTAACCTTAATTACCTCATTAAAGGCCCTATCTCCAAATACAGACACATTGGGAAAGACAGCTTCAACATACAAATTTTAAGGAAGCACAATTCAATCTATAACACACTCTAAGAATATTAATATGGGGGTAGAGTCAACACCCTATTCAAAGCTAGCTGGGATTTTCCAGTGACAAAAGAAGGAATGTAAGTTCTTTTGGAGCCCTTACTACTCTTCTACTATTCAGAATTGTCCCTAAAATGTTCTCATAGTATGTATTCTTTCTTCTATTCTGCCTCACCAAGAGAATGCTTCCTGGGAATATGGTTCTACTTTCCTTGCTTCCAAGAAAATTTGTGTCAAACAGAAATTAGGGAAGCTCTTACAGCCAGCCCATATACCTGTCCTAAGTGAAGAACTCTTGGTTTTATCAAGTTGGATAAATTTCTTTAGCAAACTGCATTTTGCTGTCATCAGGAAGCATCCTTAGAAATTGTGTGAGGAAAAACTATTTTTAACAGTGAAAAATAATAAACAACTTAAATGTACACAGTGGTATTTATAAAGAGTTCACTATTAAGAGTGGTTGATTTGGAGCAGTGTGAATAAGAGGCAAGAACGACCCCTAGATTGACCAAAGCTCGCACGCCGCCGCATCCTATGCCCAGCACCTATGTTCTACCACCATCGCAAGAGAAAGACTGAAGGGGATGCTAAAGGAGATAAAGCCAAGGTAAAGGACGAACCACAGAGAAGATCCGCGAGGTTGTCTGCTAAACTTGCTCCTCCAAAGCCAGAGCTCAGGCCTGAAAAGTCCCCTGCCAAGAAGGGAGAGAAGGTAACGAAAGGGAAAAAGGGAAAAGCTGATGCTGGCAAGGAGGGGAATAACCCTCCAGAAAATGGAGATGCCAAAACAGACCAGGCACAGAAAGCTGAAGGTGCTGGATGGAGATGCCAAGTGAAGTGTGTGCATTTTTGATAACTGTACTTCTGGTGACTGTACAGTTTGAAATACAGTTTTTATCAAGTTTTATAAAAATGCAGAATTTTAACTTTTTTTTTTTAAGCTATGTTGTTAGCACACAGAACACTTCATTGTTGTTTTGAGGAGAAGGGGCCTACGTCACTAATGGAGTGTCTTCGAAGCTGGATTGATGTGGGGAAAACACATTTCCCTTCTAGTCTGAGAGACTTCCTCTTGGCTCCCAGGAGGAGGGATTCCCTGACTTTGACATACGTGGCCACCTTGGCACAAAAGCCTTGTGGTACAGAGAAACAAATTAGTTTTTACGTCCTCTTCTCCCTTTCCACCTTTCAGCATCGACTTAACTCCCTTAAACTCAGACATCTGTTGGGACCTGACCCCCACTCATTGGTTACCAGTGTGTCAGGCAATCTGGACTTTCCAGTGATGCCACTGAGATGGCACCTGTCAAAACAGCAGTGGTTCCAGTTCTAGATTGTGGATCTTCAGATAAATTCTACCATTTTCATTTCACTTCCTGAAAGTCAGGGTTGGCTTGTGAAAAGTTGTCAAACAACACGCTAAATGTGAAATGTCAACCCTCACTCTAAACTTTGCCTGTTCAGAGCATCAGATAAAGACTTCATTGGGTTTTATAGTGGCTTTCTGATTTTCGGTAGTCCATTGAAGAAGGGAGTTTGAAAGTTGTTGTATACTGTTAATGAATGTCTGCCCATGTCCTGCCTGAAATACCACGACTGTTTATGGAAAGTATCTTTAATAAAGCTGGCTACAGTTTGGCTTGGAAAAAAAAAAAAAAAGAATGGTTGATTTGCACAGTGGGATTGGGGGAACTTTTTTTTCTTCTTTATACTTGTTTGTATTTTCCAAATCTTCCCTAAGGTCATTTATTACTTTTAGAATTTAGAAATCCTTTTATAAAAATATATAAAGTTCTGGTTTTTAATAACTATGTAATGATTATGTCTACTCAAAAGTATCTTCAAAATGACCTATTTAAAAATCTATCCCCTCAAAATATCCTAATAAATCCTATCATCTTTTTTTGGACTAAAAATACAGTGTAACAACTGAAGAACAGGTTAAAAAATGTTAAGAAAATTGTAATTTAGAATTGATATGATTAATTTATATCTACTTTAGAAATTTCTAGGCTAGGACCAGGTGTGGTGGCTCATGCCTCTAATCCCAGCACTTTGGGAGGCTAAGGCAGGTGGATCATGAGGTCAAGAGATCAAGACCATCCTGGCCAACATGGTGAAACTCTATCTCTACTAAAAATACAAAAATAAGCTGGGCGTGGTGGTGTGCACCTGTAGTTCTAGCTACTCGGGAGGCTGAGGCAGGAAAATCACTTGAACCCCAGGGAGAGGGAGGTTGTAGTGAGCAGAGATCATGCCACTGAACTCCAGCCTGGTGACAGAGCAAGACTCCATCTCAAACAAACAAACAACAACAACAACAAAAAAGAAATTTCTATGCTAGACATGTGTAACATTTGCTGATGACTATAATGTTTGTTATAGTCCTGGTGAAAATATGGGACTTATATAAAAACATAACCTATTATGAAACTATTTCTGTGAGAACATCATATATTGTTTTATGTTTCTACTGAAAACACAAGAACAAACTTTCCAGTCCATATAAGTACTGTATACATGCTAAGTGTGATCAGTTTTCCTACTTTCTGTTAACGTACATTTAAAAACTCAATCGTCCTCAATGAGAAATCTTCTAATTTGTTGTCTGTTCTTTTTCCAATAATAAAAATCTCGTGTAATGGTTAAAAATATAAATTTTAAAAAAGGATTTCCTTAATGTTAAAAATGTAGGCAAAAATATCGGATACTGGGATTCTTTTAGGATTAAACCTCTAATCTGCCTAATTGGAGAAAATTATCAGTGTGGTAATGGTCTGGATTGTTTTATTTCAGAACTGTTCCCTTGATATCAAATTCTATAAATGATAAAGCCTTTCCTTTCCCACGAATGGCAACTTTAGAAATTGCTTTTCTATTTTGACCTCTATATTAAGAAGGACAAAAAAACTTATTTTCCTTCCAGGTATTCAGTATATTTTCCAATATTCATCTCCAAATTTTCTTCACAAAAGCAATGTTTTTTTTTTTAAAGACTCCATATTGATTACAATAAGAAATATTAAAAGTATAATTATAAATAAATGAGAATAAAAGGAAACGCTGTTTTTAAATTAAGTACTATATTTATATAAATTATATATATACGTGTATATATATTTTAGATGGAGTCTCGCTCTTTCGCCCAGGCTGGAGTGCAGTGGCGTGATCTCGGCTCACTGCAACCTCTGCCTCCGGGTTCAAGCAATTCTTCTGCCTCAGCCTCCTGAGTAGTTGGAACTACAGGCACATGCCACCACGCCTGTCTAATTTTTGTATTCTTAGTAGAGACAGAGTTTCACCATGTTGGCCAGGATGGTCTCAATCTCCTGACCCCGTGATCCACCCACCTTGGCCTCCCAAATTGGTAAAATATTTAATATAATCTTCATGAATTTTTCAAATTTTATAAAAGCTAGATGTAGTAGTAATGACTCCCTCACTAAATGAATTTGACCATACTGCATCAATACTAGCTATAATACTTAAAATACTTTGAAGTATTTTCTTTAATATAAACTTTATGTACTTATATTTGTATAAAATGTTGACTATACAAGTATTCATTTCTTTTTCTTATATTGGATAACACTCAAATTTGACATCCATTTGCAGATTCAAACACTATTTAAAAATGATGCTAATACCTTAAAATGAGAAATAGCAAAAGTATAATTATTATATATCAATAAAATATATTTTCTCTCAAAAGAAACTAAACCAATGTGGGTAAAAACTATATTAAGGATTACTTTTTAGGAAAAACACCACGAACTATTAAGAAAAAATGAAAATCCTTCTCTATTTGCATAGAAGACTGTGCAGAAAAGACTTCTAATATCTCAACTGATCTCCAGCCCCATAATTTGTGACTAATAAGTGGGTATGAAGGTACAGAAAATCTGTTTCACTTCACTAACAGGATTATAAAAGAGATCATATTTCTCCAAAACATTATGATAAAAGCTTGCTACACACTGCTTTGATCATAAAAAGAAGAATCACTGCAGGAAACAATGCAACACACATTTAACTGGGTATATTTCCTATGTTATGTATACTGAGGTCTGGAGTCCCAAAATTGAGGCCGTAATTTAAGTGCAGATAAATGAGGAAATGAAAAGATCAGAGATAAAAAGATATTTCAATGAAATTAATTTAGCAAATACTGAGCAACCATTTATTGCCTGGTTTTGAAGGTCACATACAACACCTTGAAGAAACTTCTATATGTTTTAGTTTCCTCATCAAAATGGCAGTATTATTTAATTCTTATAGTGGTTAAGATCGAATAAGGTAATATATAAAAGTGCCTGTAACAATTAAACATCCAATGAATGACTGTTCATTCTATTTTTATTTATTAACGTAACCAATGTGCTTCTTTCTTTGGTGACAGAATAAAAAAGTTTTGTTTTCAAAAATTTAATTTCCACATTAGCAAAACAGCTTCACATTTGCTCATTAATGTAGCTGGTAAATTTCATGAGAGTGAATACTGTAATTGTGAAATTACTCATTGTCTACTTCAAAAACATTAATGAAGATAATAATTATATTTTCTATTTCTTCCCTTGCTCATTTACAACTGTATGGTGCTACTTTCCAAGAAGTTTGCATCCCTTACGCAATACAAAGGTCCAGAAAGCAATAGCTAAAGGTTTAAAGACAAAGTTTGACTCTTAAGTCCAGTTCAGAGAGAATGAAATATTCCCAAACACAATAATCAACTACTGTTTAGGCTACCCTATATAATGCACTACTATTATCTGTGAGCCACAGAGTGGGGGTTCTGTATTTTCATAAAAGCAGGTTTTTCTAAATATGATAAATAAAAATTCAAGCCAAAGTTGTTTTAAAATATTCTATTCCATGAAAAGGACTGAATGTAAAATACAAAAAAATTCATTTTTGTCCCTTTTAACAACAAATTTGGGTATATAAGTAAAATTTCATAAATCATTCACATTTTATCAATCACATTATTATGGTATTTGTACTAAAATACGAATCACATTAAAAAAACACGATATTATGAAAAGGCCACAATTTTCTGGAAAATAAAAATAAGACTGATAAAAAAATACATGGTATCTACATTTTTCCAGAAGTACATGCAATATAGCGAGGAAACGAGATGGCAAATGGTTACTCAATGTAAAAGACTTCTGAAGAGGTTACAAATCCATTGGTCCTTAACCTTTCATGGATTATAGACTTGAAAGTACTCACATATGCTTCACAGAAACAATGTGTGCACACATACACAAAATACGGCAGACAATTTCAGGAGTTTCATAGATCTTCTGAATATAGACCCTACACAGGTTAAGAATCTTTACATAGATCCTTAATATTCAGTGATTATTTTTACCATGATCCAGAGGTCCCGGGTCTATGCTAATTTGTCATTTTGCTAAGACCCACATTTGAATCATACTAACAGAAAGCTGTAAGACTGCTGTTCAGTAACAAGAACTCAACTAGCAAGGGAGCCTAGTATTCACATCTGTGTGAGTCTGGCAACTTTACAACTCATATTAGCGGAAAAATTATTAAGAATTGCTTTAGTGGTAATCATTAATATATTTAGAAGGTCTCTGAACTTCTCATATTAAAAAAGGGAAGATTGTTTTTTCACACCCTAAGGCTCCTTGGCAAGTTATATCATAATGGTATTCCAGCAGAAAGCAGACCAATAAAATATGACAAACCAATAAAAAAATAAAGCATATTATCTTTATAGATAGTCATTAACATACTTATTAAATCCCTAACATATTAACTTCCTATCATTGTGTAATTTACAGAGATAAAAGATACAGACCCAATCTTCTAAGAGCATTCGCTGTTATACACCAGGCTTATACCTGAAAATACTGACCCCAAAAATCACATAACATAAATTTTATTATGGATAACCCAGAACAAGTAATTATAAGTGTCAGATATATACAGAACATTCCAGTTTCTATAATCATTAAAATTCTAACATAGATTTTCCGATAGCCTTCGATGATTGTAATGTTATACACCATTATGTTGAAGCAAACCATTAAAAATCCAGCTAGTTTTCTTAAAGTTGGTCTCATAAAATATGATGAATTCATTATTTAATTTCAACAAAATGTCAAGAGTAACTTCATGAAATAGTGTACAGCTTACATGCTTATTTTAAAATCAGAAGTTCTGGGCCGGGCGCGGTGGCTCAAGCTTGTAATCCCAGCACTTTGGGAGGCCGAGACGGGCGGATCACGAGGTCAGGAAATCGAGACCATCCTGGCTAACACGGTGAAACCACGTCTCTACTAAAAAAATACAAAAAAACTAGCCGGGCGAGGTGGTGGGTGCCCGTAGTCCCAGCTACTTGGGAGGCTGAGGCAGGAGAATGGCGTAAACCCGGGAGGCGGAACTTGCAGTGAGCTGAGATCCGGCCAATGCACTCCAGCCTGGGCGACAGAGCGAGGCTCCGTCTCAAAAAATAACATAACACAACACAACACAACGTAACATAAGAAGTTCTATACATCTATCACCCTGGCCTATCTCTTCACTTTACACCCACATGATCCTCTCTATCCAACTCCCCTCACATTCTACACACACACACACACACACAAACACACACACAGCATTTCAGTACCTTCTGTCATTGGAACCTCATTTCCATTTCTGATCTTCATTCCCCTTGCAGGCCTGCTCTGCAAAAAGCCCCAATCCAGAAGGACAACTACTGGCTTGGATATGTAGATACATTTACTTCTATTCTTCAAAAGATAAAAGGATGCCTGGAGAGAGGATTACTACTTCTACTTTTATAACTTCAGGAGGGAAAAATACAGTTTCTGGCTTTTCAAACTGTAGTTGTGACTGTATTTTCCCATCAAACCACTGCTACAGATGGTGGTTTCACTCTATGGTATTATTTATACTATACTAAGTTACATTACGAATTAAACCAACTTTTGAAAGCTGGAACAGAAACCCAAAGGATATTTATCAAGTTGTGTTCAGGGGAAGGAATTTCGAATTAAAATACTGATGATAATAGTTTATTGTGTATGGTGTGTACAGGGCACCATAGCAAATAGTTTACATATATTCTCATTTAATCAACACAAAGAAGTAGATATTATCATTACTTGACACATAAGAAAACCAAGGCTCAGAAAGTCCAGAGCTAGAAGTCAAATGTTGTTCTGTCTGATCCAAGCCTGTGCTCTGAGCTATCACACTTCACTGTCTTGTATGTATGTTTCAAGTTTTAAATACCATTGTAAAATATAATCTTATTAATATTTCATGAACAGTTGACTGCCTCTGTGAGTATGTGAGTATGTGTGTGTGTATGTGTAATGTAGCTGCAAATAGGCATATATTAAACTTGTTTTGACCTTTGGAATCTACTTATTTAAAATTCTCCGTCTATTTCAGAAGCAATTAAAAATGCATCTATGTATGTTATTTGAGCATTACTAGAAATTTCTTTATACAAATCCATATTAATGTGCTAATAAGTAACAAATATATATACAGTCATGCACAATAATGATGTTTCGGTCAATGAGGAACTGCACATACAATGGTGGCCCCATAAGATTAAAACAGAACCAAAATTTCCTATGGCCTAGTGATGCTGTAGCCATCATAATGTGGTAGTGCAATCCATTACCTTTTCTATGTTTAAATATACAAATATTTAACATTGTCTTGCAATTGTCTATAGTATTCAGCATAGTATAACATGCTGTAGAAGTTTGTCGTCTTGGAGTAACAGGCTATATGACACAGCATCGGTGTGTAGTAGGCTATACCATCTAGGTTTGTGTAAGTATAATCTATGATATTTGCACAGGGATCAGATTGCCTAAAACACATTTCTTAGAATGTATCCCTGTCATTAAGTGATGCACAACTGCATATACACACAAATATATGTACATATACACACACACACAGAAACATAATTATACAGAGATACAAACATCCTTTATTGGTTCAATTTATCTGAAGAACTCTAACCTAATGATTCCATTGTCATTTTGTCCAAAATTTAGCAACATTTAAATTATTAACAAAATATACCAAGCACTGATAAAAAGCTAAAATAGTATTAAATATAATAATAATTTCAAATATTAAGTCACCTTCCTCAATTCTGTTCTTGTAACTATGTGTTATTATTACCTTTTCTAGAGGAATAATAATAATATTAGACAAAGTAAAAAAAATGTTTTTAAGAAAATTACCTGCTTGCTTCTACTTTTAATGTACCATGTGAGAGAAAAATAAGTTCTTTACCTACATGAATGATTGTGAAAAGAAAAATCCCAACACTATAAACACTTGGACAAGATCGTATAGTAAAGAAGTAAAACCTGGTTTTGAAATAAGGTGGCAGTGATAAACGTAGTAAGAAGTAGTTGCATTTAGCATATAACCTGAAAGTAGAGATGACAGGATTTGTTGACAGACTGTACGTGGAATATAAACACACAGATCACCACAGACTATTCATAAATGCTTACTAGATAAATAACAATGTCTAATAGTAAGTTTGTAATGTGATCGATTACTTGTCAACAAATACACCCTAATTTACTGAGCAGTTTTCAAAATACTTACCTTATTCTCTATATTACTTAGATTGTATTTCACAGCTTCCTCTGCTGTCATCCCTACCATTAATGCCTTTTAAAATATAATTATTCATCTTCCAAGGAAAAAGATCTATAAACACACATATAAACACATCAGTATGCCTGTATATGTGTGCTTGCATGTATATATAGATATATGTATATATACACACATAATTTTAATAGCGTAAAATGCTTAAGTTTAACAAAATACATAACTGCTATGGTTTGTCTCCTCAAAAACTCACATTGAAATTTAATTGCCATTGCAAATGTATTAAGAGGTGGGACCTTGAGGAGGTGATTAGTTCATGTGAGTACTACCCTTATGAATGGGTTAAGACTGTTATTGCAGGAGTGAGTTAGTTATCAAGGAAGTGGGTTAGTTATAAAAAGAATAAGTTTGGCCTCGATTTTTTCTCTGTCTCCTAAGCACAACTCCACTTCATGTGATGCCTTCTGCCACATAATGATGCAGCAAGACAGCTGTTATCAGATGCCAGAATCCTGCTGTCAGACTTCTCAGCCTTCAGAATTATGGGTCAAATAAATCTTTTTTCTTTACAAATTACCCAGTGTGTAGTATTATTATTGCACCAGAATAAAGAGAGTAACTATATAAAATGTTTTTTAAAAATAAGATGTCACCATTTTTGTGAATGAGTAGCTAACAATATCTTAAAGAAGACTGCTAAATAGATCTGTACAAAAAAGTTTAAATATATATAAAAACATATTTAAGTGATGCAAGGAGAAAATTAACTGAAAATATTTTAACAAGCATGCTATGATTTCAGAAAACACTGAATTCCTTGCTACTAACCGCTATTGAATTTTATATGTTGGCTTTTTTTCTTAGTGTTTTAAGACCATTTAACTAGGAGGCAGAAGCATGGGTTCAGTTCAGTAGTACCACACATACTAGCCATATGAATAAACAAATAAGTCTTTTTAACTCTCCTGGTCTATTACTTCCTGTACAAAACAAGACTAACAGTAATACTTGCAAGGTACTTCTTTAGAACTAAAAATCATACAAAATATTCTGAGCTTTGGGTTTATCTGCCAAGAAACACTATTCTGAAATTAGTACTAACTACAGATTTCATGCACCAAACTGGCAATTACGTTGTTAGTGGTCAGTTAAGATAATCTTTTCTGTTGTGAAACAGTGAAACTACTAAGTGCCAAATTTACAAAGCCTGAATCAGTAACTAGAAAATATTATATTTAATATCTTGTTTTTATAAAGGTCAGGGGAAAGCAAAATTAAAGTTAAAATTTCCACACAGAATTACAGAAAAAATTTATTAAATTAGTCAAAGTACAGCATATGATGTGCAAACCACAAACAAAAAGAAAAAAAAAAAGTTGCCGGGTGCGGTGGCTCAAGCCTGTAATCCCAGCACTTTGGGAGGCCGAGACGGGCAGATCACGAGGTCAGGAGATCGAGACCATCCTGGCTAATACGGTGAAACCCCGTCTCTAATAGAAAATACAAAAAACTAGCCGGGCGACGAGGCAGGCGCCTGTAGTCCCAAATACTCGGGAGGCTTAGACAGGAGAATGGCGTGAACCCCGGAGGCGGAGCTTGCAGTGAGCTGAGATCCAGACACTGCACTCCAGCCTGGGCGGCAGAGCAAGACTCCGTCTCAAAAAAAAAGTTGATCTAATCATATCGCTTTGAAAGGCTTAGGGTAAGACTTGGAAAAAGTGGAATAGCCATGGAAGAGGAATCAAATTAGTACACCAAGAACAAAGAAAAGAGAGACAGAATCGGGCACATAAATCAAAAAACAAAAGTAAAAATTTAGAAAATCATCACTCACAATAAAAGATTTTCCCAATGTTTAACAAACAAACTACAATTACAATGGATAAACAGTACCTGCATCCCATAAATACACAGCTATAACTGTGTAAAAGTTTAAGTATCACCACTCCTATTCAACATAGTGTTGGAAGTTCTGGCTAGGGCAATCAGGCAGGGGAAAGAAATTAGGAAAAAAGGAAGTCAAATTGTCCCTCTTTGCAGATGACATGACTGTATATTTAGAAAATCCCATCATCTCAGCCCAAAATCTCCTTAAGCTGATAAGCAACTTCAGCAAAATCTCAGGATACAAAATCAATGTGCAAAAATCACAAGCATTGTTATACACCAGTAACAGACAGAGAGCCAAATCAGGAATGAACTCCCATTCACAATAGCTTCAAAGAATAAAATACCTAGGAATCCTACTTACAAGGGATGTGAAGGACCTCTTCAAGGAGAACTTGGAGAACTACAAACCACTCCTCAATGAAATAAAAGAGGACACAAACAAATGGAAGAACATTCCATGCTCACGGATAGGAACAATCAATATCGTGAAAATGGCCATACTGCCCAAGGTAATTTATAGATTCAACGCCATCCCCATCAAGCTACCAATGACTTTCTTCACAGAATTGGAAAAAACTACTTTAAAGTTCATATGGAACCAAAAAAGAGCCCACACTGTCAAGACAATCCTAAGCCAAAAGAACAAAACTGGAGGCATCACGCTACCTGACTTCAAACTATACTACAAGGCTGCAGTAACCAAAACAGCATGGTACTGGTACCAAAACACAGGTATAGACCAATGGAACAGAACAGAGCCCTCAGAAATAATACCACACATCTACAGCCATGTGATCTTTGACAAACCTGACAAAAACAAGAAATAGGGAAAGGATTCCCTATTTAATAAATCATGCTGGGAAAATTGGCTAGTCATATGCAGAAAGCTGAAACTGGATCCCTTCCTTATACCTTATACAAAAATTAATTCAAGATGGATTAAAGACTTAAATGTTAGACTTAAAACCATAAAAACCCTAGAAGAAAACCTAGGCAATACCATTCAGGACATAGGCATGGGCAAGGACTTCATGTCTAAAACACCAAAACCAATGACAACAAAAGCCAAAATAGATAAATGGGATCTAATTAAACTAAAGAACTTCTGCACAGCAAAAGAAACTATCATCAGAGTGAACAGGCAACCTATGGAATGGGAGAAAATTTTTGCAACCTACTCATCTGACAAAGGACTAATATCCAGAACCTACAAAGAACTCAAACAAATTTACAAGAAAAACAAAAACAACCCCATCAAAAAGTGGGCAAAGGATATGAATAGACACTTCTCAAGAGATATTTATGCAGCCAACAGACACATGAAAAAATGCTCATCATCACTGGCCATCAGAGAAATGCAAACAAAACCACAATGAGATACCATCTCACACCAGTTAGAATGGCAATCATTAAAAAGTTAGGAACAACAGATGCTGGAGAGGATGTGGAGAAACAGGAACACTTTTACACTGTTGGTGGGACTGTAAACTAGTTCAACCATTGTGGAAGACAGTGTGGCAATTCCTCAAGGATCTAGAACTAGAAATACCATTTGATCCAGCCATTCTATTACTGGGTATATACCCAAAGGATTATAAATCATGCTGCTATAAAGACACATGCACACATATGTTTATTGTGGCAGTTTTCACAATAGCATAGACTTGGAACCAATCCAAATGTCCATCAATGATAGACTGGATTAAGAAAATGTGGCACACATACACCATGGAATACTATGCAGCCATAAAAAAGGATGAGTTCATGTCCTTTGTAGGGACATGGATGAAGCTGGAAACCATCATTCTCAGAAAACTAAAGCAAAGACAAAAAAAAAAAAAAACCAAACACCGCATGTTCTCACTCATAGGTGTGAACTGAACAATGAGAACACTTGGACACAGGAAGAGGAACATCACACACCGGGGCCTGTTGTGGGGTGGGGTGAGGGATAGCATTAGGAGATATACCTAATGTAAATGATGAGTTAATGGGTGCAGCACACCAACATGGTACATGTATACATATGTAACAAACCTGCACGTTGTGCACATGTACCCTAGAACTTAAAGTATATACATAAAAAAAAGAATAAAAGAGGTAACCCTTACAAAGCATTCAACAGAAATTTGTATGCTTCTACAACCAAAAGATAAAACAACAGGAAACCGTTCAGACTTCCCTGTTTGTTCTCAATCAGAGAAAGCTTAGTAAAAAAGCAAAATGAGAAAAAATGTGGTCACCTCTATCTCTACTCACACAGTGAAAAAAGAAAGCTTGTGTTCACCTCCACTGAAATTACTTTTAAGTATTTCAATTATTAAATACTTAAGGTGTAAATATCACATAGACCAAGGTAGATTACTATGGTCCCTATCCTCCTAAGAACTTAAAATTATAAACAAAGGCATTACAAAGAATCAGAACTCAAATAAATAATCCACATTACCAACATGTACAAGGAAGGAATAACTGTTCATTACTGCACAGTGCATAACGAGGAGTCGTGCCTGCTTCATGTATAGGAATGGCTAGCCAGGAGATATGAAATGAGAAAGCTTCCAAGAAGTGATGGACTTACAGGAGGTTTTTTTGGTGTGGGGAGGTGAACAGAGGGTATTCCAAAGGCTACACAGGACTTGGAAAAGGCTCCAAAAGTGTAATAGAATGTTTATAACTGACTACGGCTGGTCAAATCACTTTTACAACATGGTTAGAGATACTAACCTGTATGTTCCCTTTTCTAGCATTAGTGCTAAATGTTTTACTTGGATTGTTTAACCTATACTTCTCTTATTTAAGGTAGAGTTTATTTATTTCAGCAAGAAGGAAACTGAAACAAATAATGAAGTGACTTGTTCAACTTCACTAGTAAGCAGTACAACCACAACCAAGAATAGAACCTAGGCACTGCAATTCAGGAGCCCATGTTCTTACCTACCATCTCTACTAAACTGCAACTGCATAATAGCAGGAATATGAAGGTCTCTCATTCCCAGAGATTTACACAATGTCCCACCCATAGTAGACTCTCATTAAATAACAGCCAAAAGAAAGAATGGGAGGCAATGTTAAAGGTTGGCAGTGTGATAGAGAGAAAATATTGATTTTTGGCTGGGCATGGTGGCTCACACCTGTAATCCCAGCACTTTGCGGGGCTGAGGCAGGTAGATCACCGGGAGTTAGAGACTAGCCTGGCCAATGTGGTGAAACCTCATCTCTACTAAAAATACAAAAATTGGCTGCGTATGGTGGTGCACGCCTGGGGTCACAGCTACTTGGGAGGCTGAGGCATAAGAATTGCTTGAACCCGGGAGGCGGAAGTTGCAGTGAGCCCAGATCATACCACTGCACTCCAGCTTGGGTGACAGAGTGAGACTTTGTCTCAAGAAAAAAAAAAAAATGCTGAAATATTGATTTATTTCCCCTCTCTGATACTGCAATATTCTGAAACCAGTTGAGATAAACTGATGAATAAAAGAGAACATCAGTATTATATTTGTGTAACTTCTTGAAGGACCAAAAAGAAGAATCCAGAAAGTAAGAGATCTCTCACTATACTCATGTCCTTCTCTAAGACAGGGAATTACTCATTTCAGTGGTTCACAACTTGGATATACAGATTCATCTAAACTATTAGTAATAAAACAAAATGCAATTCATATCAATACAAAACAAGCTATTGGACATTTATAATTCCTAAAAATTAAATGCCTATATGCTTATTTCAAAATCATGGGAGTAAAAAAAAGCAAGTATTCTAGATTGAATATAACATACATTGTGATATAATAATTATAATTAATAGAGAAATTTACCTGATTCAAATAATTCAGCTCAAGAAGGGAAAAAACATATGAAAAGTACTTCTGATTCTCTCAAATGTTCACTAACCTTAGTTCTTAAAAAATAAAAAAGCTTATTAAAATAGCAAAAGGAAAAAACTAGATTGTATTTGAAGTTTTTTTCACACAACATTTCTATTTACAATTTTTTGAGGAGATGGAGAGAGAAGAGCTGTTGCTTCCTCGTGCCTACCAATCCAACAGAATGGGGTTCTCAAAGGAAATTAGACTGAATATCCCACACTGGCTGGAATATGTATCTGATTTTAAAATCTGCCAAAGAGGTTTGCTTATTGCAGTTTATCTTCCATAGAGTACATACGAATTTTATTTTTATTTCATCAATTATACTCTCCAAGAATATTCTCCTTCCTTTAAATACGTGAACAACTGTCCCCAATTTCTTTCTTTCTTCAAATACATGAACAACTGTCTCTAATTCCTTCCCTTTTCCTTTCTTTCCTTTCCTTTCTTTCTTTTTTTTTTTTTTGAGGTGGAGTTTCACTCTTCTTGCCCAAGATGGAGTGCAATGGCACTATCTTGACTCACTGCAACCTCTGCCTCCCGGATTCAAGCAATTATCCTGCCTCAGCCTCCCGAGCAGCTGGGATTACAGGCGTGCACCACCACACCCAGTTGATTTTTTTCTATTTTTAATTGAAACAGGGTTTCACCATGTTAGCCAGGCTGGTCTTGAACTCCTGACTTCAGGTGATCTGCCCACCTTGGCCTCCCAAAGGGCTGGGATTACAGGCATGAGCCACCATGCCCGACCACTGTCTCCAATTTCTATGCTTTTCCAGTGCTAGAAATCAATGATAAATGTGCATATGGGTTTATCTACCCATGAGAAAAATAGAAACTGCTGTTTCAACTCTAAGGCTACTCAAAGGAACAAACAGATTAGGAAATTTAAACAGTTCTACTGGCCTAAAATCCATAATCAATTTGTAGAAATTTCCTTCATGACTTTTGTGAAATACACAATCATACCCTACCATAAATTAAATATGAAGCTCCTTGGGAGGTGATGTCTCAAACGTTTGATTTGAAGATATTTCAGCAATGAGCTAATAATTTCAGAAAACAATTTTCAGAATTAAGTATGATGAAATTTTATTCAACTTTGTTTCTAAAGTGCTCTTTTACTTCCAGACACTATCATACAAATGATACATGTAAACTAACAAAGGAGGAAAAAGAATCAGTGGAAATGATTCCAAGTATTTTAGGGAAATAAGAAACACTGAGAATAATATAAAGCAAATATGTAACTGAAAGTATCAAGAAAATAAAGTAAAAATCAAATAGATGCTAAAATATGTTTAAATTAAAAATACTCAAGTGTTCTTAACACTTACAATGTGAAGCTGAAAGGAACTGTTATAACAACTTATTTCTTAAAAGGAGCCATCTTGACCTCATTTTTTAATTTTATATTTTTCCAAGGTATGAAATAGAATGCTATTTAGAAAGGAACATACAGATACACATAAAACATATATGCACAAAAACATACATGCACGTGTCTATATGTGTACATACACAGAGATCTAAAGGCATATGTGTGTGTATATATATATATGCATAAATGTGTATATGTATATGAGGTAGTTTTCAACAAATCCTGTAACTGAAAGGAAGGCTAGAAAAGTCAGCTAATAAAACAGATTACTGGAAACTTCCTCCAGGTAAAGAATGATTACTGCTTTTAGATGATGGTAAAAATTCAGTAACACCAGACGCTAATACAGGTAGTATACTCATTAAGATTTAATGTACTTTTCTCTTTCAACAACTAAACACGGAGGGACTGCAGGGAATTGTTTTTTATTGCTAGGAAAATCATATAATGGTCAGAAAAGTGAAAATAAATGTCCGTGAAAAATTCTGCTTGCTTTTATTTAAGGAATGCTTTCACTTATGAAGAGGTTTCTTCCTCTCATTTAGAATTTAAAATTTATATTTTCGATATTACTGCTTTCAGAGTTAAGGTGGTTTTGGACAAACCAGATCATGACCATGTAGGAATCTATGTTTAAAGGAATAAAACAAAGAGCGGCTGGAGCTTGGCAGTCATTTCACTAGTTTGATTTAGCGGCATCTAACAGAGATGGCAAGTTTTATCATGCACCTTTAACTACCAAATTCACAAAACAAACAGAAGGTTTACCACGGGAGGCAGAGAGTGATCAGACCATATCCTCTAGTTACTCTTCCAGTAAAACAGCATGTGTTGTCTAAAACTGCGATGGGAACCTGGGAGCTCATCCAAAAAACCGAGCTCTAGTTGAACATCTTCTTTAATACCGTATACCACGACCTCCACAGTAAATAAAAGGTTCACATGCAGACATCCATTGTATGATCAAATATTAATATTAAAATGGAGTATAATGTTAAACTTGCAATTATGGTGCTGACTTTGTATTAAGCATATTAAGTTTCAATGAATGATTTTTTGTTTGCATCTTATTACTGCTTTTAACATATTCTGTAAATCAAAATAAAGGGGAAAGGCAGATTGGTGCTTCAGTTATACTTCTGCCTGTAACACAGAGGAAGATTATACTATTAGACATTTCCTCCTCAAAAACGGCAGATAATCTTCTTAATATTCAGTACCATCAGGAACCAGAACTAAAAAGAAAATTATTAAAGAAGGTTAAAAAAAGGAGTGGGGAGAGAGAAAACATCTAAATGAATATGGTATTAGGAACAATAACTTAAGCCTCGCTGTAGTATTTCCCTATACGAACCCTTCATACCACCTTTCAGAAAAGTGGAATTTAATGACATAGAAAGATAATTTAATTGGGAGTCCAAATATTTAGATTCTATTCCCACCTGTGTCACTTGCAGGATGTGTAACTTTGGATAAATTAAAAACCTTACTTTGTTTCACAGACTTAAAACCCAACCACAACTAACCACAACTCTCTTTAACGCTTCAGTGTAGTCCATGTCAGTCTGTGACATTCAGCTGGGATTTCTGGTTTCTGGTCTGGCATGTAAGAAGCTTGGAAGTCACCATTTCATACTAACAACAAATAAAAATCTCAACAAACTGAGAAATCAACGACTCTTCTTGGATCTATAAGAGAAGTAAAGTCATGGGGTAAACCATTGCCCCCCAGATTAGAGAAACAGATATAAATACGGAGAATTATAACTTATTGGAGTAGAAACCCAGAAGCAGAAACCTCCGTGGGAACTAGTGCCAGTGTAAGAAAACTTAAACAGCAAATAACTGCTGGAGTCAGTGTGGACAACTGTAAAAACTGAAAAATGCAGGAGCCTCCATAAGGAGGCGCCTCACTTCTGTTGAGTTTGACCTCCAGAAGCCTGATCTGGCTCTCACAGTGAATACCGGAGAAAAATCCACTCATGCTTCCAGCAAAGGAAAGGACACACCATTTTTAAAATATGCCAGATCATTCTGTTCTTCTTACCAAGGTCAACCCACAGAGGAAACTATTTAAACAGACTTAACCTATGGAGTTCTATCAGAGCCTAACTGACTTACAGGAAGGAAAATATCCAACTCCAGTTGGCACTAGCCTTCCAGGTGGGAGACAGAAAATACCCAACTCCAGCTCACTCTAGCCATCTGTCCAACTGGAGAAGGGATAAAAACACTGAGAAGCACTTGTGAAGTTCACAGTCAAGAGGCATAGGCTTGCTAAAAAACTGATACTTAATCATAGGACAATAGAACACTTCTCTTCTCCCAACATAAAAACACAGTTTGAAGAGGACAGAAGGAGCATCAGAACCAAACACAGCTATGGCAGGGATGTTGGAATTGTAAGACCAGGAATTTAAAACAACTGTGATTAATATGCTAAGGGCTCTAAGGGATAAAGAAGACAGCAATAACAGATGAGAAGTACAAGCAGAGAGATCTAAGAAAGAACCAAAAGAAATGCTAGAGACCAACAACACTGTAACAGAAATCAAGAATGCCGTTGAATGGACAAAACTCAGGAAACAACCTCTGAGCTTGAAAATATCTCAACAGAAAACTTCAAAACTGAAATGCAAAGACAAAACACACACACACACACACACACACACACACACACAAAACAACAAAAACAAAACAACAACAACAACAACAAAACCCAGGAGGAAATGTGGGACAACTACAAAAGGTATAACATATGTGTGATAAAAATCCTAGAAGAAAGAGAAAAGAAAAAAATGTAAAGCAATAATGACTAAAAATGTCCTCACGTTAATGTCAGATATGAAACCACAAATCCAGGGAGCTCACAGAGCACCAAACGAGATAAATGCCAAAGAAACTACACTTAAGGATATCATATTCAAATTACAGAATATCAAAGATAAATACAAATCCTGCAATATGCCAGAGTGGGGGAAAAAAACATCTTACTTACAGAGGAGTAAAGATTATTACATCCAATTTTTCCTCAGAAACAGTGCAAGCAAAAAGGGTGGAGCGATGGGTACAAAAATATATATGTAGAAAAAATGAATAAGACCTACTGTTTGATGGCATAACAAGGAGACCACAGTCAGTAATAATTTAATTGTGCATTTAAAAATAACTAAAATAATATAATTGGATTATCTGTAACACAAGGGATAAATGCTTTGAGAGGATAGATACCCCATTCTCCACGATATGATTATTACACATTGCATGCTTGTATCAAAACATCACAAGTTCCCCATAAATATATACACCTACTACATATCCACAAATATTAAAAATACAAAAAGAGTGGAGTAAAATATTTAGTGTTGAGGAAAAAACCCACCAACCTAAAATTCTGTGCCCTTTGAAATCACCCTTTAAAAGTGAAGAAGAAAGCCAGGCATGGTGCCACATACCTGTAATCCCAGATACTTGGGAGGACTGCTTGAGCCCAGGAGTTGAAGACCAACCTGGGCAGCATGACGAGACCCTGTTTATTTTAAAAAGTGAAGGAGAAACAAATATCCTCTCAGGCAAATAAAAATCAAGAAAATTTTAGGCTAGTGGACCTGCCTCACAAGAAATGTTTTTTAAAGTTCTTTAGAAAGATGTTAAAGGAGATAGGTCAGAAACTCACATCTACATAAAGAGGGAGCATTAGGGAAAGAATACACAAAGGCAAAATTACTTTTTTTCATTCTTAATTGATCTAACAGATCCAAATCATTATTATTTTGAACAAACAGACTTTTTAGATACAATATCAAAGCTATAGTCCATAAAAGAAAGCAGTGACAAGCTGGACTTCATTAAATTAAAAACAAAAAATCTATACTGGGGAAGACACTGTTAAGAGAATAAAAAAGACAAGCCAAAGATGACTAGGAGAGAATATCTGTAAATGACATGTCCGATATAAAGGAACGTTATCCAAAATATATAAAGAACTCTCAAAACTCAACAATAAGAAAACAACACAGCTTAAAAGTGAGCCAAAGACCTAAACAGATACCTCATCAAAAAAGTTACACAGATGCCAAATAAATATATAAAAAGACACTGTATGTCAGTAGAAAAATCCAAATTAAAACAGAAATGAGAAACTACTACACACTTACTAAAACGGCCAAAATCTAGAACATTGACACTACCAAATGCTGGTGAGGATGTGGAGCAACAAGAACCCTCATTTCATTGTTATTGGAAATGCAAAATGATATAACCACCTTGGAAGACAGTTTGGCAGTTTCTCACAAAACTAAACATGCTGTTACCATACAATCCAGCAAACATGTTCCTGGTATTTATCCAAAGGAGTTGAAGACTTACATGTATTCAAAAATTTGCACATGGAAGGTACAGCAGTTTTATTTATACTTAGCAAAACTTGGAAGCAATCAAGATGTCCTTCAGTAGGTAAATGAATAAACTGTGGTACCTTGAGACAAGAGATTATTTAGTATTAAAAATAAATGAGTTATCAATGCATGAAAAGACACAGAGAAACCTTAAACGCATACTACTAAGTGAAAGACGCAAATCTGAAAAGACTTCATACTGAAAAGATCCCAGCTATATGACATTTCTGAAAATGCAGAACAGGAGGGTAGAGGATTTTCAGTGTAGTAGAAATTATGCTATATGGTACTACAATGGTGGATATATTGTCATTATATACTTGTCCAAATCCATGAAATGTGTGACACCAAAAGTGAACCCTAATATTAACTGGGGTCTTCAGTGATAATTATATAGGTTCTTCTATTATTACAAACATATCACTCTAACGGGGGATACTGATAATTGGATAGGCTATGCATGCATGGGGAAAGGAATATATGGGACATCTCTATACCTTCCTATCAATTTTACTGTTAACCTAACACTGCTCTAAAAAATAAAGTCTATTATTTTTTAATAAATAAGGTATGGTCATTCTATTAAAAATGACTTCCATAACAACCAATTATGTCAATACAATGTTTGCAATTCTTTATAGTATTAGGCAAAGTCAAGAGACTGGCTTCTACAGCTGAACACCTATAAAAGGCATACAGAAAGGGAAAAACCAAAATGTACTTAAAAATTAAGCTCTGTCTTCAGCTGTAACTAATATTAAGGTCTTTCTGCTTAAGGGTACAATGTATATTCCTGAGTATACCTTGATTTAAGGCTATAAACTGAGGTTTAAAAAAACAATGAAAATTATGTGTGAGGTGTGTATAAATGTTGTAGAAAAATTATCAAAATAATCAAGACTGCATATGTGTAAGTGAGAGGAGGGAGCCAGGAGGGGGCATCAGTGGTTGTAAAGCCTTCCGGGTAATAACCACAAGGAAAGTACCCACAGCTCTGAGCTAAACTGACTTGTGAATCTGCACTTAGTATTTCTACTTCTCCTACTGACTCAATATATAACCTAGGCAAGTCATGTGATCTCCCTGTACTTCTTTACGTGATTCTACTCAAAGGGTAATTGGCTATTTCACAGGGAACTATACTTTAATCTGCACTTTACTGCACTGTCAGAAAGGTGAATAAAGTGGCAGAATCCTTCCATGAATTTCTATTTCAAAGAAAATAAAATTCTGGGGCCAAGCATGGTGGCTGACATCTGTAATCCCAGCACGCAGGGAGGCTGAGGCGGATGGATTGTTTGTGCTCAGTTTGAGACCAGCCTGAGCAACATAGTGAGAACCTGTCTCTACAAATATAAAATGAAATAAAAACTAGCCAGGACTGGTGGCACTCAAGTCCCAGCTACTCAGGAGGCTGAAGTGGATGGATCACTTGAGCCCAGGAGGCGGAGGTTGCAGTGAGCCAAGATCACACCACTGCATTCCAGTGTGGGCAACAGGGTAAGACCATATCTCCAAAAAATAATTGTTTTCAACTCCACTTATAATTTGGCAAGAAACAGAAAAAAAGTACTGTAATTTCATGTACTGTTTGGGTAAAATATTAATACAATGACATGCAAAGTAATAAATGTCATCCTAGGTGTTAATGTCTTACTAAGTCTTCAAAGCACACTACTACCAAATGGATGCTGAATGAATGAAATGAATTTTACAGTCTCTTCCAAAACTCAAAATTCTATGATTGTAATGTAGGCTATGCAAAATTTGATAAGGCAACCCCACATTAAAAAATGCCAAAAGGGTTTACTTTAGAATAAATAAAATATTTATGTGACAGAAACACTAAACTTTCTTGATTATATACTTCTGATATAAATTACTGAAAATCTGTAAGGAGAAAACACTCACAAAGTTGTTATTTGTATGTAAGCACACATTGAAAGAGAGAAATACAGTTACAGCAATGCTCCTAAGCTTAATTTAGTAAATCATACATCACATTAAAACAATATCCGTTTTTTTAAGGTTTTGTTCAGTGTCTTCTTGATAAATTTGAAAATTAGTAATATGATGTCCTTTATATATGAAGATGAAGATTTATCATTTAGAATATACTATATTAGCTATTTTTCCAGTCATCACATAGACTGTGAAAAGCCATTCATACATATATTTAGTATTTCTGTGACTAACGGCAAAAGGGATGTTTGATTATAAGTACGTACTGCGCACAGCCTTAAATAATAAACATTTTTCTTTTTCTTTAAAAAAGAAAAAAAAAGCACCAGTAAAACATCAACTCCATAATCCTGACTCTTTAATATCATGTGATAATAATCTACATTAACCAAAGCAAGAATCACAGAGTTAACAGATTTGGCTATTAAGTTTTTTTTTTTTTAAACATATTTATTTTTCCATAAATTATGGGGGTAGAGGTGGTATTTGGTTACATGAGTAAGCTCTTTAGCGGAGATTTGTGAAATTTTGGTACATCCATCACCCAAGCAGTATACACTGCATTATATTTGTAGTCTTTTATCCCTCACCGCACCCCCCTTCACCCCAAGTCCTCAAAGTCCACTGTATCATTCTAATGCCTCTGTGTCCTCACAGTTTAGCACCCACAAAACAGTGAGAACACACAATGGTTGGTTTTCCATTCTTGAGTTACTTCACTTAGAATAACAGTCTCCAATCTCATCCAGGTCACTGAAAATGCTGTTAATTCATTCCTTTCTATGACCGAGTAGTATTCCATCATACACACACACACACACACACACAGACATATATACCAGTTTCTTTATCCACTCGTTGGTTGATGGGCATTTGGGTTGGTTCCATGACTTTGCAATTGTGAATTGTGCTGCTATAAACATGTGTGTGTGCAAGTGTCTTTTTCAAATAATGACTTCTTTTCCTCTGGGTAGATACCCAGTAGTGGGACTGCTGGATCAAATGGTAGTTCTGCTTTTAGTTCTTAAGGACTCTCCACACTGTTTTCCACAGTGGCTGTACTAGTTTACATGCCCACCAGCAGAGTAGAAGTGTTCCCCGATCGCTGCATCCACGCCAACATCTACTGTTCACAGATTTTCTGATTATGGCTGCTCTTGTGGGAGTAAGGTTGTACTGCATTGTGGTTTTCATTTGTATTTCCCTGATCATTAGTGATGTTGAGCATTTTTGCGTATGTTTGTTGGCCATTTGTTGTATCTTGTTTTGAGAATTGTCTATCATGTCTTTAGTCCACTTTTTGATGGGATTGTTTTTTTCTTACTGATTTGAGTTTCATTGTAGATACTGGGTATTAGTCCTTTGTCAGAGGTGTAGACTGTGAAGATTTTCTCCCACTCTGTGGCTTGTCTGTTTACTCTGCTGACTGTTCCTTTTGCCATGCAAAAGCTCTTTAGTTTAATTAGGTCCCAGCTATTTATCTTTGTTTTTATTGCATTTGCTTCTGGGTTCCTGGTCATGAAATTCTTGCCTAGGCCAATGTCTAGAAGGGTTTTCCAATGTTATCTTCTAGAATTTTTATAGTGTCAGGTCTAAGTCCTTAATCCATCTTGAGTTGCTTTTTGTATAAGGGGAGGGATAAGGATCCAGTTTCATTCTGCTACATGTGGCTAGCCAATTATCCCAGCACCATTTGTTTAAAAGGGTGTCCGTTCCCCCACTTTATGTTTTTGTTTGCTTTGTCAAATATAAGTTGGCTATAAGTATTTGGGTTTATTTCTGGGTTCTCTATTCTGTTCCATTGGTCTGTGTGCCTATTTTTATATCAGTACCATGCTGTTTTGGTGACTATGGCCTTATAGTATAGTTTGAAATCAGGTAGTATGATGCCTCCAGATTTGTTCTTTTTGTTTAATCTTGCTTTGGCTATGAGGGCTCTGTTTTGGTTCCATATGAATGCTAGAAATGTTTTTTCTAATTCTGTGAAGAATGCTGGTGGTATTTTGATGGAGATTCTGTTGAATCTGTAGATTGCTTTTGGTAGTATGGTCATTTCTACAATATTGATTCTGCCCAACCATGAGCATGGGATGTGTTTCCATTTGTTTGTGTCATCTATGATTTCTTTCAGTAGTGTTTTGTAATTTTTCTTGTAGAGGTCTTTGACTCCTCAGTTAGGTATATTCCTAAGTATTTTATTTATTTATTTGTTATTGTAAAAGGGGTTGAGTTCTTGATTTGATTCTCTGCTTGGTCGCTGTTGGTGTATAGAATACCTACTGATTTGTGTACATTAATCTTGTATCCGAAAACTCTGCTGAATTCTTTTATCAGTTCCAGGAGCTTTCTGGAGGAGTTCTTAGGGTTTTCAAGGTAAACAATCATATCGTCAAACACTGATGGTCTGAATTCCTCTTTACCAATTTGGATGCTCTTTATTTCTTTCTCTTGTCTGATTGCTCTGGCCAGGACTCCCAGTACTATACTGAAAAGGAGTGGTGAGAGTAGACATCCTCGTCTTGTTCCAGTTCTCAGACGAAATGCTTTCAACTTTTCCCCATTCAGTATTATGTGGGCTGTGGGTTTGTCACAGATGACTTTTATTATATTATGGTAGGTCCCTTGTATGCTGATTTTGCTGAGAGTTTTAACTGTAAGAAATGCTGGATTTTGCTGAATGCTTTTTCTGCATTTACGGAGATAATCATGTGATTTTTGTTTTTAATTCTGTTTACATGGTGAATCACATTTACTGACTTGTGTATGTTAAGCCATACCTGCATCCCTGGTATGAAA
The DNA here is from genome assembly GCF_002776525.5 of Piliocolobus tephrosceles. Classification (NCBI taxonomy): domain Eukaryota; kingdom Metazoa; phylum Chordata; class Mammalia; order Primates; family Cercopithecidae; genus Piliocolobus; species Piliocolobus tephrosceles. The sequence goes on from NC_045437.1 coordinate 173,625,240, forward strand.
ACCACTTGATCATAGTGGATTATCTTTTCAAATGTTGTTGGATTTGGTTAGCTGGTATTTTGTAAAGGATTTTAGCATCTGTGTTCATCAAGGATATTGGTCTGTAGTTTTCTTTTTTGGTTATGTCCTTTCCTGGTTTTGGTATTAGGGTGATGCCAGCTTCATAGGATTAATTAGGAAGGGCTCCTTCTTTATCTTGTGGAATAGTGTCAAAAGGATAGGTACCAATTCTTTGAATGTCTGGTAGAATTTTGCTGTGAATCCATCTGGTCCTAGACTTTTTTTGTCGGTAATTTTTTAACTTACCATTTCAAACTCGCTGCCTGTTATTGGTCTGTTCAGGGAATCCAATTCTTCCTGATGTAAGCAGCTAAGAGCTGTATCTTTCCAGAAATTTCTCCATCTCATCTTGGTTTTCTAGTTTATGTGCATAAATGTGTTCAAAATAGCCTTGAATGATCTTTTGTAGTTCAGGGGTGTCAGCTGTTAATATCTCCTGTTTTGTTTCTTAGTGAGGTTATTTGGATTTTCTCTCTTCTTTTCTTGGTTAAGCTTGCTAATGGTCTATCAGTTTTATTTATCTTTTCAAAGAACCAGCTTTTTGTTTCATGTATCTTTTGTACTGATTTGTTTCAATTTCATTTAGTTCTGCTCTGATCTTGGTATTTCCTTTCTTTTGCTGGGTTGGGGTTTGGTTTGTTCTTGTTTCTCTAGTTCCTTGAGGTGTGACCTTGGAATGTCAGTTTGTGCTCTTTCAGTCTTTTTGATTTAGGCATTTAGGGCAATGAACTTTGCTCTTAGCACTGCCTTTGCTGTATCCCAGAGGTTTTGATAGGTCGTGTCATTATTGTCATTCAGTTCAAAGAATTTCTTAATTTCCATCTTGATTTCGTTTTTACCCAATGCTCATTCAGGAGCAAGTTATTTAATTTCCATGTGTTTGCATCATTTTTTAAGGTTCCTTTTGGAGTCAATTTCCAGTTTTATTCCACTGTGGTCTGAGAGAGTGGCTTGGTATAATTTCAATTTTCTTAAATTTATTGAGGCTCATTTTACGGCCTCAATCACATGGTCTATCTCGGAGAAAGTTCCATGCACTGTTGAACAGAATGCACATTCTGTGGTTGTTGGATAAAATGTTCCGTATGTATCTGCTAAGTCTCTTTGTTCCAAGGTAGAGTTTAAATTCATTGTTCCTTTGTTGACTTTCTGTCTTGATGACCTGCCTAGTGCCGTCAGTGGAGTACTGAAGTCCTCCACTATTATTGTGTTGCTGTCTATCTCATTTCTTAGGTCTATTAGTAATTGTTTTATATATTTGGGAGCTCTAGTGTTAGGTGCATATGTTTAGGATTGTGGTATTTTCCTGTTGGACAAGGTCTTTTACCATTATATAATGTGTCTTTAACTGCTGTTGCTTTAAAGTTTGTTTTGTCTGATATAAGAATAGCTTCCCGTTTGCTTTTGGTGTCTATTTGCATGAAATGCCTTTTTCCACCCCTTTACTTTCAGTTTATGTGAGTCCTTATGTGTTAGGTGAGTCTCCTGAAGGCAGCAGATAGTTTGTTGAGAGTTCTTATCCATTCTGTGGTTCTGCATCTTTTAGGTGGAACATTTAGGCCATTTACATTCTATGTCAGTATTGATATGTGAAGTACCATTGCATTCACCATGCTCTTTGTTGCCTGCGTACTTTGTTTTTTTGTTTTTGCTTTTTAATGTGTATTTTTGTTTTATAGGTCCTGTGTGATTTATTCTTTAAAGCGGTTCTGTTTTAACATGTTTCCAGAATTTGTTTCCAGATTTAGATCTCTTTTTAGCAATTCTTGTAGTGGTGGCTTGGTAATGGTGAATTCTCTCAGCATTTGTTTTTCTGAAAAAGACTATCTTTCCTTCATATATGATGCTTAGTTTTGCTGTATATAAAATTCTTGGCTAATTGTTTTGTGTGAAGAGGCTGAAGATAGAGCCCCAATCCCTTCTAGCTTATAGGGTTTCTGCTGAGAAATCTGCTGTTAATCCGACAGTGTTTCCTCTGGTGCTTCTGTCACACAGCTCTTAAGATTCTTTCTTTCGTCTTAACTTTGGATAACCTGATGACAGTGTGTCACGATCTTTTTGTGATGAATTTCCCAGGTGTTCTTTGTGCTTCTTGTATTTGGACGTCTACGTTTCGAGCAAGGCTGGGGAAGTTTTCCCGGATTATTCCATCAAATAGGCTTTCCAAGCTTTCAGAATTCTCTTCTTCCTCAGGAAAACCGATTATTCTTAGGTTTGGTTGTTTAACGTAATCCTAGACTTTTTGGAAACTTTGTTCATATTTTCTTTTTTCTTTGTCTTTGTTGGATTGGATTAATTTGAAGACCTGTCCTTGAGCTCTGAATTTCTTTCTTATAATTGTTCAATTCTATTGCTGAGACTTTCTGGAGCATTTTGCATTTCTGTAAGTTTGTACAAAGTTTCCTGAAGTTTTTATTGTTTTTTCTTTAAAGTATCTATTTCCTTGAATATTTCTTCCTTCACTTCTTGTATTGTATTTTGGATTTCCTTGCATTGGGCTTCACTTTTCTCTGGTGCCTCCCTGATTACCTAAATAACTCACCTCCTGAATTCTTCTTCAGGTAAACCAGGGATTTCTTCTTGGTTTGGATCCATTGCTGACGAACTAGTGTGATTTTGGGGAGGCGTGTTAAAGAGCCTTGTTTTGTCATATTACCAGAGCTGGTTTTCTGCTTCCTTCTCATTTAGGTAAGGACTCTGTCAGAGGGATGGTCTAGGGCTGAAGGCTGTTGTTCAGATTCTCTTGTCCCACGGGGTGTTCCCTCGATGTAGTACTCTCTCCATTTTCCTAGGGACGTGGTTTCCCGTGAGCTGAACTGCAGTGATTACTGTCTTCTGGGTCTAGCCACCCAGCAAGTCTACCCAGCTCCTGGCTGGTACTGGGGGTTGTCTGCACAATATCACATCCTGTGATGTGAACCATCTATGGGTCTCTTCTCCGTGGATACCAGCGCCTATTCCAGTGGAGGTAGCAGGGGAGGGGGGACTGGGGGGTGGGGTGTACAATGGACTCCGTGAGGGTTCTTAGCTTTGGTGGTTTAATGCTCTATTTTAGTGCTGGTTGGCCTCCTGCCAAGAGGTGGCGTTTTCCAGAGACCATCAGCTATAGTTGTATGGAGTGGGACCAGTGGTAGACAGGAGCTTAGAACTCCCAAGATTATATACCCGTTGTCTTCTGCTACTAGGGTGGGTAGGGAAGGACCATGGAGGGGGGCAGGGCTAGGTATGTCTGAGCTCAGACTCTCCTTGGGTGGGTCATTGCTGCGGTTGCTGATGGGGAAGGGGGTGAGATTCCCAGGCCACTAGAGCTGTGTACCTAGGAGGATTATGGATGCCTCTGCTGAGTCATGCAGGTTGTCAGGGAAGTGGGGGAAAGTTGGCAGTCACAGGCGTCACCCAGCTCTTATGCAAACCAAAGGGCCAGTCTCACTCCCACGGAGCCCCCCAACAGCCCAAAGTCTGTTTCGAGGTGGTGGGCGAGAAAGGCTTGAAAACTTGCCCCAGGCTATCTGCCTCCCAGCTGTAAAAGAAAAGGGCTTGGTTCCCTCACCTGTTGAGTGTGCACACCAGATTTGTGTCCTCCTCTGAGTTCTGGCCAGGAGGCTTCTCACCCTGTTCAAATTGTTACAAAGTTCAGCTAGAGATTTCCTTCTCTCTGTGGAGTTTTATCCCCTGCTCCGCTGGCCACTATTCTGATGGATCCCTGTGGTGTCATGCAGGAATGGCCTTGCTAGGGGACCCAGCGAGCTCCAGGGCCTTTCTGCTGCTTCCTTCACCCCTATATTTCGTTCAGCTCTCTAAATGGACTCAGCTCTAATTAAGGTCAGAAACTTCTCCCACAAAAAGACCTTCAGCTTCTCCAGTGGAGGTGTGTGTTTGGGAGAAAAGGGTCTCCCTTTCCCACCTCCGCAGTTGGGGCACTTGCAGTATTTGGGGTGTCTCCTGGGTCCTGCAGGAGCAGTCTGCTTCCTTCAGAGGGTCTGTGGATCCTCCGGGATTGCTGGTTTGTTCTTGTAGTCAATCTGGAGCTAAAATTCACAATGCAAGCCACCACACGCTGCTCTGTCCAGAGCTGCAATATAGTCCTGCCTTCCATCTGCCATGATCTGGCAAGAGCAAGTTTTTTAATATAGAAAGTAATATTACAGCTCTGTATGTCTAAGATTATTTATCCACAAACTTATTCTCCTTGATAACAGTGGCAAGTGGTAAATATCTTTTTCAAATATGTATCAATTATTCTAAATTCTCTGAATATGAATAGCTTTTAAAATGTTCATCTGTACTGTACGTTATTAATAAAAACAAGGACAATAGACTGACTTGCCCACCATCTATGTGGCTATGTACATTTATCCTGGCATATCTGTGTAGCTTTCATTGAGATCGGTTTTCGTAACGCACAGTCTCAAATTAAGGGGAATTCTTTGCTTATTATAACATTTCCTAATATTGACTCAATTAGCCTACCACTCTAAAGGGCCACAAGTTATGGCAGGACTTTTATAGTGAAGTGCTAAGTATCTGAATACAAAAACAAAATGAAAATGCTTGAAATTTTATTTGTAGCTTAATTAGTCCAAGTTGAGCAGACTCCCCAAGCAAGCCATAAGATCATGATGCAACTTTGTATGGCAGTTAGCAGCCCCTGCAAATATACTTTATTCTGATAGAATCTACTTTGACTGTTTATTTTTAAACAGATTCTGACCCTCACTTACTTGACTGGCTGCCCCTCACAAGAAGAGCTATACATGATTTTTAACACACACACAGGCACATCTCATTGAAAAATGCATTCTATTACAAAAATATACTTTAAGTTGAAAAAAATTTAAACCAATTTCCCCACAGAACTAATGTTATGAGCAGTAGTTAGACTTCCAGACTAGTTTATAAAATTTAATGTGAGATTTTATTTAATGTGTTCTTAGTTGAACAGAACACTTTTGACCTCTTAATTCTAGCTAGCTGGGGACCATCAGGAACAGGAGTAGCAAAAGGGCAGTGTTTATTAGTATCATTAATAGTACCGGTGGTAATAATATCAGCCGCCATAATAATATTATGGAACACCCACCATGTCTAAGGATTGTAATAAATGCTTTACCTAGTTGATTTCACTTAATTTCCGTAATCACTCTATGAGGTAGGTATTATTATTTTCATTTTACAGGTTAAAAAATGGGCTTTTGAAAAACTAAGTGACTTGACTAAGGTCACATAGATTAGAAGTGGCAGGGTCCCAGGACTCACACTTAGGTCCACATAACTTCTAAAGTCCATGCCATCTACCACTTTCCTACACTGCCAGGCTTCAAAATACCCACCTTCCTTCCCACGGCCAAAATTCCCAATCCTTCAATAAAAGTGATCCCAGCTACATAATAGGAGAAACCATTCTGATCTAATTTACACTGGATATAAATGACTCAATCTTGTCAGAAGTAGTGTTTTCATCATCTAAAAAAGAAGGCAAGTTAACCCAACTGAATTCAATTATGGTATATTAGGTAGTGAAACAAAAGTAAGGAGAGCAGTTTTCAATGGGAAACTTAAGCCCTACTTAAGAAGACATCTATACCTATCTGAGTGCATCTTTTCTTTTTCAGAAATACCACTACGCCACTCAGTGTGATACTGAGAGACCCATCAATCAGGTGGCCTTCCTTACACAAACCCTAGTAGTCATGAGAGCCAAGCAGGGCCAGTACATTTTTCCCCCTGCAAATTACTAATCACCATTGGGGAAAACAACAGTCAGTCACACTTACTTGAAATGCAGAACTGTAAGAATGATACACATGTGCACATAGGCAGTCCATGGAGAAGCCCTGTCAGAGAATGAAGCCAACACAGAGGAAAGCAAAACCGAAGAATGCAGAAACAAAACTGTGTGGTGCTGGAATCCCTGGATTCTGCCATGGCAGAGGCTTGTTTCAATGTAGCTGTTTGAGCCAATCTGTTTCCTATATTTGATTACGGTAATCTGTGTTAGGTCTCTGGTGCCAGCACTCAAAAGAGCCCTCACTTAGAAGACTCTTGAGGTCGTGTTTTCTAGGCAGTGCTTTTGGAAGTTCTTTTCTTTACCCATTTCAACACCCACAGATATGGTACAAGCAAGAAGGAAAATGAAGAAAATTTCAATTTCAGATCAGGAATGACAAGTAAATGCTAAATGCAGGCATTTATGAATGGTGTTGGGAAAGTTAAAGAAAGTATTGATAAAATATTTGCCTACTTAGAATATATACCAAAATCTGGAAATAGCCTGCTTCTGTCATCCATAAACTCATATTTTCACTCATGTTTGACAGAAAATCACAATATTATAATGTCAAAACTGTAGAAAGTTATATAAGGCAACGGGGTGTAAAATGTAGGAAAGTGCTTATTATAAATAGAATATTTAGTTCTAGCAAATTTGGTAATATGTTTAATTTGACTTTTAAAAATACATATTTTACATGACTTAAATATTCACTTAAAGTGTTTGTATCCCAACTTGTACTCTATCCTGAAAGTAAACATGTAGCTATTTCAAAGTTTTATAGAACTTAAGGTCTGAGTTTTCATTCTTATCTTTCAGGATTAGTATTTCAGCTTAAAGTTATTAGTTACTTTCCTTGTCAATAATATTTCAGGTACAAAAGTTATATGTAATAAAATATAAATAAGAGGTATTCCTCAAAATATGGTATCAATACTTTACGATTCCAACTCAAGATGATTTAGCATTTATATTCCAAAGAAACAGAGAACCCTTGGTTGCCAATGACAGAAAATCTAACCCAAACTGGCGTAGGCAAAAAGGCAGTGTAATGGGTCATGTAACTGAAACTATAGGATTGGAAATCGTTTTAGAAATAGCTGGGTATTTATCAAACTATAAAATATGGTAGCAATTTCTGTACATATGTGTACCACTTAAGTTGTATTTAAATGCACATAAAATTATTTTGTATATAAATAGAATTCCACAACATAAATACACTGTCACTATTATCTGTCCCTCCATATATTAATCATATATTTTAGCTGCATATTTAACTTTCAAACAGTTCCTAATTATAAAAGTTTCATAACATTTTTCTAGTAGGTATATATTTAGGCCTCAAAATATACCATCAGGACTCAGTTTCTCTCCCTCCATCCTCTCAGTTCTACTTTCTGATATTTTGGTCTTCTTCTCAGCTCCATGTGATGTGTGAGGCTGTGGTGCTTGAAGCTGCAACAGCTATCGTTCAGTGGAGGTATTCTGATATATACCCATCCAATCTCAACCAATCACTGTGTTGAAGGAGATAAAGCGTGCTGACTGCCTAGGCATAGGTCACATACACCATCTCTGAGTTGGTGGAAGTAGCCTTACTCTAACAGCAGGAAAGGGAAAGATTCTTCAAAGAAAAATCAAGGGATGTTTTTCAGAAGGTCAGGAGTACATGCCTAGTACAAATTATTTCCTTTCATAATAAAGATAATATTAATAAACAGTAACAAATAAAAACATGCTTTAAGTTGTTTTCATCTTGCTAAAATATATGAACAATTTCTTGAAGATAGTACTGTTCATTAGATTTTCACTACTGTTTTCTTCTGATGCCATAACTTAAATGATGTAAACTTTTATTTCCTCTTTCTTAAATTCCCTTTACAGTGTTAACTGAAATTTAGGGTTTTGGCAGCTGTGGCTATAAAAAAGTTGTAACATATTTCTAAACAGCTAGGGATTAAGATCCTAGCTTTTTCCAAGAGAATTGTACTAGTCCAGTTGTTGGTCACAAAGAACAGAAGTGATTTCTGGTTAAGTTAAGCAGGAAAGAATTCAGATGGCACACAAAATGATGAAGCTGAAGAACAGACCTGGGAAACAAGATAGCACTAAAGAAGGTTAGGAAGCCAGAACTGCAACCAAAATCATGCCGGAAAAAAAGACAGCCTAGGAAGCCTCTGCTGAGAATATGGCACCACCACCACCGCTGGAACCAGTATCTCCACTGGTAGGAGACACTGGATGCTGCTCTAGCCACTAGAGGCTGAGGTGGGAGGACTGCTTGAGCCCAGGAATTGGAAACCACTAGAAGAATAAAGTCTAAACTGTCCCTACTTCTTTGCATCACTTTTCCTAGATGTGAAGTCTCATGCAGAGATTTCCAACTGCTTGATGGAAACTCTAGCTGTCACAGGAGGTCATATGCCCCAAACTCTAGCTGTCATAGGAGTTATGAGAGGAACTATCTGTTCCACTTTGGCTCCCACAGAAGGAGGTAGAACCTAAGGCACTCAGAATAAACCCTAACATACAATGAGGCATCAATAAAATTTTTATTCTTGTAAAACACTGTTTAAGGAATTATGTGGCAAATGTTGTTTTCACAATGATATTATGTGACTGACAGCCCAATCTTCACTAATAACAAACACATGGGCTGGGTGTGGTGGCTCACGCCTATAATCCCAGAACTTTGGAAGGCCAAGGTGGGTGAATTGCTTGAGCTCACGAGTTCACAACTAGCCTGGGCAACATGGAGAAACCCCCTCTCTACAAAAAAATACAAAGATTAGTCAAGTGTGGTGGTGCACAGATGTAGTCTCAGCTATTCATGAGGCTGAGGTGGGAGGATTGCTTGAGCAGAGAGGTAGAAGTTGAGCCGAGATTGTGCCACTGTACTCCAACCTAGAGGATGATAGAGCCAGACCGTGTCGGGCAGGGCAGGGCAGGGCAGGGCAGGGCAGGGCAGGGCAGGGCGAAAAGAAAAGAAAAGAAAAGAAAAGAGAAAAGAGAAGAGAAGAGAAGAGAAGAGAAGAGAAGAGAAGAGAAGAGAAAAGAAAAGGAAGGGAAAAACCATGTGCTCACTTACTTCAGTAGCATATCTACTAAAATTGGAAAGGTACAGGTAAGATTAGCATGGCCCCTGCACAAATTCATGAAGTGTTCCATTTTTTAAAAAATAAAATAAAAACTATTAAAAAGAAACACAATAAAGATATTCCTAATATCACACAATTGTTGGTAGAACAGAGGCAAAAGCTGATTACTTAAATCAATCTTATTGGCTCTAATTAGAGCAAAAAAAAATTCCACGCCCGCCACCCCCAGTGTATTCTGCCTGTAGAACATACTTGAAATCAAGTGGACTTGATAAGGCAAAAACAACAAACCTAAGAGGTAATCAAAGCTTGTCCCTTAGGAGTTGATCATGACAGGTCATGGACAACTTATTTTTTTCTCCCTCATGAGTGCTAATTGGTCAAATAAAATCAGTCACTAACTGCAAAGTAGGTACCAATGTTCATCTAGGTTAGTTTCCATTATAGCTACTGGAAACTAACAGAGTAAGCCTTCTGCTGTAAACTGACATAATGATGTTTTAGGTCACCCCTAAAGATTCCTGTCCAGATCTGAATCTATATACTTGAAAAAGAAAAGCTGTCACTTGGTTCCTATATTACCAAACTGCTTCTGTGATTACAAGGTAAAGCCCCTTATTATTCTCTCAGAATTCTACCCAAGACACATGGCTATAACTTAAATAAAATAAAGTGTAAGATATAAAGAAAGTATTTTAAAAAACACTGTTTACAACATAAAGTTATTTAAGTGTAAATAAGTGGAATCCAGCAATTTTATTTATAAAAATGTTTGGTTAAAAAAAAGAACGTAATTATTACACTATGCTTTCTTAACTCAGTTAAATACAAACTATATTCATTTCCAAATTTCTGTTGGATATTTAAATTAGAAGATACTATAAATATATTATATGTAAATATTAATATATGAAGTAATTTAGAGAATGTTAACACATGAAGAAATTTAGAGATCATTTAATCTACTTTGTAGCAGTAGTCCAAATCACTCTTCCTTGTTACAGCCATAAATAGATAGGTTGCTGGATATGTTTTTTACATCAATATCTTTATACTAAAATTTCTTCAAAAATTAATTCTAATACTATTAACCAATCCATCAAATATGGCAGCAATCGCTATACATATGTATACTATCCAATTATATTTAAATGCATATACAATGATTTTGCATGTAAATAAAATTTACAAAACAAATACACTACCACTGCTATCTATTCCTTTGTATGTTCATTAATTTATCATACATTTTAGCTAAATATTTAGCTTTCAGATAGTTCCTAAGTTTCATAACATTTCATTTATTCTACAGCATTAGGAGCTGAAAAGGGTCTAATATATTCAGGAAGAAAACAGACTTTCTGGGGTCTCTTTTGAACACATGTATTCCTATACTGTTTTTAAAGTTTGACTCATTTTTCTTTTTTTTTTACACTTTAGGATATACACCGAGTAGTAGTCAATAAATAATGAGATTTGATTAAAAGTGCCATAAGAAACAAAATACTCAGCTTCCTAATATTTGAAATTATTACATATTTATAGTTATTTTTAAAGCAAAAAGGAGAGGACAATAAAGGAAAAGTATATAGTTGTGCACCTATGATGCATTACTAGCTACAGTGCTTAATAACTCTAGTGGAATCACTAATAGTTTTTATCCACTTAAAATTCATTATGCTGCTAAGGAAAAGACACTCTAACAAGGCCAAGGACACAACTGATGCACTGAACCGGGAAAAGCTACAGTTGTTAATTTATTCAGTCATTTCTTCAACAAATATTTCCTGAGCTCCCTTCAGGTATCCAGTCCTATAACCAGTGTGATCTCTACTCTCTAGAAGCCAACGTTAAAAGGAACAGGGAGAATGATAAATACATTATTACAAATGTGACAGGTGCTGTGAAGACAAAGTATACAGTAGGAGAACTCAGCCAGTTCAGGTCACGGTAAACCTCCTTCAGAAGACGACATCTGGTAACTGAACAGTTAGGTGGGAGGAGTTGAGGAAGGCAGAGAGTGTTCACCAGTTAAAGGAGAGAACCTGAAAAAACCCAGAGAAGGAAGAGAATATTAACTATATTTCATGAAATGAGAAAAGTGCTTATAGCTAGAAAGGAGAGAGAGAATTGTGTAAATATAATGTTAGGGATATGAGACTATCAGAAGGTAATGGGAAAGCTGTTAAATGCTAAGTAGGGAAGTGAAAAAAATGTACAGAAGCAGTCTGGGTTATGGGAGCAGAAGCTGTATAGGAATGGGCTAAAGACAATGAAAATAAACAATTTGTTTAAAAAGTTTGACTGTGGGGTGAGAAACAGAGTTGCAGTTGAACCAACAAGTTGATTATTTGTTACCTTCATTTGCTGCTTGGATTTATTTGAACATGTTTAAATGTTGACAGTAAAAAGCCTCCAGGGAGAAAGATAATGAAGATGGAGGAAAGAAAAATTCCTCAGATGATTAAAAGAGGTGGAACCCAGACCTGAGGAAATTATAGGTAACCATTAGCCCAATGTGTTATTGTCTCCAAAAATGCTTGATGGCAGTAAAGTCAGGTAAGATTCATCCAGGGTCAGAGTTCTTGCTGGTTGTTACAGAGAAGACTAATGGGAAAAGAACTTGCAGACACTGAAAAGAGAGTAAAGTGATTAGAGTCTAAGATAAGAAAATAATGAAAATATAGTAAGGATCTAATAAAGAGACCTCAATGTAGTCAGAGGAGGAAGTAATCAGAGGCAAGATATCTGTATTCAATAGTTGTAAAATTTGTAATGAAGGCTCAAAACATGGCTCTCTGTGAGTAGAGTTCAATGCAAGAACTAGGGAGGTGAAGGAATTTTTCCACCAGGAATGCCCTCTGTGCACAGGACCCTCATCCTTTTGCTACGTTTTGTTCTCTGAGAACTCCATCAGTAAGACAACGGAATTCCTCCCTACTTCCCCACTCTAACTGCCACCCACTCTCACAAACTTTACAATGCCAAGGAGAAAGCAGGGTGGGATCTGAGAAAAAGGAAAGCCAAGAAATAGACTGCTTGACCTTGCTTGTATTTTTTCAAGCTTTTTTGTAATACACAGACCCCTTTGTTCAATCAATACCTTACATAGAAATACAAATGGTAAAACAGAAACGTATAGCTGCTCTGCTAGAAGTAGGACCTAAGGTGCTGTTAAACGCCCCTTGTCTTTGTCCTTCCCACACACTTATACCTAGAAGACACCTAGGACTCACAGCACAACTGACCATTCTTGTTCAAACTGAACAAAAACATACAAATTCTATGCTTTCTTAAGACACACATTCTAGTATGGGTCATTGTGGATCACATAGGTTAAGACAATATGAAGATCTATGGGCACAAACCTCTAAGAAAACACGAAGAAACTTTACTTGTATCTCCCTTTCTATACTTAGCAGTAGGACTTGTTCATCTTTGGGAAGAAACCTGTATGTGCCAAAACTTTAATCACACATTTTGTATAACTGCCTTCTATTCTTTCAAAATTCTGTCAGGAAGTTAAATTTATTCTCATTTTGCAAAATAGGAAGTTAAGGCCCAGAGAGGTCAACTAACTTGCCTACAGTCACAAAGTTAATAAGTGAAGTGGTCAGGATTCAAAGCTGATTTCAAAGCCCCAAAATCGATTATATCACATTGCCTCCAAGACTCATCAATTTAACAATGTTCCTCTACTACCATTTTTATATAAAATCTTCTGGCTAAAAGCCCATAAAATGTTTTCTCATACATACTATTAAAAACAGCTCAACCCTAGAGAATTACCATGTAACTGTTTTAGATAAATAGGGCATAACATAGGCATTCTAACAGATCACTGCTGAATCTGTTTTCTTTTGGTAAATAACAACTCCACTGCTACTGGAGTAAAAGTTTACACTGATTTTTTTCAGGTTTGGTGTTCATTATATCTTAATTCTAAACCAACACTGATGAGATTGTACCCTAGAAGCCAGTGTTAACCAATATTATCAACCAGAAAGGCTGGGTGAAGATGAAATTGCAACTACTAAAAATATCTCTATGAAGAAGTAACAAAAGTCACGGAAACAAATATTTGAAGAAAACAGTCACTAAATAATAGGCTCATGAGAAAAAGAAGCCCAAATCAATTCAACTTATTGTAGAGGAAAGTTGATTTTAATCAAGACCTTCAGAAAAAAAACTAAAGGTCAGATATATAGTTAAGAAAAATAAAGAAAATGTAAATACATAATTAGGGAGTGAATACAAAAGGAATGACATGCTGGATTTAAAAAAAAAAAAAGAGAGCGAGAACTAAGGACCACATAGAAATGTCTGTCCTTTTTCTATGTGTTATTATGGTAATAAATACATCTATTGGTCTTCCAGAAACGATGTGAGATCCATAAAACTTATTTTACTAGTCATTAAAAGTATTTGTTCCCAAAAGCACCATGACCTCAGTAATTTAACATTTGGAATTTGAGAACAACATAGTTAACTGTGATTATTAACCCTTAACAGGAGACTGATTAAAATCATTAAAATCCACATAACATCTAAAAGTTATATTTTGTTTAAAATAACACCAGTATGCTCTGCAGTGCATGGAAACATAAATCTCAAAAACATCCTACCACATTTCTAATAAGCACTAGTTCTATTCACGTCTAGCCTGCCACCAAATATACTTGAGTATGATTACAGTGGAGACATTTCCTAAGGGCAACAAAGGAACTGCTCCGTTAATTATCAGCTATCCAGGTAACCCAAAACTAAATGTAGAATTTATATTTCTACATTCACTCAAAAAGTATTTATTAAATGGTTACTCTGTGGCAGGCAGTGTGCTAAGTGCAGTGAATATATTGGTGAACAAAACAGAAATGGTCTATTTCTTTAAAATATACAGAAACGGCATTCTCTCAGAACACAAAGAAAGTTACAAGTTTAAATTAAATACTACTTTGAAGATTTTTATTAATTTCAAGGAGGCTTATAATTCACTTTCATAAGGATATGGGTTATTTAAGTCCTCCTAATAGTCCCTTGGATAACTGAAAGGTATGTTAAAAATAAAAAAAGACTTTCATTTTAATGAGTCTATGTAGTCATCGAAATTCTAGGGCCTGAGCCAGCTGAAACCAGATTTTCAAAACTACTTCGGTCATTTACATTTTTCTCAAGGAGTCTGCTAAGATCTTTAGGTTTTAGATCTTCTAGGAACATTTTTCTTTCGGTTCTTGCATCATCCTTAGTCTCTCCTATAAATATTAACATTTCATATTTTGACTAACTCAATATAATGTTAGATATTATATGCCCATGGTAATTTATTTCTAGGTTCTCTGGTGAGTCAATGGCCTCTCTCATCAACAATCTCTCAATGATCATCGTATTAGTCTGTTCTTACACTGTTATGAAGAAATACCCAAGACTGGGTAATTTGCAAAGGAAAGCAGTTTCACTGACTCACAGTTCTGCATTGCTGGGAGGCCTCAGGAAACTTACAATCATGGGAGAAGGCAAAGGAGAAGCAGGTACCTTCTTCACAGGGTGGCAGGATGGAGTGAGTGCAAGCAGGGGAAATGCCAGATGCTTAAAAAACCATCAGATCTCTTGAGACTCACTATCATAAGGACAGCATGGGGGAAACTGCCCCCATGATTCAATTACACTACTTGATCCCGCCCTTGACACGTGAGGATTATGAGGATTACAATTAAAGATGAGATTTTGGGTGGGAAGACACAGCCAAACCGTATCAATCAAGTATTTACTATTTTCTGGACAATCTGATTTTTTCCACTTGGAGATAGAATTTTAATCCCTTTTTACTCCGCTTTCTAACTTTTTAAGATTTGTATATGTCAACATTCCCTTAAACCTCCTCAAATAGATTGTTTTCCTCTTAACTGATAATCTTTGTGTTTTCTCTAGAATACTCTTTTGTTTCTCTAAATTTTATTAATATCTGAGAAATATTCTAAATTTCTCAGCAACAAAGTTTCTTTGATTTCCCACTTTAATGTATCAATTTTTAATCACCTCAACCGACTTTTTTTTGCTCAAACTCTCAAAACACAGCTGAGCTCCCCGACACCCATCACCCCCCACCTCTTCCCCATTTTAGTAAACAATACTACCATTCGTTAATTTACATAAACCAGAAACCTATTGTTCTTAATTTCTCTCCTTTCTCTTTCACCTCCCTCCCTGCCTTCCATCCATAACCTTAATATTAAATGGTAGCCTAGAGCTAGAGTACTATCAGTTCTTAGAATAAAGAAACTTTGTTTTTGCCTCAGAGCCTGCATACATTCAATTGTCTACTCGAATATTGTGCCTCCCTCCTAATAGACCTAGTTGCTTCTCTTCTGTGGGTCTCAATTGCAATGCCATCTCCTCAGAGATCACCACACCTAAAATAGTTTGCTAATAGTATCAATTATCACCTTGTTCTTGCCCTTCACATGACATATTTCAACTGGCAACTACATAATTTGCCTGTTTACCTGCTTTTGTCCATATATATGTCCCCTAAGAGAATATAAACTCCATGAGGGCAGGAGCTATGTCTATCCTACTCTTTATCTCCAGCCCTAAATAAGCCTGGCACATATTAGATATTTAGTAAATATTTACCGAATAAATGAATATAGTAGAAAGTTTACCTAAAGAAATGCTGAGATGTTGGCCAATTTTATAATTTCCTACTACCGTTATAAGAGCACAGTGCCAGAAGTTAAAGATCACCTGCTTAAATTAAAAAACCTTCCTTCTTATTTTCATCTTGATTAGGTCAAATGGTTCCACCATGATCTATAACAGTGATTCTCAAAGTATGGTCCTTGGACCAGAAACATCCGGCGCATTTCAAAATAGTATTTCTCTAAAAATATTTGTAGAATTCAACAAAACAGACTTCCTATTATTATTTCCTTCTTTATGTGGATTTTTATGATTAACCATGTTTCATACTTTTTTTTAAATCTATGACTCAAAACTCAGTACCAATAATGTAGATAGGTTTAAACTACTCTGATTTCTGCTAATTTCTTTCATACTAGTTGTAAAACCCTAGCTCAGCTTTAATTCACATTGTATCACTGTTTCACACAACTTCAGAAGATAGAAGATATAAAGCATAATCTTGGTCAATAATATGAACACTGGTAAACAAACATCCCAAAAGCATAAACGTCAGCATTTAGAATTCACATATTGAGTATCAACTGACCATATATTCACAGACCACTTCCAGAGATCTCAGTGTAATCCAACAGAGAAGTACATTAGAGAAATAAAATAGATTTCTAATTAAAATGAAAGTACAGCAAGAATAATAAAGTTTTTTAAATTTTATTTTATATTTTTTGGAGAGAGGGTCTCACTCTGTCGCCCAGGCTGGAGTACAGCAGCACAGTCTCAGCTCACTGCAGCTTCAACCTCCCGAGCTCAAGTGATCCTCCCACCTCAGCCCACCAAGTAGCTGGAACTACAAGTTTGTGCCATCATGCCCAGGTAATTTTTGTAGAAACAGGGTTTCACCATGTTGTCCAGGCTGGTTTCGAACTACTGGTCTCACACAATCTGTCCACCTCAGCCTCCCAAAGTGCTGGGATGAGAGACAGGAGCCACTACATATGGATAATTAAGACTTTTAAAATAAGCATTTCCTCATTTTCTCCTAAAAATTACAACAAAAATTCATTAAAATGATAAGAATTAAAATGTAGTCAATAACTGATATACTACAAAATATACAATCCCCCTAAATGACCGCAAGTCAAAAAAAAATTGATTTTTGTAAAAATAGCTTTAAAAATACATTTTTTTAGCCAGGGTTTTTTTTTTGTTTTGTTTTGTTTTTAATTTTAGTTTCACTAAATTTGTTTTTCAAATAAACTTTTAAGATTGAAGGTCACAAAAAGAGAAAATGTATAATTTCTTAAACAGAATGAATTGCTAATAGAAAATTTCACAATAAATTGTATTCTCTAGGCAACTATTATTAAAAATGAGGCACTAAAATTATGTATAAAAATCAAATCCATTATTCCAAGACTAATACAGGAAAAAAATCAAATTAGAAAAAATATACACTTCTCTCGTACTCCATTTCGGTGGCTTAGGACCTAAACAAAAGATAAATGAATAACTGAAAACATAATTTAGTGAACACATTTTAAAATATATCCTAAGCAATAGATCAGTGACAATTACAAATTTAGATATACTATTGCTAATTTGTATTAAACTATATCCATCAAGGTTTCTATAAACCTGAATGTATGTATTATTCCATTCAAAAATGTTTTATACATATAACTGAAAATGTACAGAGATAACCTAAGCACCTCTAAGTGTATACAACAGATATAATCAATTATTAACCCTAAAACCTCAATTCATCCCAGACCTCCTTCCAAGTTACTTTATTTCTGTCCATGGAAATAGCATTCTGCTTTGCTGCACTCTTCTTCCCTTTATTTTCTATAGAAAACTGCCATCTTGTTCAATCATTTTCCCCCAAGAAACATCTTATAGATTTGAGTTTTCTACTTCATTCCTACTACTACTACCTTTTCCTGCCTCAATATTACTTCAGTCTTTCATGGTTACCATCACACTGACCTTCCAGTTGATAAAACTGATACAATTTTTATCAAGCCATTCTGCTCAAGAAATCTATAAACGCATTTTGGTGCCTATCCCATAAAAACTACCTGGTTTGCAAGGACCTCTTCAACCCAGGCCCAGGTTACTAACTGAAATTAATTCCCATTGTGTACCTTCTACTCTCATTAGGCCATCCCCTATGCTCTGTGCCAGGTCTTTTAAGCTTCCTTCTTGCTCCTTCCATTGTGGAAGAGCTCTTCTCCCCACCACCTACCCGTATCTTCGATGTCTCATTTCTTCTGTATGCTTTGAATCAAGCCCATCCCACACAGGCTCACAGGTATTTACAAATGGGAAGAGTACCAGGCCAAAGTCAGGAAACCTGTGCTCTTACTCTGGTTCTGACATTATCCAGTAGTGTAACCCTGGGCGGATTTTTGAGTTAAACAGCTAGTCCAGACTTTTGTTTCCTCATCAAAACAAAATAGGTATTAGATTGTTTCTAAAATCTCTTTTAAAATTATTTAACTCCTAGAACACTTATAGTCTTAATACTTTATCACTTAATCGTACATTAAAGGTTTTATGTGTACTGAATCTTATTTACTAGGTTATAAACTTTCCGAAGATAAAAGTTACGTATTGTATGTTTTATATTTTTGCAAACTCAGCAAGCATGACACAGTGTTTGATAACATAATGGTTCTCTTTCAGCTATTTTATCTACGGAATCATAAAATTACATGGGTAAACATGGGGCCAGAAGCATGATGTATTACATTTTAAAACAAGCTTATCTTGTATTCCTTTAACAAAGAGCATCTGAAATCCCTAAGTCTCTGGTTCAGGTATATTATTAAATAACATGTATCTAATGTAATTGAATAATTAAAGTATACAATGTTATATTTTCTTAACACTTTGGAATGGAAGATATTTATATGAATACATCTTAATGATCATCTGCATCAACTACAGCTAACCACTTCTGAGAATAAATCAGGGCATTAACCTGTGTGCTAAAACCTTATTATAAACCAACTTTCCTTAATGCTACTAAGAAAAGCAGAGTTGGGGCCAGGCGTGGTGGCTCACGTTTGTAATCCCATCCCTTTGGGAGGCTGAGGCGGGTGGATCACAAGGTCAGGAGTTCAAGACCAGCCTGACCAACATGGTGAAACCCTGTCTCTAATAAAAATACAAAAAAAAAAAAAAAAAAAAAATTAGCCGGGCAGGGTGGCACGTGCCTGTAATCCCAGCTACTTAGGCGGCTGAGGTAGGAGAATTGCTTGAACTTGGGAGGCGGAGGTTGCAGTGGGCCAAGATCGTACCATTGCACTCCAGCCCGGGTAAAAGAGCAAGACTCCATCTCAAAAAAAGAAAAGCAGAGTCAACTAACTGTAAAAGGCCCATCTAGGCTAGAAAGTAAACTTGGCCTGAGATGATATATATCTCCTGGTGCTATATACAATATTAAGTGCTTCTTAGGAATTATTAGAATAGTGAATATTTTTAGGGACAGGAACTCAAACGGGGCATCATCCCTGTTATTATAGTTATGCACAAATTTTTAAAATTATAAATATTTACACATGTACATTTGCAAACTCAAGGTACATTTTTGGTGTCTTCAGGGGTTTTATTGTACTTTAATATGTGTTAATTTTATAGTAATTGTATAATAACTCCAAATACGTAATGTAATTATCTACTTTAGAACAATTTTATAAAGTAAGTTTTGTTTAAGGCTTAAATCTTACTAATTAATCACAGAATCTTAGAGGTGGGAAAGAACCTAGAATCACAGGTCTAACACAATGTTTGTTACATAGTAGAGGCTCAATAAATAAATATTTATCTAAGCAATCTTGTAATATTAGTGCAAATAAAGGAAGACAATCCAAAATGAAGTGGTTTCTATTTCAACTCCATCATTCATTTCAGCGGATGGCTCATTTTCACCTTACTTTCCTTATCTCTAACTTGCTTTATCTATCATACAGCTATATATCTAAACATTAGGAAAAGGAAGTAATTATAGACATAGGGTTTTATTTCTTGTACAGGCACAAAACACACAAGAGCCCAAATAACTCTCAAGTATAATGTGTACCATTCTGAACCCTATCTTTTTAAGTTAGGGTACATGCTCATATTATCTGAGTAAAAGAATATTAAAGCCAAGAATGCAGGTTTATTTGTTCAGCTAATAAACGTTTATTAAGCACCCACTATGTGCTGTGTAAATTCCAAAAGGAAAAATATGAATAAGGAAACAAAACTCAGTATGAAGTGGGATGAGAGATACATAGACAAATGAAAGCATGTTCAAAGTAAAATGGCCACTTAGCACTGAGGAAGGTTTGGGCAAACAAGGAAACACTAGGTGGCATATAAGTTTTAAAGGACTGATAGATTTTTCCAGATGCAAAGGTAAGGGAGAAGAGAAGAGATACAATATGCAAAGGAGAAGAAAATGATGTTTGAAAATCTTTGAAAAATTGAATGCAGAAGGTTCCTAGGATGACTATGGGAAAGTGGGATGAAAATAAACAGAGTAGGCAGAGATCTGATCCTACAAAGTCTCATTATTCTGCAGTTGGCGGGGGGGCGGGTCACTTAGACATTTTAAGCAGGAAAGTATCATATCAGAACTTTGTTTCAGAAAAATGACACTAGGTTGGAAGAGGAAGATTCTGAAGGCAGGAAGATAAATTAGGAGAATAATGCAGTCCCTTAGGATGGAGATAATAAAAGCTTCAGTTAAAGCAATGAAGATGAAAAGATATTAATGGAAAGAGCATTTACATTTACATGTATTTTAAATATAAGACGACAGGAGGAAGAAAAATACAGTTGTCTCTTTCTTTCCTTTCTCAAAAACCATTCCAAATGTCCTAGCTTATTTCTGGTCCGCCCAATACCATCAATCCCTCCCGTTTCCATCTCCATTCAGACCCTTTGTCCACTGGATCCCTGTCTTAATCACCTAAGGCTCTTCCAACACAATACGTGTTCTAGAACATGCTACCAGTCAGTGGCACTGTGACTACCTTTGCAAGCCCATGCAGGAGCCTCAGCTTGACTGCAACCGCAAAAAAATTGTTTCCTGCTTGTCCAGCAACTACAGACCAACTCTGGCCCCAGCAGACTGTACCTTCTCTAACAAGGTCTGAACTCTTAACTTTGGGGAAGGACCCTCTTCCAAGCTGTTCTTTCCTTAAAGACTCTCCTCCTTCAGGCCTAGTATGTTTGTTACAGTTCTCTTTACACTTTTATGGTTATTCACGTATCACAGCTTCGTAATTCTTTATATTAAACTTCCCCTGTTTAAAATTACTTTGTGATTTCTGTCTCCTTATTAGAGAGACACTGACAACAATCATAAGAAATAAATAACTTATAACACAGAATAACAACATGAGAACCAGTAACTAGGAAATTTTTAAAAAATAATTAAACGAGAAAATTATTTAATTATAATTATACCCATTAAGAGTACAACCTTATAGGACCTCAACATCAGAAAACAGAATTTAAGACTTTAAAATATGAATTTTATATACAAGATAAAGTAAAACATATAGGAAAATAACCATTAATAATATAAGCTTTAGGGACCTTAAAATGAAGACATACAAAATTAAAGGACTTGGAATAATAGTAGCAAACCCACATCTCAGATGTTAGGTTAAATGTTTCAGATTCTATTTGTAAAAGCCTAAAGTAGAACAGTGAATAATTCCAGGCCGGGCATGGTGGCTCACACCTGTAATCCGAACACTTTGGGAGGTCGAGGAGGGTGGATCACTTGAAGCCAGGAATTTTAGTCCAGCCTGGTCAGCCTGGCAAACCCTGTCTCTACTAAAAATAGAAAAAAATCAGCAGGGCGTGGTGGCACATGCCTATAATCCCAGCTACTCTGGAGGCTGACGCTTAAGAATTGCTTGAATCTTGTAGGTGGAGGTTGTAGAGAACCAAGATGGCGCCACTGCACTCCAGCCTGGGAGACAGAGACAATCTGTCTCAACAAACAAACAGTGAATAAGTCCAAAAAGCCAACAAGGTGAACGTGAGATTCAAGCTCAGAACATTTCTTTTTCTTATTTTTTGCTAAACTGTGGTAAAATATACGTAACATAAAATTTACCAAATTAGCCATTTTAACTATACAGTTCTGTGGCATCAAGTACATTCATATTGTACTTGTTCACCACCACCCATCTCCAGACTTGTTCATCTTCTTTAACTGAAGCTCTGTACCCAGTCAACAGTAACTCCCTACTCTTCATTCCCAGCCTCTAGCAACTACCACTCTGCTTTCTGTCTCTAGGAATTTGACTGCTCTATATACCTCATAAAATAAAATCAGACATTTGTCCTTCTGTGACTGGTTTGTTTTACATAGCGTAATGTCTTCAAGTTTCATCCATGTTGCAGCATATGGCAGAATTTCATTCCTTTTTAAGACTGAATAATATTCCATTGCATGTATATACCATATTTTGTTTATCCATGCATCTGCCAATGGATACCTGGGGTGCCTCCGCCTTTTGGCTATTGTGAATTCTGCTGCTACAAACATGGGTGTATAAATATCTGAGTCCTTGCTATTCTTTTGAATAGACACCCAGAAGTAGCAATGCTGGGTCATATGGTAATTCGATGTATAATTTTTTTTATGAACTGCCATATTGTTTTCCAGAGTGGCTATACACTTTTACATTCATTCCTACTGGCAATGTACAAGGATGCCCATTATTCTTTTCATGCTGCCATTTAATAAACACCCATTATGTGACATAAGGACATCTACTTAAAACCGACTATTCATTCAATTCATTTACATTAAGTTACTAACTACCTAGCCCACTGAGCTGCAGCAGTTTTTTTTTTTTAAGCCACTATCCTTACGAAATAGTGAGGTGATACAGACACAAAAATAAAAAACATATATATCATGTATTAAATACAACTGAGACAAATAAAACAAGGTAAGGAGATAGAAAGTAATGCGAGAGTGTTTGAAATGTGGTGGTGAGAAAAGTCACTCTGAATGTGGCATTTAGAAAGACCTTCAGGAAGGAAATAGTTATGAGAGACCACAAAGAGCTCTGTTCCCCAGCAAACTGGTTCTCCACATCTCTTCATCAGCAAGCTATATTATATCTGCCATAAAGCACAATTATTTAAAAGAAAGAAAAATTAATCTGATGTTTTAAATTGCTTAAAGGAGTTTCAAACTTAAGTAAACATTTAGAAATTGACCATTTCTTTATAGAGAGGTTAAAATGGGACACATTAACAGACTTCAAAGGCAACTGTTAGCTTTGATTAAAAATTGAGTAAGAGTGGCTACTACCTAGAGAAAATCCAAAATGTTTAGGAGAGGATTTCTGTAAAGACAACTATAGGCAAGTAAGACACAAGTTATCCAGGTAAATTTTGGAGTTATCTTTAATGACTCACTTTATCCCACACTTTGTATCTAACCAACAAATCCTATCATCTTCACCTTTAAAGTATTTTGGAATTCCCCTTTCACTACCTCCACCATCATCATTCTGGACGAAACCACTACCATCTCTTGACTGAATGGTTATTCTATTAATTGATTATCCATCAGTTATATCATTGCTCCCTTGCAATCTGTTTTCTGTGCAGTAGTTATAGTGATCCTTGTAGACTATACTTCAGAACATGTATCTTTTCTGCTCAACATCCTCCATTTTGGGGAAAATTCAAAGTCTTTACCAAGGCCTATAAGGCAATACAGAATTCCATGTCCTCCCATACCCATTATTACTCTCACCTTATCAACTGAACCTCTCTTCCCACACACTCTACTCCTGCCACACTAGCCTCCTTCTGGGAATTTAGCAAGCACACTTCCATCTCAGGGTCTTTGCATTTGGTGTTCCTACTTACTGGATTATTTTTCCTTAAGACATGCACATCTCTTTTGGGTATCCAGTTAGATATTATCTTATCAGGAAGAAAAGCCTTCCCTAACTACCCAGTCTAAATAGTATCTTTATTGGTCTCCATCTCCATACCCTACTTAATTTTTCTTCATAGTGTTTATCACAACCTGATGGAGTATACACTTACTCAATCTACGTTCTTTTTCCACTTACTAGAATGAACGCTCTAAGAGAAAAGGACTTTGCTTTGGTTACTGCTGTATCTTCAATACCTGGAAGTATATGGCACATGGTACATTTTCAATAGATGTTTGTTGAATAAAAGAATTAAGGACTGAATTCATATTACTATATTATGACTGTCCTTGTTCCAAAAAATAAAAACAAAACAAAACAAAAACCCCAAAACAGTTGGAGAAAAAATGGATCAACAAGGAAGGTGATACCCAATGCTTTGGCTTCTGCAGTTAGTATATGCAATTATATTTTAACTCTACAATGCAGGTGGATAATTTATGAAACTATAACTCCTCTACTGAAAACAAAGAACCGACCATAACTTTTGGAATGACTTCAGATCATAGCTGGAGAGGTAAAAATTAAAAGCTACCAAAAGTGAAGGGCAAACACTAAGTACTTCATTATAGAGGATGAAATAGTCTTTTTTGTTTTTTTTTAAAGCTATTCATAATGTGATGGCTGAAAATAAATTCTAGCTCTTTGTAAGTATTTTCATACTAACTGTATAAATTAAGTTGGATGATCCAGTTCACCAAAATAACATAGAAAGTAAAATGTTAAAAATCAGGAAATTCCGAAGTTTACACTTCTACTCTAACATTAACTTGAACTGGCTTATATAACATTTTAAGGGTGCATATATAACAGGAAAATTGAATATAACTAAACTCATAATGTTGATATATCGCTGCTAGAGGAAGTATAACTTAGGAATTTCCTGATTTCTAAGAGCTGCTGTTCAATGCCAAGGCATTAATACAACTTTTTTTCATTTGTAACTACTTCAAAAATGGAATAAATATGAAACAAGAGGCAGCTGTTAGATGAATTAAGATTATATGACTTTGTCTTAACCTTAATATTTATTACCTAAATATTTTCATTATATATTAAAAGATAATATACAAACAAAAGAAAGGATTATACGTACTAATTTACATTATCATGAATCTCAGTACTCTAATACTGCCATTATTTTAAGCAGTTTAAATTTTACAAACTTTACATGAGCAAAAGTTAAAGATCTGATTGTATTACATAAAATTATTAAAGACATCCTCTCATATTGTCAATTCTTGTATTACTCAAATTTTTGCAAGAATAGCAACACTGAAATTTCATCGCATTTTTTTGTAATTAAAAAGCATGAAGAGTTCAAGCTCCAAAATCTTACTATCTCAGATGAGTAAAGGTTAGTAATATTTCAATTTTACACTATATCTGTGCACAGCCAGGATTCAGAAGCCCTGTGCTCCTCTTCTCCGTGCCGCCTAGCTGGGTTCAGGGCTGTGGCTCTAAAAGATACCCTGGAGTACGACTTCATAACACAAAACACTGGGAGTAAATCTTTTCAAATAGGAACTCAGCTCTGTTTCCTAAAGTATCAGACTAAAACTCTGTAGGACTGAAGAAAAAAAACACTTAAATATTTCCTACCTAGGGTAGATAACATAAAGCAATAGTTAGTCTGAGCAAATACTCCAGATTTGAGGGACCTCCTATGATTTTGTAGAATCAAAAAGCTAAAGGTAACTTGTAATTCAGGGTAGCACATTTAGAGACAAAGAGGAAGCATCAATATTCCTACAGAACACAATTAGCATCATCATAGTACTTTTCTTTATATAATCACTCACTCCCTCTGAGTACTCCTTTCCTCCTGTTTATCCCTGAAGCAGTGTCTAAGTGATAGCCTTCGCACACCTTTAATAATCCAAAGCTTTTCTTTACTTTCCTCTCCCACCTCCCTTCAGCCTTACATATTAAATAAAATCCTCTTGCTATAAAAATAGCAGCTGTTAAGTCAATATGGGATGTTTCCTTAACATTCAACACAGTTTACCATATGTACTATATAAAGTTGCTGGGCTGACAGATATATTTTTCTAATCTTTAGGTTATTCTTCTGTAAGCTGTGGACATACCACTAAGCAAAATCTTATTTTGAACATCAACTAGCAGCAACTGAGTTTAAATATGATAATTCATAAAATAATGGGCAGATTTTATTATAATTTAAGTTCTGGGATACATGTGCAGAACGTGCAGGTTTGTTACACAAGTATACACATGCCATGGTGCTTTGTTGCACCCATCAACCCATTATCTTCATTAGGTATTTCTCCTAATGCTATCCCTCCCCTAGCCCCATATAAGCTGACAGGCCCTGGTGTGTGATGTCCCCCTCCCTGTGTCCATGTGTTCTCACTGTTCAACTCCCCCTTATGAGTGAGAGCATGCAGTCTTTGGTTTTCTGTTCCTGTGTTAGTTTGCTGAGAATGACAGTTTCCAGCTTCATCCATGATGCTGCAAAGGACATAAACTCATCCTTTTTTGTGGCTGCATAGTATTCCATGGTGTATACATGGACATTTTCTTTATCCAGTGTATCATTGATGGGCATTTGGGTTGGATGCAAAGTCTTTGCTATTGTAAATTGTGCTGCAGTAAACATACATGTGCATGTGTCTTTACAGGAGAATGATTTATAATCCTTTGGGTATATACCCAGTAATGGGATTGCTGGATAAAATGGTATTTCTGGTTCTAGATCCTTGAGGAATCACCACACTGTCTTCCACAATGATTGAATTTACACTCCCACCAACAGTGTAAAAGCATTCCTATTTATCCACATCCTCTCCAGCATCTGGTGTTTCCTGACGTTTTAATGATCGCCATTCCAACTGGCATGAGATGGTATCTTAACGTGGTGTTGATGTGCAATTCTCTAATGACCACTGATGATGAGCTTTTTTTAGTATGTCTGTTGGCTGCATAAATGTCTTCTTTTAAGAAGTGTCTGTTTATATCCTCTGCCCACTTTCTGATGGGGTTGTTTTCTTCTTGTAAATTTATTTAAGTTCTTTGTAGATTCTGGATATTAGACCTTTCTCAGATGGACAGATTGCAAAATGCTTCTCTCATTCTGTAGGTTGCCTGCTCACTCTGATGATGGTTTCTTTTGCTGTGCAGAAGCTCTTTAGTTTAGTTACATCCCATTTGTCAATTGCTTTTGGTGTTTTAGCCATGAAATCTTTGCCCATGCCTATATCCTGAATGGCACTGCCAAGGTTTTTTTCTAGGGTTTTTATGGTTTTAGGTCTAACACTTAAGTCTTTAATCCATCTTGAGTTAATTTTTATATAAAGTGTAAGGAAGGGGTCCAGTTTCAGTTTTCTGCATATGACTAGCCAGTTTTCCTAACATCATTTATTAAACAGAATACCCTTTCCCCATTCCTTGTTTTTGTCAGGTTTGTCAAAGATCAGATGGTTGTAGATGTGTGGCGTTATTTCTGAGGCCTCTGTTCTGTTCCACTGGTGTGTGTGTGTGTATATACGTATCTGTTTTGGTACCAGTACCATGCTGTTTTGGTTACTGTAGCCTTGTAGTATAGTTTGAAGTTAGGTAATGTGATGCCTCCAGCTTTGTTCTTTTTGCTTAGGATTGTCTTGGCTGTACTGGTTCTGTTTTTGGTTCCATATGAAATTTAAAGTAGTTTTCTCTAATTCTGTGAAGAAGTTCAACAGTAGCTTGATGGGGATAGCATTGAATCTATAAAGTACTTTCGGCAGTATTACCATTATCATGATATTGATTCTTCCTATCCATGAGCATGGAATGTTTTTCATTTGTTTGTGTCCTCTCTTATTTCCTTGAGCAGTCGTTTGCAGTTTCCCTTGAAGAGGTCTTTCACTTCCCTTGTAAGCTGTATTCCTAGGTATTTTGTTCTCTTTGTAGCAATTGTGAATGGAAATTCGCTCATGATTTGGCTATTATAGGTGCATAGGAATGCTAGCACATTGATTTTGTATCCTGAGACTTTGCTGAAGTTGCTTATCAGTTTAAGGAGATTTGGGGCTGAGACAATGTGGTTTCTAAATATACAATCATGTCATGTGCAAAAAGAGAATTTGACTTTCTCTCTTCCTATCTGAATACCCTTTCTTTCTTTCTCTTCCCTGATTGCCCTGACCAGGGTTTCCCATGCTATGATGAATAGGGGTGGTGAGAAAGGACATCCTTGTCTTTTGCCAGTTTTCAAAGAAAATACTTCCAGCTTTTGCCCATTCAGTACGATATTGGCTGTGGGTTTGTCATAAATAATTCTTATCATTTTGAGATACGTTCCAGCAATACCTAGTTTATTGAGTGTTTTTAGCATGAAGAGGTGCTGAATTTTATCGAAGGCCTTTTCTACACCTATTGAGATAATCGTGTGGTTTCTGTCATTGGTTCTGTTTATGTGATGGATTACATTTATTGATTCGCATAGGTTGAGCCAGCATTGCATCCCAGGGATGAAGCTGACTTGATCATGGTGGATAAGCTATTTGATGTGCTACTGGATTCAGTCTGCCAGTATTTTATAGGGATTTTCACATCAATGTTCATCAGGGATACTGGCCTGACATTTTATTTTATTTTATTAATTAATTAATTAATTTTTGAGACAGAGTCTCACTCTGTCACTCAGGCTGGAGTGCAGTGGCACGATCTCGGCTCACTGTAAGCTCTGCCTCCCGGGTTAACGCCATTCTCCTGCCTCAGCCTCCCGAATAGCTGGGACTACAGGCGCCTACGACCACACCCAGCTAATTTCTTTGTATTTTTTAGTAGACACAGGGTTTCACCATGTTAGCCAGGATGGTCTCGATCTCCTGACCTCATGATCCACCCACTTTGGCCTCCCAAAGTGCTGGGATTACAGGCATGAGCCACTGTGCCCAGCCAACATTTTCTTTTTTTGTTTGTCTCTGCCAGGTTTTGATATCAGGATAATGTTAGTCTCAGAAAATGAGTTAGGGAGGAGTCCCTCTTTTTCAATTGTTCAGAATAGTTTCAGAAGGAATGGTACCAGCTCCTCTTTGTACCTCTGGTAGAATTCGGCTGTGAAGCTGTCTGGCCTGGGCTTTTTCTTGTTGGTAGGTCATTAATTACTGACTCAATTTCAGAACTTGCTATTGGTCTATTCAGAGATTCAACTTCTTCCTGGTTTAGTCTTGGGAGGTGTATGCGTCCAGGAATGTATCCATTTCTTCTAGATTTTCTACTTCATTTGTGTAGAGGTGTTTATAGTATTCCCTGATGGTAGTTGTATTTCTGTGAGATCAGTGGTGATATACCCTTTATCATTTTTTTTTTGTATCTATCTAATGCTTCTCTCTTTTCTTCTTTATTAGTGTGGCTAGAAGTCTACCTATTTTGTTAATCTTTTCAGAAAAACAGCTCCTGGATTCATTGATTTTTTTGAATGAATTTATTTTTTGAATTGGTTTTTCATGTCTCTGTCTCCTTCAGTTCTGCTCTGATCTTAGTTATTTCTTGTCTTCTGCTAGCTTTTGAATTTGTTTGCTTCTGCTTCTCTTAATTGTGATGGTCTTTTAATTGTGATGGTCGGGTGTCAATTTTAGATCTTTCCTGCTTTCTCCTGTGGGCAGTTAGTGCTATCAATTTCCTTCTAAACACTGCTTTAGCTGTGTCCCAGAGATTCTGGTAGGTTGTGTCCTTGTTCTCATTGGTTTCAAAGAACTTTTTATTTCCACCTTCATTTCATTATTTACCCAGTAGCCATTCAGCAGCAGGTTGTTCAGTTTTCATATAGTTGTGTGGTTTTGAGTGAGTTTTTAAATTCCGAGTTCTAATTTGATTGCACTATGGTCTGAGAGTCTGTTTCTTATGATTTCCATTCTTTTGCATTTGCTGAGGAGTATTTTACTTCCAATTATGTGGTCAATTTCAGAATAAGTGTGGGATGTGGTGCTGAGAAGAATATATATTCTGTTGACTGGAGTGGAGAGTTCTGCAGATGTCTATTAGTTCTGCTTGGTCCAGCACTGAGTTCAAGTCCTGAATATCCATATTAATTTTCTGCCTCATTGATCTAGTATCGAAAGTGTGGTGTTAAAGTCTCCCGCTATTATTGTGTGGGAGTCTAAGTCTCTTCATAGGTCTCTAAGAAATTGCTTTATGAATCTGGGTGCTCCTGTATTGGGTGCACATATATTTAGGAAAGTTAGCTCTTCTTGTGTTGCATTGATCCCTTTTCATTATGTAATGCCCTTTGTCTTTTTTTATCTGTTGCTTTAAAGTCTGTTTTATCAGACACTAGGACTGCCACCCCTGCTTTTGTTTTCTTTCCATTTTGTTAGTAAATATTCCTCCATCCCTTTATTTGAGCCTATGTGTGTCTCTGCACGTGAGATGGGTCTCCTGAATACAGCACACCAATGGGTCTTGACTCTATCCAATTTGCCAGTGTGTGTCTTTTAATTGGGGCATTTAGCCTATTTACATTTAAGGTTAATATTGTTACATGTGAATTGTATCCTGTTATTATGATGGTAGCTGGTTATT
Source organism: Piliocolobus tephrosceles (assembly GCF_002776525.5). NCBI lineage: Eukaryota > Metazoa > Chordata > Mammalia > Primates > Cercopithecidae > Piliocolobus > Piliocolobus tephrosceles. The sequence continues at coordinate 173,655,305 of NC_045437.1, forward strand.
TTGCCTGTTAGTTGATGCAGTTTCTTCACAGTGTTGACGGTCTTTACAATTTTGTATGTTTTTGCAGTGGCTGGTACCAGTTTTCCCCTTCCATATTTAGTGCTTCCTTCAGGAGCTCTTGTAAGGCAGCCCTGGTGGTGACAAAATCCCTTAGCATCTGGTTGTCTATAAAGGATTTTATTTCTCCTTCGCTTATGGAGCTTAGTTTGGTTCGATATGAAATTCTGGGTTGAAAATTCTTTTAAGAGTGTTGAATCTTGGTCCCCACTCTCTTCTGGCTTGTAGGGGTTCTTCTGAGACATCCGCTGTTAGTGCGATGGGCTTCTTTGACCTGTCTCTCTGGCTGCCCTTAACATTTTTTCCTTCATGTCCACCTTGGTGAATCTGATGATTATGTGTCTTGGGGTTGCTCTTCACGAGCAGTATCTTTGTGGTGGTGTCTGTATTTCCTGAATTTGAATGTTGTCCTGTCTTGCTAGGTTGGGGAAGTTCTCCTGGATAACATCCTGAAGAGTGTTTTCCAACTTGGTTCCATTCTCCCTGTCACTTTCAGGTACACCAATCAAACATAGGTTTGGTCTTTTTGCATAGCCCCATATTTCTTGGAGTTTTTGTTCTTTCCTTTTCATTCTTCTTTCTCTATTCTTGTCTTCACGCTTTATTTCATTAAGTTGATATTCAATCTGATATCCTTACTTCCACTTGATTGATTCAGCTATTGATACTTGTGTATGCTTCACGAAGTTCTGGTGCTGTGTTTTTCAGTTCCATCAAGTCATTTATGTTCTTCTCTAAACTGGTTATTTTAGTTAGCAATTCCTGTAACCTTTTTTCAAGGTTCTTAGCTTCCTTGCATTGGGTTAGAATGTGCTCCTTTAGCTCGGAGAAGTTTGTTATAACCCATTTCTTCTGAAATCTACTTCTGTCAATTCGCCAAACTCACCCTCCATCCAGTTTTGTTTCCTTGCTGGCGAGGAATTGTGATCCTTTGGAAGAGAAGGGGCATTATGGTTTGGGGAATTTTCAGTCTTTCTGCATTGGTTTTTCCTCATCTTCATGGATTTATCTACCTTTGGTCTTTGATGTTGGTGACCTTTGGATGGGGTTTTTGTGGGGTTGTCCTTTTTGTTGATGTTGATTCTATTCCTTTCTGTTTGTTAGTTTTCCTTCTAATAGTCAGGCCCCTCTGCTGCAAGTCTGCTGGAGTTTGGTGGAGGTCCACTCCAGACTCTGTTTGCCTGGGTATCACCAGAGGAGGCTGTAGAACAGCAAAGATTGCTGCCTGTTCCTTCCTCTGGAAGCTCTGTCTCAGAGCAGCACCTGCCAGATGTCAGCTGGATCTCTCCTGAGGTGCCTGTCAATCCCTGCTGGGAGGTATCTCCCCATCAGGAGGCACGGGGGCCAGGGACCCACTTGAAGAGGAAGTCTGTCCCTTAACAGAGCTCGAGTGCTAGAAGCACAGCATGTCAATTTATTTGATGGTGCAATTTATTTCAATGCATTAGATGGTGCAAATAAAAACTTGCCAGAACTTCCCCTAGAGTGCTTGTCTATGGAGAATTCCAATTATCCCGGAAAAAAATGGTTATGTTTGGCTACTTAGAGTCTTATACTTGTAATTAGAAGATCTGCTCTGCAAATAATAGAAAAATGAACATTGTACATTTTTATAAAAAATAATCTTTGCATCTTATAATTCAAAATATATATTCCCTTAAACAATTATGACCAATAACAACTTTAAGGAACAACTATTATCATCACCATTTTGCAGACAAATGGACTCAAGTCCATGTGCCAAGGAATAAAACTATAGAATTATTTAAATGTGCTACCTTATTCAGCCATACAATGTCTAAGTATGCCACAAGCGATGCAGGATAGTTCAGGATGACACTCTTAGTGAGTTTGCCACCATAGTTGACCCACCTCAATTCATGTCACCAAATATGATTAGACTAAAAAAGGGTAAGATGAACCACCTCTCAGGGCAGATACAGGGTAATCAAGTATTATTAACTGAATTCTTGTATACTCCAAAATTCATTTTATAGCCCTAAACACCAGTGTGGTTGCATTTGGAGATGGGGCCTCTAAGGAAGTATGTAAGGTTAAATAAGGTCACAAGGGTACAGCACTGATCTGTTAGAATAAGTGCCTTTATAAGAAGAGACACCATCTCTCTGAAGACTACATTAAAAAATAAGAAGATAAAAGAAAAAGAAACTCAAGTAAATAAGAGACACCTGAGAGCTCACTATCAACTCCGCGCACGCATGCGTGCACACACACACACACCCCTAGGAAAGATTATGTGAGGACAAGGCAGTCAGGCATCTACAAGCTAGAAAGACAGCCCTCACCAGAAACCAAATTTCCCAAGACCTTGATTTTCAACTTTCTTCCAGAACTGTGAGAAATAAATGCCTGTTTTTCAAACTACCCACCCTGTGATATTTTGGCAGCCCTAGCCAACTAATACACCAAGTACATAAGAAGCATGTGAGTGGCTATTAATCTGTAATAAGAAATGACGATTACCAAAAATACTCTTTAAATACAATTGCCAAAAATATGCATTATCAGAGCTGTGTTTCAAGCAAAGCATGAAAGACAGGCGAACTTGATTAAGAGGATATTTAAAATAGCCTGAGGTATGTTTTTCACCATAGGCACTCCCTCATCAATGCAACCAGATAATTCAGACTTTTCTCATTTCAATTCCTTTTCATTGTTCATTGCCAATTCTCATCTTAGTCTCAGGGATTCTCTTCAGTCCTCAACAGCATAAGGACATGTCAGAAACCTGAGAGGGATACACACTTTCTTTAAATATGTTTAAAAAATTAGAAAAGCTGTAAGCGATAGACTGAGATCAATATTGACTTTATCACTGACTTTTCATGTCTTGGCCATGATTCATTCTGTGTAGATCCAAGTCTTCATGGGTGCTTTAGTCTCCAAGAACTTCAGACAATTCCAGGGCTCAGGCTATACCTCCTCTTCATCCTCCTTTGCCAAGGGCACATTACAGCTTATTAAGTGAAAGTACGTAAAATATCGTCTTTGGGCTGTACAACACAACCCACCTAAGAACATTATAAATTTTCTCCCAAAATTTTGCAACTAACTCTTAATTAGTGGTGAAACCCAGATCCACACTCTTTTTACTATTTCAGACATTATTATGAGTAAATACGTGAAGTAACCCAGAATTTCCTTGAAATAAAGATATATGTGGTCATTTGTAAACCACAAGTTAGCTTTTATAATTAGTGTTTTAAAAGCTAACTGAAAATAGACAGTTACTAAAATAGACAGTTACTATTTTTGCTTAACATTTTTATTTCATTAGCATTAATGGCATGAACATTTGACAACACAGGCATGCTCACTGAGACACTTTTCTAAACCAATGAAAAATTAATCATAGAATTATCTAAACCTTTGTGTGAACAACTGTCAATTATCCCCACTTATTTGGAGATAGGGGAAAAATTAACCAGAAATACAAAACAGAAATTAATCCAGAGTGGTTTTTTATTTTTATTTTTATTTTTTTTGAGACCAAGTCTCACTGTGTTGCCCAGGCTAGAATGCAGTGAATGGCCTAATCTCGGCACACTGAAACGTCCGCCTCCTGGGTTCAAGCAGTTCTCCTGCCTCAGCCTCCTGGGTAGCTGGGATTACAGGCATGTGCCACCATACCCAGAAAAAAAATACAATTTTTTTTTTTGTATTTTTAGTAGAGGCGGGGTTTTACCATGTTTGCAGAGCTGGTCTCGAACTCCTGACGTCAGGTGATCTGCCCTTCTTAGCCTCCCAAAGTGCTGGGATTATAGACGTGAGCCACCAGGCCTGGCCTCAGAGTGTTATATTGACTAAGGAAAATAGTTACACAAAGTATTTCCATCACCCCTTTGTACATAAACCTGTAACTTCTAATGGGAAAGGGTAGAAACTATGTTTATTTACTTATATACAAGACAACACCAAAAACATACATAAATTTCACACAAATGGAAACTGGGTGGGTTTTCGTTTGAACATCATTTAATTTAAAAAATTAAAAGAGACGTATAATTTCATCTTTTCTCAAAAGCACAGAAAGCATTCTAAACAAAAAATGGTTTAAGAAGACATTATAATTTAGTGCTTTACATTATAATAATAAAATAATAATCTCTACTAATTCAAGAATGCCATACCATAAAATTAATCCTATATACTATAAACTATTCACAAAATCATCAAGAGAGTTTCCTTGTGTTGATTTTTTGGTTTATCTTTTTTTTTTTTTTGAGACAGAGTATTGCTATTGTTGCCCAGGCTAGAGTGCAGTGGCACGATCTTGGCTCACTGCAATGTCCACCTCCCGGGTGCAAGCGATTCCCTGCCTCAGCCTCCCAAGTAGCCGGGATTACAGGCATCCGCCACCATGCCTGGCTCATTTTTTGTATTTTTTTTTTTTTTTTTTTTACTAGAGGTGGGGTTTCACCATGTTGGCCAGGCTAGTCTCCAACTCCTGACCTCGGGTGATCCGCCTGCCTCGGCCTCCCAAAGTGCTGGGATTATAGGAGTAAGCTACCGTGCCTGGCCCTGGTTTATCTTTTTTTAAATTAGAAGACATTTTTAAGAAGCAAAGGCCAATTTTTTTTAATTACAAAGATGCTTTTAAAAATCTAAGATCTAGCTAGTACAGAAATATGTTTTACCTTTCGATATTAAAAGTTACTTGTATATATCTAATGCTGAATTATCTAAAAATTCCTCACTCCAGTAAAATAATTATTTATTCCTTTAGCTTAGTCTTTAAGTCGAGACTCTTCTTATCTGAACCTCTAAAGAAGTGGTAAAGAAGCCCCACAGGTGGCACAGAGGTTTCTAGGAACTGACAGAGAAGTATAAGCAGGACAAATTCTTAACAATGCCTGGCTCCGTCACTCTCATTCACCCAACAAGAGTTGCTCCATTTTTGTCAGATACATATTAAGACTCTGAATATCTAATAAATTTTTTGAAAAGGTGTTGTATCTAAAATAGTTCCAAAACTACTACTCTGAAGTAGACTCTACAAGGTGTTCTGTGCGATAACCAAACACTGATGGAGACATTTACCACTATGTCTCTAAAACACTTCGATTTCTCAACTTAATCTCACAAAATTGACCAAACAGTATACAAACTGTCCCTTTGGATAGCAAAGTACACACTTTTGTTGCTAATTACAGTGTTATCTACAATTTAATGTTTTCAACCAAATTAGTTCTAAATTGGCAAGTTCAATTATAAAGAACGATAAATAAAAAAAGAAAAGCTATATATGTACATATATAGATATATCACTTATCTGTATGTGCTATTGTGTAGTAGCAGTCTTATTAAACAGTCACTACCATGCCAATCTAAAATACCTGAGTGGGTGACTATTATGCAACTTCTGTATAACTGGAAACAAAGTACTCACTCACAAAGCTATCTATAAATTATTGTACTCATCTGTTTATAGCAAAAAAGGTTTCATAAATTTCAATAGGTCAATGAAACTACTTAAGGTGTATGCTTATAATTTTTGTATTTTCTTGTACTTTAGAATTAAATGAGGTCAACATATATTACAATCAGTCAAAAAGTGGCGAAAATAACCAAATTTAAATGGGGATGAAAATTGGACCATCATTAACATGAGGGAGAAAAACTTCTGATTTCTCATTTTAAAAAAGACCATGCTGTAACTAGCAGCATATTTTCAAAAGACGATTTAAAAGCCCACAGAACACAGGTGTGCACTGCAGGGGTCCACTTGTACATGAGGTTTTTTTTTCCCATAAAAGTTATATGAAGTGTACCTGCCTCTCGTGCCTCCCCTTCCACCTTCTCCATCTATTCTGCCTCTGCCACCCCTGAGATGGCAAGACCAACCCTTTCTCTTCCTCCTACTATTCAACATGAAGATGATGAGGATGAAGACCTTTATGAAGATCTGCTTTCACTTTATGAAGAAATAATATATTTTCTCTTCCTTATGATTTTCTTAATAACATTTTCCTTTCTCTAACTTACTTTATTGCTAAAATACAGTACATAATACATATAATATATAAAATATATGTTGACTGTTATTGGTAAGGCTTCTGGTCAACAGTAGGCAACTAGTAATAAAGGTCTTGGGGAGTCAAAAGTCACATGCTGATTTTTCACTGCACAGGGGCTAGTGCCCCTAGCCCCGGCATCGTTCAAGGGTCAACTGTACTTGTAACTTCCCCTGAGATTCTATTCCCAACCACTTATAAGAAAAAGGAAGAAATATACTTATTCAGCTTCTATTGTACATCTGGCACTACACCATTATATATACATTATCTTTGTTAATTCTCACAACCACCCTAGGAGATAAATATTCACATCCCAATTTTAAAGATGACAAAGATAAGAACATAGCAGAGAAAGAATTTAAACCAGGTATGCTGAATCCAAAGCCCGTGATCTTTCTACGTAATCAGTAGTTTCTAGACATTTAGATTTCACAGACCAGTACAATACACAGATACACATGCACATACACATTGACCAAAAACAAACCAACCAACTGGCAGACTTCATGGGGCCATCAGTATTTTATTTCCCAAGAAATGAGATTTTTTCAAAGCCCTACTATTTACCATCAGTATTATTTTAAAAACTGATATTAACATGAACAAAAAATACATGAAATTGAGAAACAAGCCTCCTGGGGAAAAAAGCCTTATACAAATGTTTTCAACACAGAATAGCACAGGTTCACCAAATGGCAAATGACAACAATTGTACTGAATCACACTGCTTCCCATAAGAGAGGTAGAACAGAGAGCCTGAAACATTCTCCTACATCCTCTTCCTGCTTTCGTTACAAAGGTGATGAGAATGTATGTTGTCTTAACTAAAGTCATGGGATTTCTTAAATTTTTATATGCCAAGGTTCTGATGACCAAGAAAACTATAGAGGCTTTAAAAATAATGAAGTTTCTGGTATCAGCAGATTGTTCATTTTCAATACAGGTATTACTTTGTACTTTCACAGACAGCAGTTCTTCCTTAGGCTTTTTCTTCAAACAAAATCTTTAGATGTGATGCAATCAAAACAGCTGTTAAAGAGTATAAATCTATTACCTTGTACCTAAGAGACTCATCCATCTTCAGTTGCATTCCTGTCTTTCTAGCTTTATCTATCACATTTAATTAAAAAGAGCATCTTGTCTTCCTCATGTTTTAATACAGCATCTGATATTAGGATGCTAAGTTACTATGAGAAGGTCAAAATACAATGGATTCAGCTCACTGCCGAATGCAGGAACAAATTCATTAACAAATGAACTCGAGCTAAATTTTCAGAGTAAATTTATATTTTTTAAAAATTCATAGTTTGTCCTCAAAACAGTAAACTGCAGCAAAAGTCGTAACAATTCTGCAACACGTATATCCAAATACTCATTACAGTCTCTCCCATATCTCTATTTCTAGTCTCATTTACTTGTTAGGCAGAAAATAAGTTCAAGGGTATAGTAAAGGAGGCAAATGGGCAGAAAACAACCTCTTGTTCGCTATCTCACTGCACTTGAAACGGACCTCTATAATTCACTACCATTTATAAGCGTCTAGCATATCAACATCACATTAGTACTTTACTGCCTCCAACTCCTGGTCCATAACTATTCCATCCTGAAAAGTCATAATACAGTGTTATTGGAACAATCTATTCATATTGTAAATGACATGTTTTCTAACTATTTTTTAAGCCACTAGGGAGGTGAACTAAACATTTTTCCAGGCAATACATTTAAGTTTCAATCTTAATAAATTTAGTCATTGTGTATACTCTTCCTTTTACCCAGACCATGCATTCCTTTTTTCACTTACTGTTTAAGGCCTAATTCAAATGCGTTTTCCTCTGTGGAGTCTTCTCTATGGATCTAGACAATATCAACCCCATGCATCTTGCACTCAGCCTGTACTTGGAATAAACCTCCAGAGTTCATTATCATGTATAAGCATCCAGTGTTTGGGGCACCACTTTAGGTGCTAGACACATCTCCCAATTAACTGTACTGCATAAAGCCTTTTTCTCTCACATCACTGAGTTTGTCCAGAGCAGGAACCTTAATATCCTTTTTATCTCCTCAGCATCTACCTCAGAACTTGGATAAAGAGTGACAGGAGGGACACTGCAATTATTTGCAATGTATGCTCAGGGAAGGCCTCTCTGATGATACTCGAGTAGAGACCTAATAGAAGGGAAACAGCAATCCATGCGGATATCCAGGGAAGAAGCATTCTAGAGGAGAAAATGAAAAGTGCAAAGGCCATGAGGCAAGAGCATTTTGGAGTGTCAGGAAACACAAGGCAACTTCTATGGTCATAACAGAGTGGAGGGGCTGGGGGAACAAGGTAAGAGGTGAAATCAAATAGGCAGCATGAGTTTAGATCATGGAGGTTCTTACAGGCCTTTGGGTTTTACTCCGAGTTATAAGGAAAGCCTGTAAAATACACAGAGCAAAGAAATTATCTGAATTATATTTTCAAAGTATGACTACTATGAGAGCAACACACTATAGAAGACAAAGGTAGAAGCAGAGAGACTAGAGGCACAGATGGGAGATTCATGTCAAACATAAATGATTAGCCACAGGAGAAATAAAATTTCCTGGACTTCATTAATGAACATGGTGACCTAGACCCTCTAGTCCCTATGACAAGACTGCAAAAGATGTTAGCACCTGTTACTTGTCAAGTACAACAAAACTGTCAATAAATTAGTTTGATCTCAGAAAAAAAAAAAACCAAAAACAACTGTTTGCAAGGCAAATGACACTTCATTTACAAAGGTCTTTACATAACGTACATTAATTCTTAAAGCTTTAGATATGGATCCTCAAATCCATCAGATTAATGAAAGTCAAGACTACAAAGACAGGAACGAATTAGTCTTTCAGTAATAGGAGATTTTCACACTAAGGATTAAGTAAAACTACTTAAGAAAATATAATTTAAAAAGAAGATTTTAAAACTTTTGCTGTCCAGGCATGGTGTCCCATTCCTACAATCGCAGCACTCTGAGAGGCTGAGGCCAGAGGATTGCTTGAGCCCAGGAGATCAAGGCTCCAGTTAGCTATGATCTTGCCATTGCACTTCCGTCTGGGGGAGAAAGAGAAAGAGGAAAAGGAAGAAGAAAAGAGAGAGGGGAGGGTGAGAGAAGATGGAGGGAGGGGAAGGGAGGGGGGAAGGGAGGGGAAGGGAGGGAGGGAGTGGAAGGGGGAAGAGGGGGAGGGGGGAAGGATGGAGGAGAAGGGGGAGGGAGGGAGGGGGAAGGGAGGGAGGAAGGAATTGGCAGGCAGGCGGGCGGGCAAGGATCTGCTTGAAAGCCTTGGAGAGTTAACAACAAAGTAATGATTTGCAGGCCAGGATCTAGAAGAAATCGCAGCCCAAGAAGGTAACACAGACTTTGGAGGCACACCTCCCCTCCCCTTTCACAAAAGTAGATATTCAAATAGTTGACTAAAAAAAAAAAGTAAAGGCAAGCCATCTTAGCAATTAAGAAACTATTAGAGCCACAATAAAATACCAGTAGACACCCACCAAAATAGCTACAACTAAAAAGACTATTACTAGCAAGATCTGGAAATGATGTAAAACAATCACAACTTGTATTCACTGCTGGCGGGAGTATAAACTGTACAACTACTTTAAAATTAAACACATATATTTTGGTAAATGGCAGAAATGACTCCAAATCTTCACCTCTCACTATAAACATAACCTTTGAAGTATGACTTTGCAGCATGTTCCATCAACAATTAGAATCTACTTCCCTATTCCTTAAATCTGGCTTATTCTTTCAAATTCCTTTGGCCAACAGAATATGATGAAAATAACAGTGTGCCTGTTCTGTACTAGATCTCAAAAGGCCTATCCTATGTCCTTTGTGCTCTCTCTGAACGAAGTGAACAGCCCAGGGTAACCTGCTAAATGGTAACAGACATAAAGTCCAGTCATCCCACTGATTAAAATCATCCCAAACTAGACTCGGCAAATTGCTAAAACATGAGCAAGTCAGCCTTCGATCAGCCAAGCCCAGCCAGACAACTACCTTGCCCACCTACAGACTTGTGAACAATAATAAATGGTTATTGTTTTAAACCATTAAATTTTGAAATGGTATGTTATTAGCAATAGCTAACTGATGCTACCAAAGGTAAGGTCCTGTCATAATTTTTAAAAAATAAAATATGTAGTATTGGCTTTGGAATTAAACAGTGGCCTTCGGCTTGAAAAACAGTGAGCAATCTATTCGGAAAAACTAGAAATTCATTAAAAAATTGTTATCAGAGGCTAAAAAAATAGGAACTTGTGATATGTAGTAACAAAAAAATGGCAAAATTGCATTCCTTATAAAACTCAGATGAAATATTTACTTAATAAACATTTGGATTTGCCTGAGATCTCTAGACAGAACACTGAAAAGAAACTGATTGCTGCTAACTGTACACCATAAGGCGGCAAAGACATGAGCTCAACAGAAAACTCATCAGTTACCAGGAGAATTCAGAAAAAACAAAGGGGGGCAAGGACTGTGCAGGGTTGCAAAACACAACTGCTTCTCGTCTCCAGTGTATAAGCTGGCAAATCAGTCTCCAAATACAATATAGTCTGGGACAGCAGATCAAAGCAGAAGAGTAACTGTAAAACCCTTTGTTAATGTCTCTAAAAGAATTATAAAGAACTTATTCCAACTTGAGGGGGTTATGGAATTAGATTAAAGAAGGCCTACAAAAATCTTAAGAGTTGTATTGGCCAAAGTGATACCACTTAGACTAAAAGAGATGGAAAGTATTCGAAATTCAAAAGGCCTCCAGGCCCCCAATTTTCTATGATATGAAGTAGGATGAAAATGTTGCTTAAAGGGCATATTTTCCAGCTCAAATAATGGTGGTGTAAGAAGCTGGGCATTTTAATTCTCCAGCCCTAATCTGGAAAGACATCTTCAAGGAAATGAAGATATCAATGAATGAAACTGTACTGTAATAGATGCTTTTATATTTGCTATCATATTTAATTTCCAGAACAACCTTGTGAGGTAGCTATTGTCCCAATTTTCAGATCAGAATTTGAGCCTCAATCAGGTAAGTAATCTGCTTGACAACCTCCAGCAACTTCCGAAGTGTCAGAGAGTGTGATAACAAAGTTTGCGCTGTTTTTACTACATACCAGTGCCACCACTGGTCCTTCACCTTATTCTCTATTATTTGTCAAAAACATAATACAGAGTTATTTTGGAATTGGATAATAGGACAGCTTAACCCTTTATTTCGTACATAAATGCAGGAAGGTCAAGGAGGTGTTGGTCTCAGGGCACACAACTATTTAGTAACAAAATGTAAGCACTCTCTACATTATTATTAACATGAAGAAAAAAGAAACCAACAATAGTAATCCTCAGCTAGACCTTTTTAAATATAATAAACTTATACTTCTCAAAAATTGTAGGACCTCAATTTAAGATAATTGACTTCTATAATTTCTTCTTGTACTAAAAAATGTGATATATTAAATTTAATGGCCTTAAATGAAGAAAAATCAATGGATAATTAATGCTACTAATATGAAGGTAAACCCCTATTGTCTAAAGCAGTGTAAGTAAAGCCTACAAGAGTAGAAACTGTGAGAGGCAGTCATACTTGAATCTAAATCTAATTAAAATAATTTGGCTGAAAGCAAAAGAATCACAATCAATGTATGTGGAGGGGAAAAAACAATCATGTCAGAATTCTTCAAATTAGGCACTCATTAGAACAATATAGTCATACTCCTCCCTTTGTCAATTTAAAAATTAGCACCTATCATCTATACTATCCTCTTTTTCTCACCAGAATACACAGGATGTCTATTTATCTACAAAGTTTTTACAAACATATATCTAACAAATATAGAACATATATTTAAGAACCTTTTATCTCTCCTAACAGGCTCTGATGCTATAAATCAGTAGAAAATGGAAATAGGATGCTTTCTTAATGAAAATAGTAGTGTTTTTAAATTCAAAGAAATGAGAGAGAATCTGAAGATTCTGATGGCATATGTAAGTAAAACGTAACGACAATGCACAAACAACCCAAGTCACCAGTTAATAGAAACTTCATATTTATGTGAATTTAACTATGATTCACGTGTATTAATTCAATTATAAACTCTGCAACCAGAAATAGTATAACTAAATAATGCAGACAATTAAGTCCACACTTCCCCTGAAAAAGTATAAGCTCTGGAGTGAGTGTAAGATGGAAAAGATGAATCTGCTGTTTACTCAGTCAATGCATGCCAAGGTCTTGTGTGTTTCCAGGATCTCGTGTGTGCTAAAGATGACACCAATGTTAAAAGATACATACATGTATTCTGAGTGCTTAACTAAAGAAATAGCAACAGTTCCAACAAAACTGCTAAAGAAAAATAACATAGCTGCCACAGACTTATTTAGAAATGTTATACTGGGATTCAATGTGGTACCTTCCCAAGGCACTCCCTCTCCCTCTGAAGCACAGCCTTGTCTCTGAGATTATCACCTTTTGCACTAAAGTGAGACCCTAAATTCCTTCCCTCCCTAAAATGAGATCCCACCGTATATTTAAAAAAAAAAAAAGGGCTATCACTCATTTTTAAATTATGTGCAAAAAGAAAAAGAAAAGTAAGTTCTGTGGTCAAGGCTGGCAGAGATGAGGATTAAGGAAAACTGTGTGTGATGAATAAAGGTGGCCTTTATATACGGCTTTGGGCCAACCTGCCACATAAATCCCTTAATGTATAAGTGTTACCTAAACTATCTGAAAGAATTTGTATATCAGAGCTCCAAAGATTACCTGAAACTACTAGTAAACCAAACTTCTCCAAAAGGAGTATTGAAAATGAAAAGCACCCAGGTGAACAGCACTCTCAGAAAACAGGTCATGCTTGCCCTCTGTCAACTAACACAACTGATTGGTGGCCACATATTGCATTGCTCAGGAAATGTTTACACTTTTATGCAAGTCGCTGCTATTAACTTTTGAGATCACTAACAATAAACTACCCAGTATAAATTTCAAGTTATAAATCCAATATGAATAGTTATATATATCTAATCAGCAATTAAACAATGGGAGAGAGAACTAGGTTAAAAATAAAAGTAACAAAATAAAATTTCTTCTTCTTTCCATTTCTAAGTGAAATTATGCTTCCCAAACCTAACTCACATTCTGGCACTGACAGAAAATGATAATGTTTACACTCTACAAAGCACTTAAGTAACAACGCAGCTCACGCAGCTGGAGGCTGGGTGGCTGGGAACTCAGGTCCCCTCAGACACTGCCTGGCTGCCCCAAGGGCATATGAAGTCAATCAGTATCTCAGCTGACCTCCTGCCTACTTGTATTGCAGTTGAGTAGCTAAGCTCTAAAAAAATCCAGTATGGATTCTATTTTATGCCCCCAAATTCTCTGATTCTCTAGTACTCTAAGTGCTCCATCACCCAGAAAGCCCCACCAAAAAAAAAAAAAAAAAAAACAGGAACAATTCTCAACCCAACCCTTTATCAAGGTCATTCTCTCACTCTTCACATTTGGCAAATGGAAATAAATCATCTACCCTGAGGAGGGTTTCATGGGTATCAAAACAAAATGTGTAAGAGCAAGATAAAGATTATGAGAATAGGGTTTATTAGAGAAGCCATGGACCACACTTAAACAGGTGGCAAAGCAATCACTATGGAAGAAAAGTGGCTACCTTATTAAGCTGCAAATTATTTTCACCCCTCTGGGCCAATAAAAGAAGTAACTCACTGCTTATTAATTGCAAAGGACCAATGAGGAAAAAAAACATAAAAGCCCACAGAACAATACCTGGCACATATTAATTGGTCAATAAATGCTTATCTATGATCATTATTGTCTTTGAATATGGTGGTATCAGGTATAGTGATTACTGTGTACTCTGCAGCTATCAAGACTCTCAGCTTTGATCAGCCCAACCCATCCAGGCTGACTAGAATTCAAGGCAGCAGGCCCTTATCCACAGAAGAAACAATAAGGTAGCTCAGCCACTGGCAAATTTTATATAATATTATGAAAAAATCAGATATCCCCTCAGCCTCCAAAGAGGAGCTCTGACCCACACTTACCTCTTGACAGAAAATGTCCTCATGAGAAATGCTTATACTTTTTCAGGAGTGACTATTAATTAGACTCTATTTTAATTTGTATTTTTAAACTTATCTTGTATCTTAACCTATATAAGATCTGTCAGTCTCCAAAGATTATTGCTTTTAGGAAACATACAGCCAAAATATATAGAATTAGGTAGCACTATTTTATTCATAAAGGTCATTCATGTGTACTGTTGAAAAGATGCACAAATATGCTATTATGTGGTAGCCTCTGTCTTATTATTAAACAGTCATTACCATGTCAATCTAAAATACCTGAGTGGGTAGCTATTATGCAACTTCTGTATAGCTGGAAACAAAATACCCACTCACAAAGCTATCTACAAATTATTGTACTCATCTGTTTATAGCAAAAAATTTCACAAATTAGAATAGGTCAATGAAACTACTTAAGGTGTATGCTTATAATTTTCATATTTTCTTGTACTTTAGAATCTAATGAGGTCAACACATAATTACAATCAGTAAAAAGGTGGCAAAAATAACCAAATTAAAATGGGGATGAAAACTGGACCATCATTAACATGATGGAGAAAAACTTCTGGTTTCTCATTTTTAAAAAAGACCATGCTGTAACTAGCAGCATATTTTTAAAAGATTATTTATTCTCTTAATCTAAAATTGAAAATTAAATAATACCATTCACTTCCTCTTTTAGCAAAAAATAATGATTATTTTATGCCTGTCTCAATGCAGTGTTTTGAGGCTATGTGTAGACTTTTGAGTCCTATAGCTGAAAGCTACTAAGTAAATACAAAGTATTAAAATTGAGGATGATGACATAGAAGCCAAATTTTTGATCTACATTTACAGCTGGCACATTGCCATACTATCCCTGTGGATTTCTTCTTTCACAGCTCATACTCTCTGAAAGGTCACTGTGAAAAAAAATCCCACAGGGAGGGAGTTCAAGCAGCCTACAATAGAATATTAGTAATTAAGGAAGTGGTATTCTTCCTCTATATTCATTTAAGAATCATTTCTACTAAAGAGAAAAGGAACAGTGATTTGTTAAAAATGATGGCTACAGACAACTCAGTCTCAATTCTAATAGCCAGGTTAAAAAGGAGATTACTGTACTACTGCACAGGTTTTTGTTTTTGTTTTTCAAAGAGCAAATTCTTGTACAACCCACCAAGCCAGTATTCAGCTATTCTTCAAGATAATATATCCATCATAAAAATTATTTTCCAGAGCAACTCACGTTCCTAATAATAAACTATAGCACTGCAAATTCAAATTCAACTAACATTAACTTCAGTCACTTACGATGTGAGAGCCATAATAGGCATTTCACAAACATTATTTCATTTAACTCTATCAACCCTACAAGGCAAGTATTACCAACACATTTTCAAACTGGGGTATTTACCACAGAAAATTTCCCACAGTCTAAAAATTTAAATTCAGCTTTCTCACTTCAAGTCCAATGTTCTCTCCATTATATCAGATTAAGATCTCATCTAGCTGTGCCAATAATCAACTTACACATCATTTAACCTCACTGGGACTGAATTTTCTCATCAGTAAACTTAAAGGGTTGATTTATTTCTAAGAGGGATGTGTGTGTGTGCCTTTTTATAAATTTACCATTTTAATCATTTTAAAGTGTACAATTTAGCAGCTTCCAATACAACCACAATGCTTTCTAATTACAGAACACTTTTACCACGCCAAGAAGAAACTCATTCCCATTAAGGTCAACTCTCCATTCTTTCCTCCTCCCAGACCCTGCAACTACAAATCTGCTATTTCTATGGACTTGCCTAACTTGGATTTTTCATATAAATGGATTCATACAATAAGTGATCTTTTGTGTCTGGCTTCTATTACACAGTATAATATTTTCAAGGTTCATCCACATTATACATCAACCCTTTTTACAGCTCAGTAATATTCCATTCTATGTATATAACACAGTTTATCATATACTGATAGACACTTGGGTTTGCTATGATCTGAATGCATTCCTTAAAATGTATATGTTGAAGCAAAATCACAAACATAATAGTATTAAAAGGTGGGGCCTTTCAGAGGTGATACAGTTATGAGGGCAAAGCCCTCATGGAAGGGATTAAGGCACTTAAAAAAGCTTGAAGGAAAGGGTGTGCTCACTCCCCCTTGCTCTTCTGCTATGTAAAGACACAGCAAGAAGGCCCTCACCAGACACTGGATGCCAGTTCCTACATTTTGAACTTTTCAGCCTCCAGTATTGTAAGAGATAAATTTCTGTTTCTTATAAATTACCTAATCTCAGGTATTTTGTTATAGCAGCACAAATGGACTAAGACAGGGTTATTGCTACCTTTTAGCTATGAATAGTGCTGCTATAGATATCTGTGTACATGTTCACGTTTGAGCCTTTGTTTTTAATTCTTTTGAGTATATACCTAGGAGTGGAATTGCAGGGTCCTAGGGTAATTCTATATTTAAATTTTGGAGGAACCACCAAACGTTTTCCACAGAAGCTGCTATATTTTATGTTTCCACCAGCAATTATGACTGTCCCAATTTCTCCACATCCTTTCCAACACTTATTTTCCTTATCAAAAAAAAATATATATATAGCCATTTTAGTGGGTATGAAATGATATATCGTTGTGGTTTTGATTTCCATTGCCATAACGACTAATAATGTTGAGCATTTTTTCATGTTTATTGGCCATTTGCATATCTTCTTTGGAGAAATATCTATTCAAGTCCTTTGCCCATTTTAAAAATTAGATTGCTGGCCAGGCACAGTGGCTCACACCTCTAATCCTAGCACTTAGAGAGGCCTAGGTGGGAAGATAGCTTGAGCCCAGAAGTTCAAGACCAGCCTGGGCAACAAAGTGAGTTCCTGTCTTTACCAAAAAAATTTTATTTATTTAGCCAGGCACGGTGACAGGTGCCTGTAGTCCCAGCTACCTGGGAATACTGAAGCAGGAGGGTCACTTGAGTCCAGAAGGCTGAGGCTGAAGTGAGGTATGACCATGCCACTGCACTCCAGACTGGGTGACAGGGCAACCCTATCTGAAAAAATATTAATAAATAAAATAAATAAAATTAGGGTTTCACGTTTTTTTGTTGTTATTGTGTTGTAAGATTTCTTTATTCATTCTAAATACAAATTCCATAATATAGTTTATGTAACTTTAAAATGTTTTCTCCCATTCTCCAGGTTGTCCTTTCAATTTCCTGACAATGTTCTTTGATACACAAAAGTTTTCCATTTTGATGAAGTCCAAGTTATCTTTTCTCTTTGGTTGCTCATGCTTTTGGTATCATATTAAGAATCCATTGGCAGAAAAAAAAAAGAATCCATTGACAAATCCCCTTAAGATCCCTTTCGGTTAGAAAATTTCACAAGCCTTTGCTAATTCCATAAATAAAGTTGTACCTGGACAATTCTGGTCATTTTACTGTTGAGGACAACAAAGCTGTTATGCTGGGATATTTATGGTACTGCTCTCACCAAGGAAGTAGCAGCACATTAAATATGGGTAAAATTACCCCTTTATAATGGATAGGGCAGAACTTCTTTATGTCTGAAAGAGACTTCGTGTCTACTCTAATATAAAGAAGAAATCAAGAGGGGGAAAGAGAAAGAGAGGAGGAAACGGAAGGAGCAAAATCTCATGGTTTAGAAACCTCATGAATTCATAAACACACACATAGTTTTAAAAGACATTCTAAACTATATGTCTAAACATGTTAATCCCTGAAAAAGGAAGTCTCCCAGCAATAAAAATCTGATATTTTAGCAATTACTAGAATTCCAACAGAATTTACATGAACAGAATTTCTAAAATCTTCTTCTATCACTTTAGTCAACATGTTAGTATACAGCATTTTAAATATGGCTTTAAAGGCAAATGAACTGTTGAAGGACTATTTGAATAAATAAATCATATTTACCAAAAAAAGAAATAAGAAATGGAACATACAAACAACAGTATCCTATGTAGTCATTTAAAATGATGTTGCTGAGTAGACGCGCATTTACTGACAATAAAATATGTTGTTTACAATATAATGCTTTATGGGGAAAGACAACTAGTTTACAATGGACAGATTTGGAAAGATATATGCCAATTAAATATGTCACTCAAAGTGACTACCTCTAGGTAGGATTGTAGGTGAACTTTATTTTCTTACATTTTCTGATTTTTCCTCAATGTTGTAATTTTTTAAAAGTACAAAAGAATTTTTAAAAAGATAAAATCAAGGTTCTTTAAACATGAAATTTATAAACAAGAATTTCTTTCTACACATTCATTTACTATTACATTTCATCTTCACCCAGTACATGTAACTTGTGAAATACATGTTTTAGTTAACCAGCCACAACAATCACAACATATAGTTTCACTGATGTCGTAATAGCAGTTATTGACTATAAGCAAAATTTATATAAATTCCAGATAGTCAACCAATTTTTAAAAGCTTAAAATACGATATTTTTAAAAATACTGTATAATTTGCTATTTCATTGATTATACTTAGGAATCAAACATTTATGAAACAAGCAAGTTAAAAGGGTTTGTAAAAATTAGATATTAATCCTGTCTGTTTCTCCTTTGTGCTGGCAGCAAACGGTAGGATAACTGGTGAGATAAAGGATAATACTGCTTCATCAACCCTCTTTCTATCCCTTTGTTCATCTATGGCCCTAGTTATGGTATATTACCACTGCCTTATGAATATCATTCTCCAGCACACGATAAAGTAATAAAATTGACTGACTGTTCCTTGTGCACTAACCAAACAGCTGTCTTCAGCAGATCCTCAAATACACCATCCAGATACAGTCCAAAAACACAGAACTGATGGTGCTAGGTTGATGCTAAATACCCAAGAAAACACCCAAACCAGACTCATAATCATTAGGCATCTTGGGATGACCACATTTCCAAGTAAGTCCTGTGATGTAAGACTTGAGGATCTGATTCAATCCTTAAAGTATTTTAGCTTTTTAAAATACAGACATGGCATTTCTGAAAGATTGCAGCTTTGGATCATAAATATTAAGGACAGCTGAGAAACTATGAAAAACAAAAATATTTTATATGAAAACTTAATAGAAGAACCTTCACTTTTCCCAATACCATCAAAACAGCCAAAAGTGCCCAATAATTTGTTCCGAGAAATATATAGTTACAATTATTCTTCCTCTTCATATAAGTTTAACTTCCTCTAAATAATTCTCATATAAAGGAAAGAAAAAATCTGAAAAGACTATAATGCGCACAATCCGTTAAAGACATATTTAAGTAGTCACATAGTAACTAACATTGTAAACATGCTTAAAATCTTATTTAAACTATGCCAGGAAAAAAGAGTGTTTCTCAACCCCTTTTACTGCCAAAATAATTGGGACTGGATTCAATATCCAATAATGCAAATTACTTATAAGAAAACAATCTAGACATCTTTGTCTTGAAGTAAAATTTACAGTAATACCCTCAAAATTATAATACCAGATTCAGAAAGCAATTCAAAAAATCACCACTGATGTTCAAAAGCTAATATAATTCAAACAACATACAAAATTCTCACATTTTAATCAATTTCTGGATATAGTATCACTGACGTAGTGGTCTCATTATGAAATTAATACTCTACTATTTCCAGCAGATGCTGGGTATATTATCAACCAAGGAAGCAAGAGATGAAGGAGTAGCCACTGGACACACATTGTGAATTCCTAGGATACAGAATAAATCTTCATATAATTAGACCACTTCAGTTTCCAAGCTGATGCAGGGTAAAGGTTCAGAAAAGACTAGCTCTCAAGTTTTACATGTATCCACTTCTCTCTCTTAACAGATAAACTATACACCTGATCAAGCCATAGACATCTCAAGACTCAAATTAAAAGTCACTGAGTGATCCTGGAAAATAATGCATCTACATGAGGCTCCTCTATAAACCTCAAGGGAAGCTATATTACTGCATTTTCATACTGCTATTAAGAACTGCCCAAGAAGGGTAATTTATAAAAGAAAGAGGTTTAATTGACTCACAGTTCAGCATGGCTGGGGAGGCCTCAGGAAACTTACAATCATAGCAGAAGGCAAAGGGCAAGCAAGACCCCTTCTTCTCACGTTGGCAGGAAGGAGACGTGCCGAGGCAAGAGCCCCTTATAAAACTACCACATCTCGTGAGAACTCACTCACTATCAGGAGAACAGCACGGGGGAACCACCCTCAGGATTCAATTACCTCCACCTGGGGAACCACCCTCAGGATTCAATTACCTCCACCTGGTCTCTCCCTTGACACATGCGGATTATGGGGATTGTGAGGATTACAATTCAAGATGAGATCTGGGTGCGGACACAAAGCCTAATCGTATCAGACTATGGCTAGGTTCCAGCATATTTCTAGATAGTTTCTCCCTCTCATCACTTACCATCCTATCCCTGAACACACATACACAATACTCACTCACCACCTGGCCCAATTTAGACTCCAGGGTCAGTTACTAAAATTTACTCTTTCGTAGACATAGCACACCCTTTGTCCTTTTCACCCTTCACTAAAAACACCTGGCAAAGATACAAGCATGATTAAACCCAATTATCCACCTACTCCACATGTGCACCTGAGCAATTAAAAACAGATGAAGAAAAATACACAACCTGCCAACAGTTCTCATCTCAAATTCATGATCACAAATCACAATTGGGCAATCAGCACTGTGTAGTAACAGTAAAATACCCTAAAATTACCTACTTTGTTCAATTGTCCAATATCCAAAATAACTATTTCACACTTTGTCCTCTGTTTTCAAACCTACTAGGACCACCCCATTCTCCCAATCTCATGACAGCAGCATTGAGAAAATAGAAGCAATCAGATCATTACAACTTTCTCTTTCCACCATCAAAACCACCTCCCTAACCCATCCTCTTTTCTCTCTATGAAGACAAAAGAAATGTTCCCACTCTGATTGAATCCAACCTTTGTGCTGAATCTCACATCTCACTTTCTCAAGAAATGTATTAATATATCCCTCTCCATTCTGCATCATTTTCTCCCCCAGGGGATCTGTGGCATCTGCATACAAACCTCCTCTAATATCTCCAGTCACTGAATCCACATTCCCCTACATCAACTGTCCTATTTCCGAAACAGTTACCAGTATCACTACTTCCACTCTCACCTCATATTCTTTAGTCAGTTTATCCCAATCAGGTTTCTTTCTCCTTCTCTCAATTGTTATTGAAATCATAATTGTCTAGGTCATCAGAGAAGTCCATTTTACGAAATCCAACAGTCACATGTCTGTTCTTCTCTTTTCTGACCTCTCAAATAGCATTCAGTACTGCCCTCCATCTTGAAATATTTCCTTCTCCTGTCCCACAAAGTGATCACCAGTGATCTCCATGTCATTAAATTCATTTTTTAACACTATGAAGTGATTATAAGCTCAGGCTATGGAGTCAGACAGACCTGGGTTCAAATTATGGCACCATCACTTTCTTTCTAGTATCCAATTTAGAGAAAGACACTTAACCACTGAGTCTGGGTTTCTTGATCTACTTAATAGGAAAATACTAGCACCTACTTCATGGCTGTCAGAATTATTATCTTCTCTCTCTGCCCCTGCTTCCCTCTAACTTTACTTAGTCGCAACATGTGACATGATTCACCCCTAAGATGCTCTCTTCCTTTGGTATTTGGCTATTCCTTCCCAATCACTGTCATAAGCTCTTTCAATTCTACTTGTCATTTAAATGTTAGTTCTACTATATCCTCTAAGTGATCTCTTCCATTCCCAAGACTGAAATTATAATCTCAATGATTTCCAAACCTCAATTTCTAGTTTACAATTTTCTCCCATGTCTCAGACTACAAACCTGACAATCTCCACCTGGATATCTCAGGTACCTCCATATTTGAAATGCTCAAAAAATAAACCTCTGTCCTCTTTCAGGTGTTTTTTCCTCCATCTGAAAGCTTCTCTGCCTGTCACAGTTCCTCATTTCTTGCTATTGGTTTCCATGTTTCCTCCTTTGTACTAGTCATCAAACTTACATTTACTGGCTTAACATATGTATTTCCTGCTAGCCCACAAGCTCCATGACAGAAAATAAAACCTGCCTATATCACAAATACCTTGCCTAGTAACTCACATGTAGTAAATGTTTAAAAAATATTTCTTGAACTGAATTCAAGATGTTTAAAAAGTCAGTGCATATTTACTTTACTGAATTTAGCATTTTACTTGTCCAGATGTCTGATTAATTAATACTTTTGTTATCAAAATATTTATATCATTCATTTACATTATTGTCATTTCTAATACATGGAAAGGTATCTAATGAAATTTGAAGGTACTTCTAAAACATATTCTGTTTTAAAAATTCTGTATTTATCAACTGCCTCTGGGTTTCAGAGACTACAGGATTCAGAAGTTAGAAAAGACAAGTGAAGATAGTATTTGTTTCCTTACTACGCAATCTCACAAAATTTTTAAAAATAATTTTAGTAAAACAGTGATATTTTAATTCTGAATTGCCTAAAATGTTTGGAGTATTTTTAACAGAGATTTTTCTCCTCCAAGTCTCTATTATCATTTTCTCCACATAAATACTAACCTCTAATGGTGTATTAATACTGTGTATTTTCACTCATCAAAGACAAGTAGCATCTGAAACAATATTTTTTGTTAGCTTATAAAGTCTTATTATGGATAAATGCAGACTCTCCACTTGACAGCCTGAAATATGAAAAAGAAAAAAAAAACTTACACACACACCCACATATATGGAGGAGGTTTGCATTGCGTTATACAGAAGTTATACGCATATGATTTGTATCAATATACTTGACTATATAATATTGTCTTTTAAAAAGTCATGTTGACCACAAAACCAAAAAAAAAAAAAAAATACATTAAATTGAGGGAAAACATTTCTGTATTGCTGTTATTTAGAAAACGTAAAACCTTGAAGGATAATTTCATTGAGAAATGGATCACAATGGAAAAGGATACAAAACAAAGAATCAGAACACCAGAGTCACAAAGCCTTAAAAATATTTAAACACATTTGATTCCAAATAAGCAGGTTTTGTTTTCAAAGTATCTTGGCAATTATCTAACAAACAAGAGTTATTTCTATTTTCTATAACTGCTTGAGTATTTGATCAGATTGCTTCTACATGTTCTATAATAAAACAAAATATACATAACCAAAGCTTGTTTAATGAGTGCACAAATGTAATACAAAAGTTTAAAAGAGGGGGCGCTATAGTATTACAAAAATATCTGGGCTTTTTACTGGCCTCCTAAAATCCAAAGTAATAAATTACCCACTTATTAAAGAACCTATTTTTGAAATAGTGTTACATCTTTCTCTAGAAGCTATGAAATCTTCTGAATGCAACGTTTGCATTTCTGTGTGTATTTCTCAAAATGATTTCAGAAAGCCATTTATCAACCTAAATAAGATGTTTTGTTTTATTTTGGTTTATACCCTTTCACCTAGTAATCATCCTCTTGAGGAATAACCCTAAATCCTAAGAAGGCTTCATTAATTCATTCATAATGGATAAAGATTTACTGAGCATCTAAGTATATATGCACAAAGATGTTTATTACAATGTAACAAGAAAATATTAGAAACAAACCCAGTATTTGACAGGGGAAGAATTATTAAGAAATCCTAATATGTCTGTCATAGCCATAATATAATGCAGTAATCTAAAATATATTAATGATGAGTTTGAGATAATATAAAAAATGATTTGTCACAGCATTAAGTAAAAAAAGGCAGAATATAAAATCAAACAAGTCCTACAATCAGACTCTAGAGAAGAAGTTTGTATCGAATAAACACTGAAAAAATAAATAAAACAAATAGACTGCCTGCATCTTCGTGGTAAGTCTAACAGCTTTTCCTTTCATGTTTCTATAATTTCTAAGTTTTCTATAGTAAGCACATACAGCTTGGGTAACAGAAAAATGAATCATGATGGTTTTTTTTAAAAGGTAGGCAATATTATAAAATCATTTCACTTGAGAGAGGACAATAAAATTATTCCTGTTTGCAGATGACATTATCCTATATGTTCTTTTTTTTTAAAAAAAAAGAACCCTTAAAATGCCACAAAAAAAGTTAAAATGAATAAATTCAGTAAAGTAGCATACACCTTACAAAATCACCATACAAAAATCAGATGGATTTCTTCACAAAAATAATGATCTAGTGGAAAAAAAAAAAAAAAAAAACAAGAAAACAATCTTCTTTATGTGCCCCCACTTTCCCAGCCCCCTGCTACTATAACACTGCTAGGAGAGCAAAAAGAATAAAATGCCTACAAATAAATATAGCCAAAGAAGTGAAAGATCTGAAAACTATAACACACTGATTAAAGAAATTGAAGACGACCTAATTAAATAGCAAGATAGCCCATGTTCATGAATTGGAAGAATTAATACTGTTAAAAAGTCCATACTACCCAAAGCAATATATGGATTCACTGTAATCCTATGAAAATTCCAATGGCAATTTTTACAGGAAATAGAGAAAAAAAATCATAAAATTCACATGGAATCACGAAAGACCCTGAATAACCAAAATAATTTTGAGAAAGTAAAACAAAGTTAGAGGTATCACACTTCCTAATTTTAAATTACATTATAAAGTTATAGTAACCAAAACAGTATGGTACTGGCATAAAGCCAGACACACAGACAAAAGGAATACTACAGACAGCCCAGAAATAACCCAAGCATACATGTTCAATTAATTTTTGTCAAGACCACCAACAAGATGCAATAAGGAAAGAATTGTCTCTTTAATAAATGGTGCTGGGAAAACTGAATATCCACATGCAAAACAATGAAATTGGACCTTTACACCATACACAAAAACCAAACTCAAAAGAGATAAAAGACCTAAACATAAGATCTGAAACCATTAAACTCCTAGAAGAAAGCATAGAGAAAAAGCTCCTTGATGTTCATCCCAGTCATGATATCTTGAATTATCATACCAAAAGCTTGAGGAACAAAAGCAAAAAATAAGTAGAACTACATCAAACTAAAAGCTCCTGTACAGAAAAGGAAACAATCAACAAAAAATACAGTCTATGGATTGGAAGAAAAATTTGCAAACCACATATCTGATAAGGGGTTAATATCCAACATGTATAAGGAACTCACATAATTCAATAGCAAAATAATAACAATGTACTAAGTTTAATTGATTCTAAAAGGGACAAAGGACCTAAATAGAAATTCTCCAACGAAGACATAAAAATGGCCAACAGATAAATGAAAAGATGTTCAATATCACTAACCATTAGGGAAATGCAAACAAAACCAAAATGAAATATTATCTCACATCTGTTAGAATGACTATCATCAAAAAGACAAGAGATAACAAATGCTGGTGAGAATGTGGAGAAAAAGGAACCCCTGTACACTGACGGTGGAAATGTAAATCGGTAGAGCCATTAAGGACAACAGTTTGAAGGCTCCTCAAAAAATTCAAATTAGAACTACCAGGAATCTCCTGCTTGGTATATATCCAAAGAAGATGAATCCAGTATGTTACAGAGATATCTGCACTCCCATGTTTGCTGTAGCATTATTCATAATAGCCAAGATATGGAAACAATGTAAGTATCTATCAATGAATAAATTGTGATATGTATATGTGTCCATATATACATGCATACATATACATATATACAAACAGACACAGACACATATACACACACATAGGAATATGAGTCAGCCTTGAAAAAGGATATAGTGCCATTTGCAACAAAAGAGATGAATCTGGAGGACATTATGATAAGTGAAATAAGCCAGACATAGAAAGAAAAATACTGCATGATCTCACTTACATGTGGAATTTTTACAAAATGCCTAGTAGAACAGTGATTATCAGAGACAAGGAAAGGGAGAAAATGGGAAGCAGGTCAAAGCATATGAACTTGCAGTTATGTAGGATAAATAAGTCTGGAGATCTGATGTACAGCATGAGGACTATAGCTAATAATATTGTATCGTAAACTGAAATTTTGCTAGGAAAATAGATTTTACGTGCCTTTACCAAACACAAAAAAAATGTAATTATGGCAGGTGATGGATGGGTTAATTTTCTTAATAGTAGCAATCATTTTACTATGTATATTTATATCAAAACAGCATGTTGTATACCTTAAATATATACAACTTAAAAAGCCACTCAACAATGTTAAATATGTGAGAGAATGATTTTATTTATATTTGGATTATGTCCTATCACTTGAATTATCTCGTTTGTATGTGTAATCAAGGGTGAGAAAGTATTCTTTAGTGTGATTTATTCTAATAAAGATATGATACGGGATACCTCAAGGAAAAAAAAAGGAGAAGGCAGACCAACTCACATAACGCTAAAAAATGTGAAGGTCCTTCCAAATCAGTTAATACTAACACCACCTTTAAGATGAAAAGATGTAAATTTTATAACAAGAATTCATGATTTGAATAGCATACATATTTTTCTCTGAGAAATCTGTCCTAAATAGATCTGAGGGCATCTTTTCTTTTTAACTGATATAGCTTATTTGCTCACAAGACATCAACATCATTGATGTCATGTAGCCCTTACAATAATATTTGTTAATAAAAGGCAGCCTCTGTTGAACTGACATCATTTATAACTTTACTTACTACCTGAGAGTAAATGGTGTTTCTAATGGACTAAAAACGTAAAATTGTTTCAACTTAGTCAAATAAAGGGGAAAGAGAAAAATTAAATCTAGAATCCGTGTAACTATAATCCTATGAACAAGTTTACATTTTAGAATAGCTTTCAACACCTTGAAACATATACACACATTACAAGATCAACTGCTAAGTTATTAAATTAACAAGATGATACAGCATCCTACTGATAAACTGGAACTCAAATAAAATTGCCTGGATTCAAACCCTAGGTCTACTGTTTACTATCTGTATAACATGGGAATATTATTTAACTTCTCTGTGTTTCTACATCTCCACTTATCAATAAAATAAGAATAGTAGGAAATCATGCCTGGAAGAGATGTTTTAAACATAAAAAGAGGTGATACCATGTATAGCATAAACACTTAAAAAAGAACTTTTGCCCATTTTTTCACACTAAATAGAATTTGTCACATATTTTGGAAATAAGAATGAAGAGCTCTAAGTCAGAAAACTAGTATTAAGAGTCCCAAATTTATTCAAAATCATAATTACTTTTACGTAAAGTACTTTCTGCAACCTGATTATAATCTAATTTAACATTAAGATAAATAAAAGTTCTGTCAGGGTGATTTTACCACAGTTATTGCAAAGAAAAAAAAAATGAAACACAAGGATCCTTCCTCAAAGATGTACAAATAAAATTTGGAATCCCTGTATTAACAAAACAGGTTTGTCTTTAACAGGAAATTTACTGGGGAAAAAAGTGTACAAAGATTAACAGCAAAATTAAAGTATTTTAAGATATTCAAAGTTAAAGTGTTGGTGTCAGACAATATTATCAACATTTGTTACAAATGACATTACTGTCTATAAATAAAGAACTTTCAGCTGACTACAATGGGCCTAGAACTAGTTACATCATAACCTAATAGTGCCATTCAATTATCTTATGGACTATTTTATGCTTTTTTCTCATGAAGAAATTAATATAAGTGACATAATGTAACAAAAAAGTCAATAATGTAGAAAGCTTTTAATATATTTCATTCTGGCAAATGATCATATACAAATTTCAAAAGTCAAATCATGATGATTTCATTTATTCTATACATAAATGATTAATAAGCATTAATTTTGTTTATGGAAATAAATAGGGGAACTCTATTGTTCTATACAGATTAGAAATGTAAACACTTAGCATTTCCTTCAACTACTGACTTCACAATTATTTTGAATGTTATTTCAAATAACACTATGAATGCCAGAAAAGGTTCGGTAAGCAAAGCACTCTACTGCCCCCTAATGAAAAAAACTTTAAGTCAGAAAACTCAATTTGAGGTATCTGTGGAACAGGAAAATAATCTCACTTTCCTAAACACAGTAGACAAACATTAAGACAATTAACCAAAAACAACTAGAATACATATCAAAATACTGCAGGAAAGCTACAATCACCCAGTTTTTGTGATAAAATTAGTAGCAAAACAGGAAAGCCTCGAGACAGAAGTGTTCTAAGAAAGGAGACTACAGTCAAACAGTGTTATCCAGTGTGATAGCAATTAAAACTTCACTGCAGGCTACATTTTTCATGTGTATGTTAGAAGGGAAAAAGAAGACAAGGAGCTCCTCATAAACCACACTCTTCAGTGAATTACAGTAAGTTTTCAGTTCAACAGCTCGAAAGTAAACACCACCAAAATACTCCCTCACAATTTACAGTGACACTAATCCTCCCAATAGTTTAATATATATATATTTTCAGGATAACTACCCTGTAAAATCCACATTTGTGAGAACTGTACTCAATGCTTCCTGTTTTAAACAAACACCAACTTCATAAGTATGACGGTTTTGTACTTTAAGATACTTTATATCCTAAACTAAGCAGTGATAACATTTAATCTCCCTTTTGGTAAAAGCTTTCCTTTCCTTTAATAAACTTGTTTTTTAAAACATGCTCTATACCCTCATTCCTTTTACTTAATATTCCAACCTGTGAAGAATTCTCGTTTCATAACAAAGTAAATATTTGAGAGAGGAGTAGTTAGTGGTCCTTAATAACAGGAGTCACATAAAAATTAACATAAGGAACAAGATGAAGAGTACAAAGAACAGAATACAAAATCCTAAAATCAAGGAGAAGGTAAACAAAAGAAAGAGCAGTAATTCCAGCCAGCAGTACATTGAGGAGAACAGGTATAGCAGTTAACCGGTCCTTTATAGCTAGGGCACACCATATCACTTGGAGATGGTTATGTTTCTGCCTAGGTGATGGTAGCTCTATACCTCATTATGTGTCTATTGTTTAGGAGATAAAAGACACCAGCACAAAATGTGTACAATACCATAAAAGAGAAAGGCAATACAAAGAAGTCACTTAAGTCTACATACAAGATGAAAGGGAAATATCTTTTACGTATGTGTGCTTCTGCTCTTCTTCCTCAGCATATTTGTTAATGAAAATGGTGCTCTAGCTCTGCTAGAGTTATAAGATTAATCAAGGTGCATATATACATTTATTCAAAATTTCAAAATACAAACACACAGAAAAACCTAAATGTACTCAAGCTCATATTTCAAATGAGTTAGATTTCACATCTAGATATTCACATCTTCCTGAATAATCTGAATGTCTTATTAACATGGCTGTCTTACAAGAAGCATTATTCTTTTATTCCTACTGCCTAAAAATATAACAGACACAGAGGCATACTTTGAAGATGTAATAAAGAAGCTAGGAGGACTTGAGAATCCCAAAGACAAGCATTGCTGAACTCATGATGCTTAAAGCATATCCAATGTATGTGGTGAAAATAGTATACTTCCAACATATAAAATGCTTTTAGCTATGCAGACTTAACATTAGGTAGTCACGAAAAGTAAAACACAGGAAGTACATAGCTACTTGGAATGTGCATGTATGCATGTATTTTGACTCATGGAATAGTTCCAGTCTACACTAGTGAGTTCCAGATCATCATCCTATACCTAAAGGAATACCTTACTCAGTTCAAAGAAGAAATAAAAGTGACTTTCCAGGCTCTTTTTCCCCTCCCTAATTTCCAGTAAGGATATATATGAAAAATATAATTAAAAAAAAGGGGGGGGGGGAGAGTGAATGCAAGGAACAAGGGAAGAGGTAATAATTTCATCAGGAAATAGTGAGAACTTTGAATTAAAACAAATGGATTGATTTCTTTTAGCTAGAAACAAAACAGTTTTATTGATGATGATAGTAGCAGCCAGCATTTATCGAGCACATGCTGTACTACTGGGCACTGGACTAAACACTTTACATATTCTAGGTATTTAGTCTTCATAAACATTGTGTGGATAGATACTAGTACCTATATTTTACAGATAAAGAAAGTGAGAATCAAGGATTAAGTAATTTGCCAAAGGTTACACTACACTACACTCAGAGCACACAGTAGTCTCCCTGCCCATGGTGGGAGGATACATTCCAAAACTCCCAGTGGAGGCCTGAAACCATGGATAGTACTGAACCCAATATATACTGGTTTTTCCCATATACACAAACCTATGATAAAGTCTAATTTATAAATTAGGCTGTAAGAGATTAACAACAGTCATAATAAAATAGAACAACCATAACAACATAGTGTAATACAGTTATGTGGACGTAGCCTCTTTCTCTCATCTTACTGTACTGTACTCACCTATTTCAAACAGGAGGGGGTAACTGAAACTACGGAAAGTGAAACTGCAGATAAAGGGAAACCACTAGACATCCTCTAACAGCTTGACTCTAACCACTAAGTTCATATTACTTTCCAGCGAAAATCTATGAAATAAAATGATACTTTTGAAACACTGTAATAAACTAATACATCATATATAAGACTCAAGTCAATTGCACAGAATTTTATTGTCATATAACCTGGGCTAGGTACTTCTGAAAGAAGCCAGAAACGTGCATAATAGAATGAATAGTGAAAGTTTTAACAAAAAAGTAATAATATTCCCATTCTTCAATTCCTGTTATTAATAATAACATTTCTTCCATTATTCTATTATCACATTCAGTCACTGTAATCTCCTTCCTCAGATATTCTCTAATACCTCATTTTCAATTCTATTTTGTCTGAAGATGAGATAGTCTTATCTACTTAGGAGGAAAAAGTCACTCCCCCTTTTCTATCTTAAAAGATAATCAATGACAATATAAAATATGATAAAAAGCTCTTGTCATATCTGAAAGATGTATTTCCCTATATGTTGCAGTAACAAAAACTATTTCATGGCAATGCTTTGATCTTTAATAATCATGTTCAAGTTGTTCTGAAATTAATAATAAAGTAAAAATCACCCTGTGGTATAAAAAAAAAATTCTATTTCTCAAAAGCTAGGATTTAAACACATGCAAGCATACTACACTACTACACACACAAAAATACAATTCAGGTCTCCATCATATTTATTGTTCCAGGCACTAGCTGGACAACAAACAATATTCCCTCTACCACATATATTCAACTTAAAACATGAAACACTCAGGAATATTCTCAAATACCTAAAACATTAAAATCATAATTTTATGTGGTCTTCACCAATTTTTTTTTTCACTGCAGAATTTAAAAGAAGACATTATGAAATGTTTTTGCATGAAAGGTACTTTGCAAGATAAGCTATTTCTTGAGATAAATAACAGTGATATTTAAATCTGACATCAAAATCTATCAAAAAAGATCCACTTATTAATAACTGTTTAACTGAATTATGTTTAAAATTTAAATCCAGAGAGCAAAGACTGCTAAGAATAAAAAGTTTAAGTCCCAACAAACAAAATACATCCTTTTAATGGGATACCATTTCTTACCTTTGAATCTTCATTGTTCACTCCGAGTTGTAACACAGCTTGAGGAGATTTTAGTTTTGCTTGAGCAGAGTGAGCCATCTGAAGGTTAAGCTGCCATCCAACCGTCTCTAGCTTTAAAAGACAGGTGTAGATTTGAATCAGATGGTACAGAAGGAAGAAAACAGTCAACTTTAAGCAAATCTCCACTCTGCAGAAATGTGTATGGGTAGGCTGGGCTTCATAAAAAGTCAGTTCCAGGGCTCCTTTAACCTACATACTCTGCGAATTCTCCCTTTGGGCTTACTAGATTGGCCCCCTGCCACGCCTGTCAAATTTAACAGCAAAAGTCATCTTTAAATATACTCTATTCTAAAAATAAAAAATTCTAATACCAAGCAGTGAAATACATTAAAAGAGCCAATGGTTTTTAAATATTAAATAGTAAATTACTACTTTAAAATAGTATTTTTTAAAACTAATGGTTTTTAAATAGTTACAAATTTCAACTAGTGAATAGCATAGATTGGTGAAAAGCACTTTAATAACTTCCCATCATCTTTCAAAAACCTTTGCATTAGGTACTATACAGGTAAGATTTGCTTTTTTCTTTTTAATTTAGAGGGAAACTAAAGTATCCAGATGGTAAGAGGTTCACACTTTTAGATACAATGATATTGAAATAGTCAGGCA
This sequence comes from Piliocolobus tephrosceles, assembly GCF_002776525.5. Lineage (NCBI taxonomy): Eukaryota > Metazoa > Chordata > Mammalia > Primates > Cercopithecidae > Piliocolobus > Piliocolobus tephrosceles. The sequence goes on from NC_045437.1 coordinate 173,687,698, forward strand.
GAGAACTCCTATCTACAACCTAGCAAGTGTTACACAACAGACTATCATACTTTCCAAGGTACTCTTACTATCGTTCCCAGTTATGACAGAAACTCATCAGAACATTTCCTTTGAATTTATTAGTTAATACAACAGCAAAATTTTAATCAAGTAAGACAAAAATAGTAAAGGGAGACTAAGGCAGAGAAACTTTTCTTATAAAGTATTAAGGAGCACAGATGTGGCTTTATACTGAACTTCAGCAGCTTATTGGTGCCTCCAGCTTCAAAAGTTTAAGGTTTTAGATTTAATTTCCTGTAAATCTCAAGTATCAATATTTAGGGAAGTTCTGTGAAACGCAATTGTCATATGCCTCTGAGAACACGACCCTAATAATAGATTTAGTAAAACTACCTTAACAATACTGGGTAAGAATGGCAGGCTCACAACAATTTTTCCTTGACTAGAATACTAATCACTTAATTTGAAAGACTGTTCAACAGCTAGAATCACAGCAGTGACTCAAAGCCAAGTTGGAAAGAGAGCAATGAAAGTATTATCTATTTGAGAGAGGATGTGATGAGAAAATAAAGATACAGTTCTGTTCCTTCTGGCACCAAACCTTTTAGAGGTTATGGGTAAAAAGAAGGAAGATGTTGTAGAGATATAATCTGTAATATCTCTATAATACCTAATACAAAATCAATTTAATGGTACATGTTAAGTAAGGATTCTTTATATACTGATCTTTAACACTGATTACAGTAAGCACAGTCTCTGATACCAGCCTGACACTATTATCAAGTCCCATGCAATAGACTCTCCAATAAAATAGGAATAAATGTCATAACCATTCTCATATTAAAAAAGCACTGGCATACATGTCGTCTTAATTGAAAAGCATATTCCAGGTATTTATATTGACCTGTAAAATGTTGCACTTACCTTATTTAATTGATCCTATCCCTCTCCATTAGGCACTTAACATAACTAATGAAGAGAGATATTAAGTGAATAAATTAAAACACACACCCTACCATGATCAGGCCTTGATATTAACTAATGTATGCTTAAGCACTGCATAGAGATGATGCAGACAAATTAAAAAGAACCCTGCATTTGAAGCTTATGAGTTGGTTCACGCTTAAACTATCACTAGCTATGTGACCGTGGCTAAGCCACATCTTTCAAGATCTCAATTTCCTCATACAAAATGGAACTCAATCCATTTGAACTACCTACTTTTCTGGGTTACTGATAATATCCAATAACATGCACACTTAAAGGATTTTGGCAACTATAAAGTAGTATAAATATAAGGCATTTTGGTCACCTAATTTGTTCTATAGTATCTTCTAAATATTTTTCAAATATTTTCCAAAATTCATGACTGATTTCAGACTCATCATCCACATATTCCCAGACTATCACAATAGTCTTCTAACTGGGCTACCTGCCTCCTATGGAACCTCATCCCATCATCCCACTTCCCTTCTTAAAAGTCTCCAATAGCTCCTTACTACCTACAAAATAAAATCCAAACTCTTAAGTCCTAAGTCTAGTATACAAAACCCCTCAGGACGTGATAACAACCTTTCCAGTCCTATGTTCTAAAACATATTCCTAATTATCTATAATTTAGCCACAGTGAACCAAATAAGATTCCCAGAACACACTACGCTGTTTCACATACCTCTTCTTTGGCTCCAATGTCACCTCCTCTGTTATTTTTTCCTTTCCCTTCCCTCTGTAGTCTGCTACTCTGTTCCCTCAGCACTCTACATCTTTCTCTATTAACATTTAGATCAGTTTATTGCAATAATTTGTCTACATGTCTATCTCCTCAGAGTAGAGTATAATCTCCATTAGGAGACAGCTGGAGTCTTATTCACCTTTATATCCTTGTGACCTACAACAGCCTCTGACAGAGTCAACATTAAAGATTCCTCTCAGACAAGTGATCAATCACATAACATACACAAACTTTCAAGGAGAAATATTCACATGAAAATGAATGTACAAAAGAGGAAGAAAAAAACGTTGTATTTCCACTTGGCTATGGCTTTGGTAGGAGGCAGGATTGCAACCTATAGAGCTAATATTTGGTTGGTTCTTCACACATACACACATACACACACACACACACACACACACACATACACACACACACCACCTGTCACACATACAATATTATCTGCAGGTCAAAGCATGTCCAGAAATCCTTTTTATAATGAGTAAACATTACCCTAGCTTTCATTTGGTTTGCTAAATGGCAGCTGAGTGTGAGCTGTGAAGTTCCATACTAATTGACCTTAAGCAAGTTACATATTCTATTCACCTCTTTGAGCCTCAGTTTTCTCATCTGCAAAATAGAGACAATAATATCTGCCTCACTAAGTTGTAAAGAGTTAAATGGTGCATTGTCAAATATTGAGTTAGTGGCACCTCCTTTCCCAATTTCTCCAATTAGGTGTTCTGTCCAATCTGTATATTCTTTCCCCAACTAGATATGTGTGTATTTATAATATGGCCATGAGTTAGCCTTCCTTGTTGATATTATAAATTGTCTTTGGAAAATACAACTTAAAATATATATCATCAAACAAGAAACTATCAAGTATTTTGATTTTAAAAGTACAAACAAAATTGCATATTTTAAACACATTTAGAATGTTATTACATTCATTTTAGAAGATTATTAAAAAGTCATCTGTCAAAAAGATACAACTCTAATTTTAAAAGTTACTAACTAGACATAGGTACACAAAGGCTAGCCTGCAAACCTCATGTTAATCAAGACTGTGTTACTCATTCACAAAACTTCTTAGCTATGTGGTTAGAAGAAAGGATATATTAGAGTCACCATTTAAATATTTTGGGTCGCAGACTATTTGATAACTGAATGAAAAGTATAGAAATTTATCTCAGAAAAGTACATACACATTCACTAATTTTGGATAATCGCATCAAATTTTGAAAGACTTATTTACTACCTACTCCCTAAGTAGAGCCAAGTAAACAATGTCTAGATTAGAGTTTCTTTGACTTCAACTAACAGTAAGAATGACTCTGACATAACAAATGTCCAGAAGACAGGGAACCAGGGTCAATAAATTAACAAACTGTATTCTCAGTCCCTGGATAACAGAAAACTAATAAGTGAACTGTGTCACTACTTGCCTTGCTTTATTTTCTTAGGGCTTTTTATCATCTATCATAACATATAGTATTTATTTGTTTGTTGACTACCACTTAAGATTCTAAACTCCTTGAGAACAAAGTTTTTTGTTCTTTTTATCACTGCTATATCGGAGCACTTAGAATAATGCCCAGCACAGAGTAGGCACATTCTACATCTATCTGTAGAATTGAATTAAAATAAAGAGTATGCACAAGGAAGGTAATTTTTAAAAGTCATAATTTTAGGTGTTCATGGATTGGCTTTCTTAATCTTCAGAGGCTTTTCTACTAAATTTTGTCATTGAAAAATATTTGTTCCATGGCCACATGACAGAGTAATAAAGAAAGTAAATAAAATTGCTGACCTCGTATGTGTTTGTGCATGCATACACCCACACATAAAGTTTCACAGAAGAGGCTGAGATCTGAGAACGGACAGACTGCCTGTTCAAGTGGGTCCCTGACCCCTGAGTAGCCTAACTGGGAGACATTCCCCACTAGGTGCAGACCGACATCCCACACCTCACAAGGCGGGGTACACCCCTGAGACGAAGCTTCCAGAGCAAGAATCAGACAGGCACACTCGCTGTTCAGCAATATTCTATCTTCTGCAGCCTCTGCTGCTGATAACCAGGCAAACAGGGTCTGGAGTGGACCTCAAGCAATCTCCAACAGACCTGCAGCTGAGGGTCCTGACTGTCAGAAGGAAAACAAACAAACAGAAAGGACACTCACACCAAAACCCCATCAGTTCGTCACCATCATCAAAGACCAAAGGCAGATAAAACCACAAAGATGGGGAAAAAGCAGGGCAGAAAAGCTGGAAATTCAAAAAATAAGAGCGCATCTCCCCCTCAAAAGGAACGCAGTTCATCACCAGCAACGAATCAAAGTTGGATGGAGAATGACTTTGTCGAGTTGAGAGAAGAAGGCTTCAGTCCATCAAATTTCTCAGAGCTAAAGGAGGAATTACGTACCCAGTGCAAAGAAACTAAAAATCTTGAAAAAATAATGGAAGAATGGATAACTAGAACAATCAATGCAGAGAAGGCCATAAAGAACTGACAGAGATAAAAACCATGACACGAGAAATACGTGACAAATGCACAAGCTTCAGTAACCGACTCGATCAACTGGAAGAAAGAGTATCAGCGATGGAGGATCAAATGAATGAAATGAAGCGAGAAGAGAAACCTAAAGAAAAAGAAGAAAAAGACACGAACAAAGCCTACAAGAAGTATGGGATTATGTAAAAAGACCAAATCTATGTCTGATTGGGGTGCCTGAAAGTGAGGGGGAAAATGGAACCAAGTGGGAAAACACTCTTCAGGATATCATCAAGGAGAACTTCCCCAACCTAGCAGGGCAGGCCAACATTCAAATTCAGGAAATACAGAGAACGCCACAAAGATACTCCTCCAGAAGAGCAACTCCAAGACACATAATTGCCAGATTCACCAAAGTTGAAATGAAGGAAAAAATCTTAAGGGCAGCCAGAGAGAAAGGTCGGGTTACCCACAAAGGGAAGCCCATCAGACTAACAGCAGATCTCTCAGCAGAAACTCTACAAGCCAGAAGAGAGTGGGGGCCAATATTCAACATTCTTAAGGAAAAGAATTTTCAACCCAGAATTTCATATCCAGACAAACCAAGTTTCACAAGTGAAGGAGAAATAAAATCCTTTACAGATAAGCAAATGCTTAGAGATTTTGTCACCACCAGGCCTGCCTTACAAGAGACCCCGAAGGAAACACTAAACATGGAAAGGAACAACTGGTACTAGCCATTGCAAAAATATGCCAAAATGTGAAGACCATTGATACTAGGAATAAACTTCATCAGCTAACGAGCAAAATAACCAGCAAATATCACAATGACAGGATCAAGTTCACACATAACTATGTTAACCTTAAATGTAAATGGACTAGATGGTCCAATTAAAAGACACAGACTGGCAAATTGGATACAGAGTCAAGACTCATCAGTTTGCTGTACTCAGAAAACCCATCTCACATGCAGAGACATACACAGGCTCAAAATAAAGGGATGGGGGAAGATCTACCAAGCAAATGGAGAACAAAAAAAAGCAGGGGTTGCAATCCTAGTCTCTGATAAAACAGACTTTAAACCATCAAAGATCCAAAGAGACAAAGAAGGCCATTACATAATGGTATAGGGATCAATTCAACAGGAAGAGCTAACTATCTTAAATATATATGCACCCAATACAGGAGCACCCAGATTCATAAAGCAAGTCCTTAGAGACTTACAAAGAGACTTAGACTGCCATGCAATAATCATGGGAGACTTCAATACCCCACTGTCAACATTAGACAGATCAACAAGACAGAAAGTTAACAAGGATATCCAGGAATTGAACTCATCTCTGCACCAAGCGGACCTAATAGACATCTATAGAACTCTCCACCCCAAATCAACAGAATATACATTCTGCTCAGCACCACATCGCACTTATTCCAAAATTGACCACATAATTGGAAGCAAAGCACTCCTCAGCAAATGTACAAGAATAGAAATTATAACAAACTGTCTCTCAGACCACAGTGCAATCAAACTAGAACTCAGGACTAAGAAACTCAATCAAAACCACACAAATACATGGAAACTGAACAACCTGCTCCTGAATGACTACTGGGTACATAACGAAATGAAGGTAGAAATAAAGATGTTCTTTGAAACCAATGAGAACAAAGATACAACATACCAGAATCTCTGGGACACATTCAAAGCAGTGTGTAGAGGGAAATTTATAGCACTAAATGCCCACAAGAGAAAGCTGGAAAGATCTAAAATTGACACTCTAACATCACAATTAAAAGAACTAGAGAAGCAAGAGCAAACACATTCAAAAGCTAGCAGAAGGCAAGAAATAACGAAGATCAGAGCAGAACTGAAGGAGATAGAGACACAAAAAACCCCCCAAAAATCAATGACTCCAGGAGCTGGCTTTTTGAAAAGATAAGTTAAATTGATAGACAGCTAGCAAGACTAATAAAGAAGAAAAAAGAGAAGAATCAAATAGACGCAATAAAAAATGATAAAGGGGATATCACCACCGACCCCACAGAAATACGAACTACCATCAGAGAATACTATAAACACATCTACGCAAATAAACTAGAAAATCTAGAAGAAATGGATAATTTCCTGGACACTTATACTCTCCCAAGACTAAACCAGGAAGAAGTTGAATCCCTGAATAGACCAATAGCAGGCTCTGAAATTGAGGCAATAATTAATAGCCTACCAACCAAAAAAAGTCCAGGACCAGACAGATTCACAGCTGAATTCTACCAGAGGTACAAGGAGGAGCTAGTACCATTCCTTCTGAAACTATTTCAATCAATAGAAAAAGAGAGAATCCTCCCTAACTCATTTTATGAGGCCAACATCATCCTGATACCAAAGCCTGCAGAGACACAACAAAAAAAGAGAATTTTAGACCAATATCCCTGATGAACATCCATGCAAAAATCCTCAATAAAATACTGGCAAACCAAATCCAGCAGCACATCAAAAAGCTTATCCACCATGATCAAGTGGGCTTCATTCCTGGGAAGCAAAGCTGGTTCAACATACACAAATCAATAAACGTAGTCCAGCATAAAAACAGAACCAAAGACAAAAACCACATGATTATCTCAATAGATGCAGAAAAAGCTTTTGACAAAATTCAACCGCCCTTCATGCTAAAAACACTCAATAAATTCGGTATTGATGTAATGTATCTCAAAATAATAAGAGCTATTTATGACAAAACCACAGCCAATATCATACTGAATGGGCAAAAACTGGAAGTATTCCCTTTGAAAACTCGCACAAGACAGGGATGCCCTCTCTCACCACTCCTATTCAACATAGTGTTGGAAGTTCTGGCTAGGGTAATCAGGCAAGAGAAAGAAATCAAGGGTATTCAGTTAGGAAAAGAAGAAGTCAAATTGTCCCTGTTTGCAGATGACATGATTGTGTATTTAGAAAACCCCATCATGTCAGCCCCAAATCTCCTTAAGCTGATAAGCAACTTCAGCAAAGTCTCAGGATACAAAATCAATGTGCAAAAATCACAAGCATTCTTATACAGCAGTAACAGACAAACAGAGAGCCAAATCAGGAATGAGCTTCCATCCACAATTGCTTCACAGAGAATAAAATACTTAGGAATCCAACTTACAAGGGATGTAAAGGACTTCTTCAAGGAGAACTACAAACCACTGCTCAGTGAAATCAAAGAGGATACAGACAAATGGAAGAACATTCCATGCTCATGGATAGGAAGAACCAATATTGTGAAAATGGCCATACTGCCCAAGGTAATTTATACATTCAATGCCACCCCCATCAAGTTACCAATGACTTTCTTCACAGAATTGGAAAAAACTGCTTTAAAGTTCATATGGAACCAAAAAAGAGCCTGCATTGCTAAGACAATCCTAAGTCAAAAGAACAAAGCTGGAGGCATCATGCTACCTGACGTCAAACTATACTACAAGGCTACAGTAACCAAAACAGCACGGTACTGGTACCAAAACAGAGATATAGACCAATGGAACAGAACAGAGTCCTCAGACATAATACCACACATCTACAGCCATCTGATCTTTGACAAACCTGACAAAAACAAGAAATGGGGAAAAGATTCCCTATTTAATAAATGGTGCTGGGAAAATTGGCTAGCCATAAGTAAAAGCTGAAACTGGATCCTTTCCTTACTGCTTATACGAAAATTAATTCAAGATGGATTAGAGACTTAAATGTTAGACCTAATACCATAAAAACCCTAGAAGAAAACCTAGGGAATACCATTCAGGACATAGGCATGGGCAAGGACTTCATGTCTAAAACACCAAAAGCAATGGCAACAAAAGCCATAATTGACAAATGGGATATGATTAAACTAAAGAGCTTCTGCACAGCAAAAGAAACTACCATCAGAGTGAACTGGCAACCTACAGAATGGGAGAAAATTTTTGTAATCTACTCATCTGACAAAGGGCTAATATCCAGAACCTACAAAGAACTCAAACAAATTTATAAGAAAAAAACAAACAACCCCATCAAAAAGTGGGCAAAGGATATGAACAGACATTTCTCAAAAGAAGACATGCATACAGCCAACAGACACATGAAAAAATGCTCATTATCACTCGCCATCAGAGAAATGCAAATCAAAACCACAATGATATACCATCTCACACCAGTTAGAATGGCAATCATTAAAAAGTCAGGAAACAACAGGTGCTGGAGAGGATGTGGAGAAATAGGAACACTTTTACACTGTTGGTGGGATAGTAAACTAGTTCAACCAATGTGGAAAACAGTATGGCGATTCCTCAAGGATCTAGAACTAGAAGTACCATATGACCCAGCCATCCCATTACTGGGTATATACCCAAAGGATTATAAATCATGCTGCTATAAAGACACATGCACACGTATCTTTATTGCAGCACTATTCACAATAGCAAAGACTTGGAATCAACTCAAATGTCCATCAGTGACAGACTGGATTAAGAAAAAGTGGCACATATACACCATGGAATACTATGCAGTCATAAAAAGGGATGAGTTTGTGTCCTTTGTAGGGACATAGATGCAGCTGGAAACCATCATTCTCAGCCAACTATTGCAAGAACAGAAAACCAAACACCGCATGTTCTCACTCATAGGTGGGAACTGAACAATGACATCACTTGGACTCGGGAAGGGGAACATCACACACCGGTGCCTATTATGGGGAGGGGGTATGGGGGAGGGATGGCACTGGGAGTTATACCTGATGTAAATGATGAGTTGACGGGTGCTGACGAGTTGATGGGTGCAGCACACCAACATGGCACAAGTATACATATGTAACAAACCTGCACGTTGTGCACATGTACCCTAGAACTTAAAGTATAATAATAATAATAAAAAAGAAATACTCTATAGGTACAAATTAGATATAACATGACAACAGTTGTAAAATTTTTAAAGTGAAAATGATTTCATCTTTTTGAGGCATAATGTGTACACATATATAGCCATAATAATGCAATATAAAATATTTCCTGAACATGAACCTTATTTCTTATTCTTTGCAAATTTACAATTACTAAAAAACAAAAAAGTTTCACAGAAAATAATCAGTATTCAGAAAGCTTAAATGAAGAGAAAATATAGAAAGGATAACTAGTATTACAACCTAACACTTTATAGCTACATAATGCAATTTAAAAACCTCTTTTGAATGAAAAAAGAAGACAAAGAAAACTAACAACCCTGTGAGATAGGTAACACTTATTATCCCCATTTTACAGATTAAAAAGGTAAAACAAATGTAAACTATTGGTGAACCAGGATAAAGAATATATGGGGCTTCCTTACATCATTATTGCAACTTTTCTGTAAGTTTAAAATTCTATCAAAATCAAAAGTTACAAGTTCAGTCAAGTGAGAATCATCAGAAGATACTGAATCAAAGTGGAGAAAGTCTCATGTGGAATTTTATGTTTACATAGTCAAAAAGTATCTACCCACGACTGCTCTTTATTTATAAAACAATAGAGTAGTAATACAGTGGAGAACCTCACCTTACCCAAGGGACCAAAATTAACATTACCAAAAAGTAGCTAATGAACATCTAGTAACTGTAGGTGCGATATTCTGCAAAAGTCACAACGTCACTTATACAGTATTCTAACCAAAAAATCAGAATCTACATCTGATCATGAAGAAACAACAGACAAATTAAAATTGAGGGATACGCCATAAAATAAGTGGCACGTATACTTCAGAAATATCAATGTCCTAAAAGCTAAGGGAATAAGTAATTCCTTACATTGTTTACAATATTTTATTATACATTCTATTTGTCAGGTCTATAGTAGGCATTGGCGATATAAACAAGATACAGTTACTCTGCTAAGGTGAAAAATCTTATACCATTTAATTATTCCTGAGACTCACAACTAAGCAAATAAGACAATCACCAATATTTTAGTTACATGTGAAATAAAATTCCGTATAGAGTTTTGCCTTCAGTTAGCTAATTATATTTGCTTCTATTTAAAATAAAACTCTACCCTGTGTATATCATACCAGTGAACTATATTAATGTAATTTGTTTTATTATTTCATATTCAAATTTAAATCTGAGGGTCCTTACACTTTAATGTCCTAGGTTTAAATATGATCAAAATAATATAAAACACAAGAAAGAAAGCCACTAATATTTATAACGGTTTTCAACCCATGCCAAAACTGTTAACACAATAGTTAAGCATCTCACTTACATTACCTTTTACCTGAGAATGTTACTAAAACGTCACCTCAAAATATTATAATTTCAATATAATCTTAAATTCTTACAATTGCTCTGTAAACCAAAATTTTAAGCACATCTCAAATTAGCCAAAATTACTATATTAACTCTTTTTTTTCGAGAGAGTCTCACCCTGTCACCCAGGCTGGAATGCAGTGGCGTGATCTCAGCTCACTGCCACCTCCACCTCCAGGATTCAAACGATTCTCCTGCCTCAGCCTCCCCAGTAGCTAGGATTACAGGCACACGTCACAACACCCAGGTAATTTTTGTATCTTTAAGTAGAGATGGGGGTTTCACCATGTTAGTCAGGCTGGTCTTGAACTCCTGACCTTGTGATCTGCCCACCTCAGCCTCCCAAAGTGCTGGGATTACAGGCGTCAGCCACCCCACCCGGTCACATTAACTCTTTAAAATGGGAAAAGAAAATGTAAAGTTACCAGTCAAATTTTTACCAGTAGCTCTCTAAAAACAATAGCATTAAAGTTTTTTGGACTATGTCCCACAGCAAGAATACACATACACAAAAGTTTCACAAAACAATTTTTATCCAGAGCAGTGTTCTCTGACAATCTCTTTTATGTTTCTCTTCTTTTTTTTTTTAAATGCTATTTCAGAAACCTTTAAATTGATTTCATTACCCACTAATAGAACAGGTCATCTACAGTTTGAAAAACAATGCTTAGAAATACTGAATGAGTTGTAAAAACTATGTATGTGTGAATATTCATGAAACAGTTATTATTTATTATAATAAATCATAAAAACATAAAGTTAGAGCCAAAACTACTAAATCTGAAAACATCATCTATGTTATTTTGTTATAATCCACCATTTATCTTACAACTGCCAAATGCCGTAAGCGGAAATTCTATATATGTATAGTTCATTACACAAACTACAGCCATACTTTAGAGATATCACAGGTTCAGTTTTCTGACCACTGCAATAAAGCCAAAATAAAATGAGTCACATAAATTTTTTGGTTTACACTATGCTGTAGTCTATTAAATGCACAAGAGCATTATGTCTTTAAAAATACACCCCTGAATTTAAAAACTTCATTGCTAAAAAACACTAACAATCATCTAAGCCCTCAGGGAGTCATGATCTTTTTGCTGGTTTGTCTCAAGGCTGACGGCTGCTGACTGATCAGGGTGGTGGCTATGACGACTGGGGTGGCTGTGACAACTTCTTAAAAGAAGACAGCAATGATGTTTCCTCACATCAAGTGACACTTTCATGAAAGATTTCTCTGTAGCATGCAACACTGCTTGACAGCATTTTATCCACAGAACTTCTTTCAAAATTGAAGTCAATCCTCTCAAACCATGCCACTGCATTATCGACTACATTTATTAATATTCTATATCTTTCTTGTCATTTCAACAATGTTTATAGCATCCTCACCAGGAGTAGATTCCATCTCAACCAATTTCATTGCTTATCCAACAAGAAGCAACTCCTCATCCATTCAAGCTTTATCATGAGACTATAACAAATTAGTCCCAGTTTCAGGCTCCACCTCTAATTCTAATTCTCTTGCTATTTCCATCACGTTTGCAATGACTTCCTCCACAAAATCTTGAACCTCTCAAAGTCATCCATGAAGGCTGGATCAACTTCTTCAAAACTTCTATTCTTGTTGATATGTTGACCTCCTCCCATGAATCACAAATGTTCTTAATGACATCTAGATAGAGAATCCTTTACAGAAGGTTTTCAACTTACTTTGCCAAGATCCATCACCATCCCTAAGCAATCACTGTCTATGGCAGCTACAGCCTTACAAAGTGTATTTCTTAGGTAACAGACTTGAAAGTCAAAATTTTTCTTTGATCCATGGGCTGAAGAATGAATGTTGTGTTAAAAGGCTGGGAGAACAAAACAAAACATTAATCTCCCTGTACATCCTCATCAGAGCACATAGGTGACCAAGTGCACTGTCAATGAGCAGTCCTATTTTGAAAGGAATGTTTTTTTCTGAGGAGTAGGTCTCAAAAGTAGTCTTAAAATATTCTGTGAACCATGCTGTAAACAGATATGTCATCCAGGCTTTGTTGTTTCATTTATAGGAAGAATAGACTTAGTATAATTCTCACTCTGGGATTTTTGAAATGGCAAATGAGCACTGGGTTCAACTTAAAGTCAATGGCCACATTAGCCCCTAACAAGGCAGTCAGTCTGTCCTTTGAAACTGTGAAGTCAGGTATTGACTTCTGTAGCTGCGAAAGTCTTAGACAGCATCTTCTCCCAATAGAAGACTGTTTTGTCTCCATTGAAAATTTGCTCTTTAATGTAGCTACCTTCATCAGTGATCTCTGCTAGGTCTTCTAACTTGCTGTAGTTTCTACATCAGCACTTGCTGCTTCACCTTACACTTTTATGCTCTGGAGATGGCTTCTTTCCTTAAGCCTCATGAATCAACTTCTGCTAGCTTCCAATTTTTCTTCTGCAGCTTCCTCACCTCCCTGAGCCTTCATGGAATTGAAGAAAATTAGAGCTTTCCTTTGAATTAGGCTTTGGATTAAGAAAACATTGTGGCTAATCTGATCTTCTATCCAGACCACTCAAATTTTCCTCTTATCAGCAAAAGACTGTTTCACTTGCTTATTATTCATGTGTTCACTGAAGTAGCATTTTAATGTCCCTCAATAACTTTTAATTTGCATTTACAATTTGGCTAACCATTGGCACAAGAGGCCTGACTTTCAGCCAATCTCAGGTTTCAACATGCTTTCCTCACTAAGCTTAATCATTTCTAGCTTTTCATTTAACCTGAGAGATATGCAACTCTTTCTTTCACTTGCACACTTAAAGGCCATTGTAGGATTATTAACTGTCCTAATTTCAAAACTGTGTCTCAGGGAACAGGGAAGCCCAAAGGAAGGGAGAGAGACTGAGGAATGGCTGGTTGGTGGAGCAGTCAGAACATACCCATTTATCAAGTAAGTTTACCATCTTATATGGGCATGGTTTGTGGCATCCCAAAACAATCACAACAGAAACATCAGAGATCATTGATCATAGATCACCATAACAGATACAACCATAGTAAAAAAAAAAAGTCTGAAATATTGCAAGAAATACCAAAATGTGACACAGAGACACGAAGTGAGGTGGTCACAGGCCTTCAATTTGTGAAAAATGCAATATCGGGCCGGGTGCAGTGGCTCACACCTGTAATCCCAGCACTTTGGGAGGCTGAGGTGGGCAGATCACCTGAGCTCAGGAGTTCAAGACCAGCCTGGTTAACATGACAAAAGCCCATCTCTACTAAAAATACCAAAAAAAAGTAACCGGGCATGGTGGCACATGCCTGTAATCCCAACTACTCTGGAAGCTGAGGCAGGTGAATCACTTGAACCTGGGAAGCAGAGGTTACAGTGAACTGAGATGGCGCCACTGCACTCCAGTCTGGGCGACAGAGCGGCAAGACTCTGTCCCAAAACAAAAACAAAAACAAAACCAATATCAGCAAAGTGAAATAAAATGAGGTATGCCTGTATATGCCACTATTTCTATCTAAGAAATGTAACAATTACAAAGTTGATTAAATGTTTAATATAAGAACATGAATAACTATCTATAACGCTAAGCTAAATCTTACTCCAAACATTTTTCCTGACCTCATTGACTTCTTCCGATTCAATCTATTGATTACAGAAAATTCTCTACTTATAAAACAGTGTGTTCTGGTATCAAGTTTGCATCTTAAAAAAAAAAAAAAAAATCCTTCCACTAACATCTAAAAAATCCCAAAAAAAACAAAAAAAAAAAAAAAAAAAAAACCTATCTGAGAGCTCTATATAGAAAAAAGGCAAACTGATTTTGGAGAATCAAAACATAATGTAAAATAGCAAGATACCAAGAATTGAAACAAAATAGCATGAAACCAAGTTACCTATGTTTTGTGACTCTGCCTTGAGGTAGTCACAGTCACTGGTCAGTAAAGCAGTGGTTTGGGAGACAACCACAAATATGAGCTCGCCATCTTTGTGGGTGAAGGAACCAGATAAAGGAGCACAGGACAACAAGAACCACCAGAGGGTAAGAGGGGAATCTCAGTAAGAGATGACGGAACCCTCAAATTCTGTTTTTAATTTCAGCCCAGGTGTCTGGATGACTCCTACATTAACAAAGACAAGTGGAAAACAGAAAGCAGCTTGCAGCTAAGACTTAAAGTACTGAAGGGAGATTTAAGTCACCACTCACAAAGGAATGGCAGATTGCAGTTTGAGACACACCCAGTTTACTGCCCTAAAAGCAAAGTATCAGAGCAAAATAACAAAATCAAGAAAGGGCCGGGCACAGGTGCTACGGGTAGTTAGGCATGAACAGGGTAGGAGAGGACTCTCTCCCACCCACCAGGAATGCTAGGTCAGGGTTTGGCAAATATCACGCACGGTGCCTCTCTAAAAGTAATAAATTGGCAGCTGGCCCCAGGGACAGGCCATTTCCTGCTGGTTCTCACCTGTTGCACTGAAGTGTTACTTGAATGCAGAGACACCAAGGAGAAGCAACTTTCTGGGCATGAGCATTAAGAAACAAAATGGCAGAGTATGATCTGCCAGGGGCACACCACCGGAAAAGGGAAAACAGCCTCAGATGAGCATGCATACAACTTCCTAAAAACACTACACATGCTCACCTCCCAAGTGTAGGGAGGGCACTGCACATACGGGCAGCCCACCCTAAGGGAGGATTCACAGGAAAGGGGTCAGCCTATCAAGTCCTAGGATGACAGTTAACCACCACACTCGTTCTTCAAATTGCCCACTTGGATCTCTTCCAAGTGTAAATTTCCTTCCCCCCCCCCCCTTCTCTAAAGCTTTTTAAATAAACTTCCACTCCTGCTCTGAAATTTGCCCTGGTATCTTTTTCTGCCTTATGCCCCTCGGTCATATTCTTTCTTCTGAAGGGGCAAGAACTGAGGTTACAGCAGACCCATAGATTCACCACCAATAACTTGGTGAATAACTTCCAATTATAACTTAGTGGCTCATGCCTGTAATCCCAGCATTTTGGGAGGCTGAGGTGAGAGGATCACTTGAGCCCAGGAATTCAAGACCAGCCCGAACAACATACTGCAACTCCATCTCTACAAAAAAAATAGAAAAACTTAGCCGGGCACAATGGGGTATGCCTGTAGTCCCAGCTACCCAGGAGGCTGAAGTGGAAGGATCACTTGAGCCCAAGAGGTGGAGGCTGCAGTCAGCTATGATCAAACCACTGCACTCCGAGCTGAATAAGAAAGAGAGACCCTGTCTCATGAAAAAAAAAAAAAAATCAAGAACATAATATTCATATTGTCTAGAATATAATGCAAAATTAATCAATACAAGAAGAGCCAGACAAATGTGATCTAGCCTCAAAAGAAAACATAATCAATAAGTGCCAACCCCAACACAATCTACTGAAGTTTTCAGACAAGGATTATAAAGTAGCTACTATAACTACATCCACTCAAGTAAATGAAATTGTTCATAAAAGAAAAAAAGATAGAAAATTCTGTCAGTAAAACAAAAATTACAGAAGAAAAGTAAAAACTTTAGAATTGAAAAATACAATACCTTAAATGTATAATTCATCAGGTTAGTTTAATAGCAAAATAAGATGACAGAAGACTCAATAAACTTGAAAATAGATAAAATGAAGTCCTTCAAGAAAAAAATGGAGAAAAAGTTTTTCGTTTTTTGTTTTAATTTAAAGAATCTCAAGAAACTTTGGGACAATTTTAAAAGATAAAAAATGTGGGCAAACATAGTACCAGAATGAGAGAAAAGAAAGAGTGGAAGATAAAAATATTTCAGGAAAAAATAATGACAGAAAACATCCCAAATACAGTGAAAAATATAAATTTACACATTTAAGAAGCTTAGAAAACCCCAATCATAGTAAACTGAAAGAAACTCCACACCCAGGTACCCCAGAGACAAGCGATTAGAAACCAAAAGTAAAGAAAAGTACTTAAAAACACCAAGAGAAAAATGACATATAACACACGAAACTCATGCGAAGAACTATGAAGTTCCCATCAGAAACAACAGAATAAGAAAGACAATGGAAGGATTATCTTTAGAGTTCTACAAAAAAAAAAAAAAAAAAAAAAAATCAAACCAGATTTCAATATTCCATATAAATATGTTCAAAAATGAAAGTGAAATACATACACTTTTAGGTAAATAATAACTTAAGAGAATTTTGCTGCCATTAGACAATATAAAGAGATACATCAAAAAAGGTTTTTCAAGTTTACAGGAAATAACGCCAAAGGGAAACTCAGATCTTCAGGAATGAATAAAGACCATTCAAAGTGCTAAATACATGGGCAAATATAAAATTTATTTTTCCTTTTAATTTCATTAAAACAGACATGGCATAAAATTTTAAAAATCCTCACGTCTTATGAGATTTACAATGTATGCATATATAACACACACATAGTGTGTATACATATACACATATGCATGATACAACACATTATATAGTGTAACTACATATGTACAAATGTGACAACAGAATCAAAAGATTGTGCAAAGGAAGTACTCTCTGAAACAATCACTAAAATATAATACATACAGATACAAATTAAAAGCCAATAGAGCCGGGCGTGGTGGCTCAAGCCTGTAATCCCAGCACTTTGGGAGGCCGAGACGGGCAGATCACGAGGTCAGAAGATCGAGACCATCCTGGCTAACACAGTGAAACCCCGTCTCTACCAAAAAATACAAAAATCTAGCCAGGCGAGGTGGCGGGCGCCTGTAGTCCCAGCTACTCGGGAGGCTGAGGCAGGAGAATGGCGTAAACCTGGGAGGCGGAGCTTGCAGTGAGCTGAGATCCGGCCACTGCACTCCAGCCCGGGCGACAGAGCGAGACTCCGTCTCAAAAAAAATAAATAAATAAAAAATAAAAAAATAAAAGCCAATAGATAAAAATTCTTTTTTTAAAAAAAACAACCCAAAAGAAGACAAAAATGGCGGAGGGAAAGAGCAGAACAAAACACTGAGGAAGACAAACCGAAAACAAATAATGAAACTGTATACCTAAATCTACCCACATCAATAATCACATTAAATATTAATAGGGTCTAAATGTCCCAAATAAAAGATAGAAATTGCTAGATTGGATTTAAAAACACAAGATACAACAACACACAGCCAAAGATTTATCTTAAATAAAATGACATAGATAGTGTCAAAGTAAACAGATAGGAAAAAAATATACCATGCAAACAAGCAGAAGAATGCTGTATTGACTATATCACATATACACACACACACACACATATACATATATACATATATTTATATGTGATAAAACAGACTTCAAGTCAAAAAGCATTCTTAAAGATACTTTATAAGTATGGCATAATAATCAAAATACATGTATGTGCCTTACAATACGCAAAGAAAAAAATTGATAGAATTATAAAACAGGGTATGCGTCAAATGTCAGTATATAGGCTATATGGGTCTCATAATACAACTTCCCCTGGTGGGTGGATGTAAGGGAAATGGATGTGCTTCAGTCAAGAATAGGCCAAAGCAGACATCCAGTCCAGCACGACTCAGCAAGTTTGGAGTGCAGGCATACAACTCCACTCATTATGTAACCTGTTTGTATAAGCTCATACCTGGCTCTGAGCCACTACTGTCTGTAAGGAGTGTAACTGTCCTGCTGCCACTGGCTGATGCTGTGAATAGTGCTGCTGCTGCTACTGCATGCATAATAGAGCCAGAGCTATCCACCTTGCAGGCAGACAGTGGGAAGCCAGGAAAGGGCAGACACACCAGGAAGTGTGGCTGTAGGTGTGGGGGCAGCAGGAGTCACAGAGTTGGCTGCTGAGAAGGGGTGCGGCCACAGCAGGCAGCCAAGACAAAGGTTGACGGAGAGAGAGAGCATAATAAAGCCATATATTTCACCTGCCTACAGCCCCCAAAGTGTTCTTTCAGCTACCCAGTACCCATCTACCCACACCCCTCGGACCTCAGCTTGGGCTGGAACCTGACACTTCATATAACAGAAGAGAAATGGTAAAAAGTAGAACTTATTTTTTTGTGTATACAAATTTTGAAAGAAATGTCTATTATTTTCTTCAATACTGATAATTGATGGGAGAGGAAGATTATTTAAAGAAGGGAAAGGGGCCGACCCCAATGGCTCACACATGTAATCTCAGCACTTTGGGATTCCAAGGCAGGAGGATCACTTCATGCTAGGAGTTCAAGATCAGCCTGGGCAATGCAGCAAGACACCATTTCTCCAAAAAATAATAATAATTAGCTGGGTGTGGAGGCATGTACCTGAATCCCAGCTACTCAGGAGGCTGAAGCAGGGAGATTGCATCAGCTGAGGTGGCTGAAGCTGTAATGAGCCATGATCACCAACCAGCCTGGGCAACACAGTGAGATCCTGTCTCTTAAAAAAGAAAAAGGGGGCCAGAGACAGTGGGTCACACTAGCACTTTTGCAGACGGAGGTGGAAGGATCACCTGAGGCCAGGAGTCCAAGGCCAGCCCAGGCAATATAGCACGACCCGATTTCCACAGATTTAAAAAATAAGCCAGGCATAGTGATAGGCACCCGTAGTCCTAGCAAGTTGGGAGGCAGAGGTGGGAAGACTGATTGGGCCCAGGGATGCAAGGCTGCAATGAGCTACGATTGTGCCACCACACTCCAGCCTGGGTAACAGAGCAAGATCCCATCTCAAAACAAGAACAAAAAAAAAAAAGAAGGAAGGAAGGGGTATGTTAGGAAGAATGAAGATTTTCAAAGAACACTGCAAAGATAGAGGTTAACAAGACTTACTGCATTAGGGCACATTTCTTTAAACATGTTTTTGGGCAAACCTAAACTACTTTTTTAAATGACAGCTTCAGAGATGGAGGCAAACATCAGGGAATAGGAATGATAATCTCAAGTATTGTATAACCTCTTTTTTAATCATCTTAAGGGTTGATTTTTTTAATCTAAGTTTTAAATTCTGAATATGAACTTACCCAACATTTTTTAGTTTTTGGTGAAATCTCTGAGCCTCCATCATAACATCATTGTTTTTAACCAGTTAAACCTGTATTTAAATTTCTGGCCCACTACTCCTAGTTTCATGTTTTTGGGCAAACTAATACTTCTAATCCTGGGTTTCTTGACATTGGATAAAATAGACGAATGCTAATTTAACGACTGCATTGAGTTTCTGTGGGTATAAGCAAGAGAATAAATGTAAAAGTACCAGCACATCATCTGACAAACAGATTCAAAATACAAAATACTTCACAGTTCCCCCTTTCCCTTTAAAATCAATATCAATTATTCCCATAGTAATACTGTGCAGTCTCTTTAAGACTTTTAAAAAATCGTAAACAAGTAAAGCAATACCTCTTCATGTTTGCCTAATTTATTTCATGGCAGGTTTTCCTTTTTTTGTGCAAAACTGTAATCAAAATGATCTCTTCAAAAGTACTTTAGGGTAGAAACTTCTCCCCCTCCTGTGTATTTAATTCCAGGATTCACTTCTAAACATAAAGAAAGCTTTATATGGCTTTATTTCTCTTAAATGCCATTGCTACAACAAATCTCTGATACCTGCAACTATGTTCCAGCCTTACTCTTTCAATGTATTAGCATACTCTCTGATTCTTGGCATGGAACCCCAGTTTCCCTTCTTCATATGTGTCTCCTTTGACCTTTAAATAACACACCTGTTTGTCTGCAAATGTGCTACATAAGTTTGTTTTGGATATATCTCTTGTGTAAAGCCCACAAAGTTGTTCTTTATGATTCACTGTCCAAGGAATTTTCTTTAAGTAGGTGATTTGCTCATTTCTATTCACTGTTAGAAAGATGTCTGATCTCTGTTCTGAATGATTTTATATTACATTTTCTGCTTTTACTGCTATTTAAATCTCATTGTGTGATCTATTTGCTATATATGTATGTTATTTCTGTATACACATACAGAGTCTGTTCTCTGACCACATGGTATCAAACTATAAATCAATAACAGAAAGATAATAGGAAAATCTCCAAACATCTGAAAGATAAACAACACATTTTTTAATAATCCATTTGTCAAGGGGTTTTAAAGGAAATAAAAATATACCTTGAACTAATTGAAAATGAATACACACTGTATCAAAATTTGTGGGTTACAGCTAAAAGCAATGCTGAAAGGGAAACTAAAAGCACCAAATACTTACATTTGATAAAATGGGAGAGAAAGATTGTTTAAAGAAGGGAAAAGGATTGGGCACAGTAGCTCACACATGTAATCTTAGCACTTTGGGAGCTCAAGTTAATGATCCAAGTTTCTACCTCAAGAACCACAGCAAAAAAATCAGCCTCAACTGAACTCACACACTTATATAAAAACTTAACTCAAAAGGGATCATGAACATAAATAAAAACATAAAATTAGACAACTTCATTTTTTAAAAAAAGTAAGAGTTCCAGAAAATCTAGGGATAGGCAAAGAATTCTTAGACAACACCAAAAGCATAATCGATAAAAGTAATAGTTAACAGGTCTTCACCAAAATGAAAAAAATTCTGCTTTGCAAAAGACCCTATTAAGAAGATGGAAGTCAACTTACAGACTAGGAGAAAATGTTTCCAAACCAAATCTCCAACAAAGGATTAGTATCTAAAATATATAACGAACTCCAAAACTCAACATCAAAAAACCCATTAATCCAATTAGCAAATGTGCAAGACATAGAGGCATTTCACTGAAGAGGACATGCAAATTGTAAATGAGCACAAGAAAAAGTGTTCAATGTCATTAGTCATCTGAGAAACGCTAATTAAAACCACAATGAGATAACACTATACACCTTATCAGAATGGTTAAAATAAAAAATAGTGACAACACAAATGCTAGCAAGCATATAGAGAAAGTGGATCCCTAAAATAGTGCTGGTGAGATTACAAAATGATACAGCCACTCTGGAAAACGGTACTTTCTTATCAAACTAAATTTACAACTACCACATGATGCAGCAATTTGTACTCCTGAGCATCTATTCCACAGATATAAAAATTTACGCTCACATAAAAACCTATACACAAATGTTGATAGCAACTTTATTTGTAACAGCCAACAATAATTCAAATGTCCTTCCAGGTTAAATGCTTATGCAAACTGTTTTTATACGTACTTTTTATTTTTGCATTGTTGAGTTTTAAAAAATGTTTTATTTCTATAGGTTTTTGGGGAACAGGTGGTATTTGGTTACATGAGTTCTTTAGTGGTGATTTCATTTTGGTGCACCCATCACAGAAGCAGTATACACTGAACCCAAATCGTAGTTTGTAGACTTTTATCCCTCCCCCCTCGCACCCTTTCCTCCTTAGTCCCCAAAGTCCATTGTATCATTCTTATGCCTTTGCATCCTCATAGCTTAGCTCCCACTCATGAGTTACAACATATAATGTTTGATTTTCCATTCTTGAGTTACTTCACTTGGAATAACAGTCTCCAAATCCGTGGAGGTTGCCACGAATGCCAGTAATTCATTCCTTTTTATGGCTGAGTAGTATTCCATCATATATATATACACCAGTTTCTTTATCTACTGGTTGATTCATGGACATTTGGGCTGGTTCCACATTTTTGCAATTGTAAAATGTGCTTCTATAAACATGCATGTGCAAGTATCATTTTCGTATAATGATTTATCTTTTCTCCTGGGTAGATACTCAGTAGTGGGACTGCTGGATCAAACGGTAGTTCTATTTTTACTTCTTTAAGGAATCTCCAGTGTTTTCCATAGAGGCTGTACTAGTTCACATGCCCACCAGCAGTGTAGAACCGTTCCCTTTTCACATCCATGCTAATATCTTTTTTTTTTTTTTTTTTGATAATAGCCATTCTTGCAAGAGTAAGGTGGTACTGCATTGTGGTTTTGATGTGCATTTCTCTGATCGTTAGTAATGTTTAGCATTTTTTCATGTTTGTTGGCTATTTGCATATCTTCTTTTGAGAACTGTCTATTCGTGTCCTTAGCCTACATTTTGATGAGATTGTTAGGTTTTTTTTCTTACTAATTTGTTTGAGTTCCTTGTAGATTCTGGATATTAGTCCCTTGTCAGATGTATAGATTGTGAAGATTTTCTCCCACTCTGTGGGTTGTCTGTTTATTCTGCTGACTGTTCCTTTTGTTGTGCAAAACCTCCTTAGTTTATTTAAGTCCCACCTATTTATCTTTGTTTTTGTTGCATTTGCTTTTGGGTTCTTGGTCATGAAGTCTTCACCTACGATAATGTCTAGAAGGGTTTTTCCGATGTTATCTTCTAGAACTTTTATAGTATCAGGTTTTAGATTTAAGTTCTTAACCCATCTTGAGTTGATTTTTGTATAAGGTAAGAGATGAGGATCCAGTTTCATTCTCCTACATGTGGCTTACCAATCATCCCGGCAACATTTGTTGAAAAGAGTATCCTTTCCCCACTTTATGTTTTTGTTTACCCTGTCAAAGATCAGTTGGCTGTTAAGTATTTGGGTTTATTTCTGGGTTCTCTATTCTGTTCCACTGGTCTACATGCCTATTTTTATACCAGTACCATGCTGTTTTGGTGATTGCCTTACAGTATAGTTGA
Source organism: Piliocolobus tephrosceles (assembly GCF_002776525.5). NCBI lineage: Eukaryota > Metazoa > Chordata > Mammalia > Primates > Cercopithecidae > Piliocolobus > Piliocolobus tephrosceles. Next base: position 173,710,776 of record NC_045437.1, read on the forward strand.
AATCAGGTAACATGATGCCTCCAGATTTGTTCTTTTTGCTTAGTCTTGCTTTGGCTATGCAGGCTCTTTATTCATTCCAGGTGAATTTTAGGATTGTTTTTCTAATTCAAAAGAATGAGGGTGGTATTTTGACGGGAATTGTATTCAATTTGTAGACTGCTTTTGTGAGTACGGTCATTTTCACAATATTGATTCTACCAATCCATCAGCATGGGATGTGTTTCCATTTGTTTGTGTTTTCTATGATTTATTTCAGCAGTGTTTTGTAACTTTCCTTGTAGAGTTCTTTCACCTCCATGGTTAGGTATATTCCTAAGTTATTTTATTTTATTGCAGCTATTGTAAAAGAGTTTGAGTTCTTGATTTGATTCTCAGCTTGGTCACTGTTGGTGTACAACAAAGCTACTGATTTGTGTACCTTAATTGTGCTGAATTCATTATCAGTTCTGGAGGAGTCTTTAGGGTTTTCTAGGTACACAATCATATCATCTGCACACAGTGACAGTTTGACTTCCTCTTTACTGATCTGGATGCCCTTTGTTTCTTTCTGTCGTTTGACTGCTCTGGCTAGGACTTCCAGTACCATGTTGAATAGAAGTGGTGAGAGTGGGCATCTTTGTCTTGTTCCAATTCTCAGAGGAAATGCTTGCAACTTTTCCCAATTCAGTATTCTGTTGCCTATGGGTTGGTCATAGATGGCTTTTATTACATTGAGGTATGTCCCCTGTATGCCAAATTTTGCTGATGGTTTTAATCGTAAAAAGATGTTGGATTTTGTCAAATGCTTTTTCTGCATCTTTTGAGACGGTCATGCGATTTTTTATTTTAATTCTGTTTATGTGGTATATCTCATTTACTGACATGCAAATGTTAAACCACCACTGAATTCCTGGTATGAAACCCACTTGATCATGGTGAATTATCTCTTTTTGATATGCTGCTGGATTTGGGTAGCTAGTATTTTGTTAAGTATTTCTGCATCTATGTTCATTGGGAATATTGGTCTGTAGTTTTTTGTTTTGTTTTGTTTTGTTTTTGTTACATCACTTCCCGGTTTTATCGTATGGTCCATCTTGGAGAAAGTTCCACGTGCTGATGAGTAGAATGTATATTCTGCAGTTGTTGGCTAGAATGTTCTGTAAATATCTGTTAAGTCCATTTGTCCCAGGGTATAGTTTAAATCCATTTTTTATTTGTTGACTGTCTTGATGACTTGTCTTGTACTATCAGTAGAGTATTAAAGTCCCCCACTATTACTGTGTTGCTGTCTATCTCATAGCTTAGGTATAACAGTAACTGTTTTATAAATTTGGAAGCTCCAGTGTTAGGTGCGTATATATATATTCAGGATTCTGGTATTTTCTCGTTAAACAAGGCCTTTTATCATTATATAATGTCCCTCTTTGTCTTTTTTAACTGCTGCTGCTTTAAAGTTTGCTTTGTCTGATGTAAGAACAGCTACTCCTGTTTGCTTTTGGTGTCCATCTGCATAGAATGTCTTTTTCCACCCCTTTAAGTTCATGTGGGTCCTTATGCATCAGGTGAGTCTCTTGAAGGCTGCAGACACTTACATAGTGAATTCTTATTCATTCTGCAATGTTGTATTTTTTAAGTGGAGCATTTAGGCAATTTACATTCAACGTTAGTACTGAGCTATGAGGTACTATTCCATTCATTGTGCTATTTGTTGCATGCATACTTTTTTTTAATTGTATTTTTGTTTTGTAGGTCCTGTGAGATCTATGCTTTGAAGAGGTTCTATTTTGATGTGTTTCCAGGATTTGTTGCAAGATTTAGAGCTCCTTTTAGCAGTTCTTGCAACAAAGTGCTGGCTTGGTAGTGACAAATTTTCTCAGCATTTGTCTGTCTGCAAATGACTGTATCTTTCCTTCATTTTTGAAGCTTAGCTTCACTGGTACAAAATTCTTGGCTGAATATTGTTTTGTTTAAGGAGGCTTAAGATAGGGCCCCAATCCCCTCTAGCTTGTAGGGTTTCTGTTGAGAAATCTGCTGTCAATCTGATAGGTTTCCCCTTATAGGTTACCTGGTGCTTTTGCCTCACAGCTCTTAAGATTCTTTCTTTCGTCTTGACTTTAGATAACCTGATGACAATATGCCTAGGTGAGTATCTTTTGTGATGAATCTCCCAGGTGTTCTTTGAGCTTCTTGTATTTAGATGTCTATGTCTCTAGCAATGCTGGGGAAGTTTTCCTTGATTATTCCCCCAAATACATTTCCCAAATTTTAGATTTCTCTTCTTTCTCAGGAACACCAATTATTTTTAGGTTTGGTCGTTCAACATAATCCCAAACTTCCTGGATGCTTTGTTCATTTTTATTAATTCTTTTTTCACTGCCTTTTTTGGATTGGGTTAAATTGAAAACCTTGTCTGTGAGCTGTGAAGTTCTTTCTTCTGCTTGTTCAATCCTATTGCTGAGACTTTCCAGAACATTTTGTTTTTTGTTAAGTGTGTCCTTTATTTCCTAAAGTTGTGATTTTTTTTTTTTATTTATGTTATCTATTTCACTGAAGATTTCTCCCCTCATCTCTTGTATAATTTTTTTTTTCCTTAAATTGGACTTCACCTTGCTCTGGTGCCTCCTTGATTGGCTTAATAACTGACCTTCTGAGTTCTTTATCAGGTAAATCAGAGATTTCTTCTTGGTTGGATCCATTGCTGGTGAGCTAGAGTAATTATTTCAGGGGACTTAAAGAACCTTATTTGGTAATATTACCAGAATTATTTTTCTGGTTCCTTCTCATTTGGGTAGACTATGTCAGAAGGAAGATCTGGGGCTCAAGGATGCTGTTCAGATTCTTTTGTCCCATAGGGCGTTCTCTTCATCTAATACTCTCCCCCTTTTCCTAGGGATGTGGCTTCCTGAGAGCTGAGCTATAGTGATTGTTGTATCTCTTCTGGATTTGGCCACCCAGCAGAACTCCCAGGCTCAGGGTTGGCACTGGGGGTTTTCTGCACAGAGTCCTGTGATGTGAACCATTTTCAGGTCTCTCAGCTGTGGATACCAGCACCTGCTCCTGTGGAGGTGTCAGGGTAGTGAAAGGTACTCTGAAGGTCCTTAGTTTGGGTTGTATAATGCATTATTTTTGTGCTGGTTGGCTTCCTGCCAGGAGGTGTTGCTTTCAAGAGAGCATCAGCTGTGGTAGTTTAGGGAGGATCACTCAGTGGGCTGAGCCCTAGAACTCTCAAGAGAATATGCCCTTTATCTTCAGCTACCAGGGTGGGTGGGGAAGGACCAGGAGGTGGGGACAGAGTTAGGCATCTCTGAGCTCAGACTCTCCTTGAGCAGGGCTTGTGTTGGCTGCTGTGGGGGACAGGGGTGTGGTTCCCAGGTCAATGGAGTTATGTTCCCAGGAGGATTATGGCTGCCTCTTTGGTGTCATTCAGGTTGTCAAGGAAGTGGGGGAAAGCTGGCAGTTACAGGCCTCACCAAGCTCCCACACAAACCAAAAGGCTGGTCTCACTCCCACCATGCCCCATCAACAAGATGGAGTTTGTTTCCAGGCAGTGGGCAATCAGGGCTGAGAATCTGCCCCAAGTTACTAGCCTTCCAGCTGAGAAAGCAAGCAGGGCATTTGCACCTCCCTGTCTCTTGAGTCTGCACACTGGATTACCACCCTTCCCTGAGTTCTGGCCAGGAGACTTTGCATTGGGATGAAATTGTTACAAAGTTCAGCTGGAGGTTTCCTTCTGCCTGTGGTCTTTCCCAGTTCCTCTGCCAACCCTCCCAAGGACCCCTGTAAGACAAGTCAGAAATGGCTTCCCTAGGGACCCAGAGAGCCCACAGGGCTCTTCCCACTGCTTCCTCTACCCCTGTATTTCACTCAACTCTCTAGTTTGACTCAGCTCTAGGTAAGATCAAATCCTTCCAGACCTTCTGGTTCCCCAGTTGAGGGTGTGTGTTTGGGGGCAGATGATTCCCTTCTTTCCCAGCTTGGGCATTCGCAGTATTTTGGCTATCGCCTGGGTACTGCAGGAGCACTCGGCTTCCTTCAGAGGGTGTGTGGATTCGCTCAGCTTTCCTGGCATATTACTGGAGCGGTAGTTCTGGAGCGAAAGACAATGCAAGTCTTCACGCAGTGCTCTGTCCATCTGCGTGGGAGCGGCAATCTAGTCCTGACTCCAAACTGCCATTTCCCCTAAATCTCTAAGCAAACTATTTATATCCACGCTCCACAATACTACTTAGCAATAAAAATGAATGAACTACTGATATACATAACAACCAAAATAAAGCTCCAGAGAATTACTGAGTAAAAAAAGTCAATCCCAGAACATTACACATTGTATGATTCCATTTATATAACATATTTAAAATGATAAAATTATAGATATGAAGATTAGATTAGTGGTTGCCTGAAGGACATGGAGTAGGCAGGGAGGAAAGTAGGTGTGGCCATAAAAAGGCAACATGAGAGACCCCTGTGGTGCTGTAAATGTTCTGTATCTTGACTGTATGAATGTCAGTGCCCTGGTTGTGGTATTTTACTGTAGTGAGATAAGATATAACCAGCAGGGTAAACTGGGTAAAGGGTAAATGGAATCTCTGTATTAATTCTTACAATTGTGTGTAAATCTATAATCATAGTCCCAATAAAAAAGGCTAAATTTTTTAAAGGGGGAGCATGAAGAAAAGGAGAAAGCAGAACATTAATAAATATAAATAATTACAAAGAAAACTTGGTAAGTTCATATTTACATCTCATTCTTAGGTGTATGACTGTGGCATTTAAAGCAAATTCACTCCTCTACAAAGTCCCTATAATTCTAGCTGTCTTTTCCATATTCTTTGTTTCCTAAAATTGTACATACAGAATGAAGCATAATAACTTTTTCTAAATCTTTCAGGGGAGAAGGACATATTTCAAGTCAATGTAATCTGCTTTGTACAGTTAGTTTTTTAAGTATTTCTTATTATAAACCTCTATCACCAAGAAAATAATACCTGCTGGGAATATCAATTTAGAATCTGTTAGAAATCATACTTATAATTTCTCAATAATTTGTATACATATGTATATGTAATTAAACCTTTGTTTAAAATAATAGATTGAGAGTAACTTTATATTTGTCTAAAATAAAGAATTTTCCATTCTTTCCACCATACTATATGAAGACTAATTTCCTCAGGAAATGAAAGTTTGCCAAAGGAAACAAGAAGACACCACCAATTTAGGAATACAGGTTGTTGGAAACAACATTCTGTATACCAGAGCAAAATATTATAGCACAGATAATCACACCTCAGTTTTGTATCTTATTTTCTTTGGAAAACAAATGCTATAGAATATAAGGAAAACATTTACAATCAGCTAAAATAGGTTCACTAATCAAGTGAGCAAAGTTTTAAAAATGTTACTTGGAAGCCCTCCAGGAAATCCCAAATGTTATCCCCATTTTTAGGCTGACAAGGCTTAACTTACAAAGTTGCATTCTAAAAGCATACTTGTTTGAAAGAACAAATTTGCAAACAGAATAACATTGTAAGTGGTGATTAAATTACCAATGAATTTAATAGAAAGGACGCAGGTAGTTCCTTGCTTTTGTATACAGTAGATTCCTAACCAGAGGAATGTCTAAAACTCAAAAAATAATAAAAGAGGTTCCACTACCCCTCACTCAATAGCTAAAAACAAATTACACCATGACGTTAAGACAAATCTTCAATTTTCAGCATTTTATATATGTGGTTTTCTTAAATATTATATACACATATATCAGTCTTAAAGCCACAAGCATTCAATTTGAGAAAAAGCCTGGTGTTTTCAGGATACTAATGATTCTTACCTCTATGTAAATTGTATTAAGTTTATGAAACCTATACTTATCAGTAGAATCAGACTTTCATCTTAGTTTTCTATTAATTTTTTTAAAGATGGCAAAATGATATAAAGATTACATCAACTATCACTGCAGTATAAAGTGGGCAATGCTGTTAATGTTTAAGTTTTAACTGCAAGAAACAGACAAGGCCATACTTAAAAACGTTTATTAGTTAGCTGATGAATGGAAGCTTGCATTTAGCATACTAAAATAATTTTAGTGGTATGGATGAACAATAACCACCTGTGTAAATAAATTCACTCTCGGTTCATGGCCTCTACCTCTTTTCACCTTTGGGAGAAATGAAGGTATTGAAATAAAGGTGCTACCTACCCTGTCCATCAAGGGACTTAAAAGAGTGAAAGAACAGAAGCTTAACACTGAGATTCACCCAAAAGCCAATGAGATACCAATAGCTGAAAAGTTGGTCACATTAGAGCCAAAGGCCTGACATCTATAACCTGGACACCCCTACCAGTTCAGAAACCCCTTTCACCCTTGTCACGGCTATAAGCAATGATGTTCATCATAGAGCTATCAGTATATTCTGGGCTGACAGTATGTTACCATCACTTCCCATTGTTAGATGCCAAACTCTCTGGCATTGCCTTCTCCAAGCTGTTATTCTTCTAAGAATTAATTCATTAAGGATTTACTGAGTACCTACTCAGTCCTAAGTACTATTTTAGGCTGGAGGTTATAGCAGTGTAAAAAAATCAGCAGAAATAACTACCTTCATATAGCTTACATTCAAGCGGGCCAAAAGAGACATTAAAGATAAATGAGTAAACAAAACAGTTGGTATCAACAGCTACAGAGGAAAACAAAAACAGAGTGGGATTAAAAAGTCATGAAGAGGGTTTGTAATTTTTTTTTTTTAAGTGGCCAGAAATGACCTCATTGAGAAGCCAGCAAAGTTGAATGAAAATCTAAAAAAGATAAGAGGGTAAACATTAGCTTTCTAGGGTGAAACCATTCCGGCCGGAGGAAACACCAAATGCAAAGTCCTTAAATCAAGCTGGCATGACAATAATAAAGAGGGCAGTAAGACTAGAACAGAGTGATCAAGAGGCAGGGTAGTAAAAGACAAGTTAATAAGCTCTTATAGACCACGTAAGGCCATATAAGACTTTATAGGCCACTGAAAAAAACTTCGGGTTATTAAAAGTGCAATGAGAAGTCATCAAAAGACTGTGGGCAGAAAAATGACATCATTTCACTTAGGTCTTGACAGGACCAGTTTGACTACTATGATGACAGCAAGGATAGAAGCAGAGAGGATCATCTAGGAAGTGACTGCAAAAATCTAGGGAAGAAATAGTCTGATCCAAGGGCAGACATCACTGGAAGTGCTGAGAAAATGTCAGATTATCTCAGGACACTTTCAGAACTATTTGAATGAATTGGATATATACTGTAACTGAAACAAAGTATCAATAATGACTGCAAAGGCTTTTGGCCTCAGCAAACAAAAAAATAAATTTTTTAAAAAACTGAGTTACCATTAACTGAGATGGAAAAGCTACAAGAAGAACAGTTTTAAGGAGAAAGATCCAAAGCTCAGTTTATTTTATTTTATTTTTTGAGATAGACTCTCACTCTGTCACCAGGCTGGAGTGCAGTGGCATGATCACGGCTCACTGCAACCTCTGCCTCCCAGGTTCAAGTGATTCTCTGGCCTTAGTCTCCTGAGTAGCTGGGATTACAGGCATGCACCACCACACCCAGCTAATTTTTGTATTTTCAGTAGAGATAGGATTTCACCATGTTGGCCAGGATGGTCTCGATCTCTTGACCTCATGATCAGCCCGCCTCGGCCTCCCAAAGTGCTGGGAATACAGGCATGAACCACTGCACCCGGCCTCAATTTATTTTTCGAGTGTTGTTTGAGATGCCTATCAGACATTCAATGAAGTTATCAAGTAGGCAGGCCCAGGATACAGAAAAAAAGAAATAATAATTTAAAGACTAAAGGAGGCCTACATGAGATTAGCAAGGAAGTACATATAGACGGGGGTGAAAAAAAGGAACAAAAAAGACCAGGGATTGAGTCCTGGCATACTGTAAAACTTAGAGACTGTGGAAATGAGGAGAAAGTAGTAAATGTGATTGAAAGAAGTTTCCAGGAAGGAGAAAAAACCCATAAGAGTATGGACTTGACTTTTATACTATCATGAATGTTGGGGAGACAAAAACAAACCTAGAATTTCTGTCCAAAAAGCTCCAAGTCTAATGGCAAAGATAAACAGGTGAGAAAATGACTTTGATATAATATGCCACCATATATGTAGAAAGCCGCACAAAAGTTACTTACACTAATAGGTGATTTTAGGACGCTTATGGCAAAAAGTTTAATATGAAAAATCAATAGTATTTCAATACACTAGAAACAAACTGGAGAACATACATAATGCAATTCCATTTATAGTAGCAACCAAAATTACACAAATACATAAGGATAAATTTAACAAAATTTATGCAAGTCATTATCATGAAAAAACTACACTATTGCTGGAATAAATTAAAGAAGAAACCAATAAATTGAGAGATATACCATGTTCATAAATTTGAAGGCTCAACTGACATATTATAAGATGTCAATTCTTCCTAAAGTGATCAACAGATGTAGGGCAATCCCAATTAAATTCCCAGCAAGGATTTTTTAAAAAATAGAAACTGACAGGCTGATTTTAACATTTAAATAGACATGGAATAACATAAATTGTCAAAGCAATTTAAAAAAAAAGTTGGAGGAGTTACACTACCTAACTTCAATACTTACAACAATTAAGATAATGTGGCATTGGCTAGACCAGACATACAGATATACCAATTGATTTCTGACTAAGGTGACAAAGTAAATAATGCTAAAACTGGAAATATGTACAGAAAAGAGAACAACCTCTAGCTCACAGCAAACATAAAACCTAACTCAAAACGGATCACAGACCTAAACATAAATGCTATAAAACTATCAAACATCTACACAAAAGAAAATCTTTGTGATCTTGGAATAAGCAGAGATTTCAGTTAGGTTTCTATAAGTGTAAACCATAAAACAAAGAAAAAACATAAACTGGAATTCACCAGTATTTTTAAATTCTGCTCTTCAAAAGTAACCATGAAGGAAAAGAAAAGGCATACCACAAACTGATAAAATATTCACTATAAATATTCACTGACAAAATATTCACTACAAAGGACTTGTACATAAAATATATAAAGACTTCTTACCAGTCAATAATAAGAAAACAGAAATCTGTACAAGAATGGGCAAAAATATGAACAGAATTCACAAAAGAAGCTATACAGTGGCCAATAAACACATAAAAGATATTCAACACCCTTAGCATAATGAAAATGAAATGAAAATCATCACATACCACTATACACCCACTATACCGCCCAAGTGTTAGCCAGAAGAACAGCAAGTGCAGGTTACAATATAAAATGGTATAATCACCTTGGAAAACTGCTGGGCAGTTTCTTATAAAGTTAAACCTATCCCTACCCTGCAGCTCAGCCAATCAACTCCTAGGCATTTACCTTAGAGGAATGAAAATATATGCCCATATGAGGATTCCATTCCAAGATGGCCAAATAGGAACAGCTCCAGTCTGCAGCACCCATAATGATCGACACAGAAGATGGTGATTGAAGCATTTCCAACTGAGTAACTTGGTTCATCTCATTGGAACTGCTTGGACAGTGGGTGCCGCCCACAGAGGGCGAGCCAAAGCAGGGCAGGTCATCGCCTCACCCGGGAAGTACAAGGCATCAGGGGATTTCCCTTTCCTAGCCAAGGGAAGCCATGACAGACTGCACCTGGAAAATCGGGACACTCCAGCCCAAATACTGCACTTTTCCAAATGTCTTAGGAAACGACACACCAGCGAATTATGTCCTGCACCTGACTCAGGGGGGTCCCACACCCACAGAGCCTTGCTCCCTGCTAGTGCAGCAGTCTGAGATCGACCTGTGAGGCAGCAGCCTGGCAGGGGGAAGGGCGTCTGACGCTCCTGATGCCTGAGTAGGTAAACAAAGCAGCCAGGGAAGCTGGAACTGGGCAGATCCCACCACAGCTCTGCAAGGGCTGATGCCTCTGTAGACCCCACCTCCGGGGGCAGGGCATAGCTGAACTAAAGGCAGCAGACAGTTCTGCAGACTTGAACGTCCCTGTCTGACAGCTCTGAAGAGAGCAGTGGTTCTCCCAGCACAGTGTTTGAGCTCTGAGGATGGAGAGACTGCTCCTCAAGTGGCACCCTGACCCCCATATAGCCAAACTGGGAGACACATCCCACTGGGGGCTGACTGACACCTTCATACAGGCGGGTGACGCTCTGGGCCGAAGCTTCCAGGGGAAGGACCAGGCAGCAATATTTGCTGTTCTACAATATTTGCTGTTCTGCAGCCTCTGCTGGTGATACCCAGGCAAACAGGATCTGTAGTGGACCTCCAGCAAACTCCAACAGACCTGCAGCTGAGGGACCTGACTCTTAGAAGGAAAACTAACAAACAGAAAGGAATAGCATCAACATCAACAAAAAGGACATCTACACTAAAATCCCATCTGTAGGTCACCAGCATCAAAGACCAAAAGTAGATAAAACCACAAAGATGGGGAGAAACCAGTGCAGAAAAGCTGAAAATTCTAAAAACCAGAGCTCCTCTTCTACTCCAAAGGAACGTACCTTCTTGCCAGCAATGGAACAAAGCTGGACGAAGAATGACTTTGATGACTTGACAAAAGTAGGTTTCAGAAGGTCGATAATTACAAACTTCTCTAAGCTAATGGATGATGTTCGCACCCATTGCAAGGAAGCTAAAAACCTTGAGAAAAGATTAGACGAATGGCTAACTAGAATAAACAGTGTAAACCTTAAATGACCTGATAGAGCTAAAAACCATGGCACAAGAACTACGTGACACGTGCACAAGCTTCAATAGCCAATTCAATTGAGTGGAAGAAAGAGTATCAGTGATTGAGGATCAAATTAATGATATAAAGCTAGAAGAGAGGTTTAGAGAAAAAAAGTAAAAACAAACAAACAAAGCTTCCAAGAAATATGGGACTATGTGAACAGACCAAATCTACATCTGATTGCTGTACCTGAAAGTGATGGGGAGAATGGAACCACGTTGGAAAACACTCTTCAGGATATTATCCAGGAGAACTTCCCCAACCTGGCAAGGCAGGCCAACATTCAAATTCAGGAAATACAGAGAACACCACTAAGATACTCCTCAAGAAGAGCAACCCCAAGACACGTAACTGTCAAATTCACCAAGGTCGAAGTGAAGGAAAACATGTTAAGGGCAGTCAGAGAGAAAGGTCGGGTTACCCACAAAGGGAAGTCCAACAGACTAACAGCAGATCTCTCGGCAGAAACTCTACAAGCCAGAAGAGAGTGGAGACCGATATTCAACATTCTTAAAGAAAATTTTCAACCCAGAATTTCATATCCAGTCAAACTAAGCTTCAGAAGTGAAGGAGAAATAAAATCCTTTACAGACAAGCAAATGCTGAGAGATTCTGTCACCACCAGGCCTGCCATACAAGAGCTCCTGAAGGAAGCACTAAACATGGAAAGGAACAACCAGTACCAACTACTGTAAAAACATGACAAATTGTAAAGACCATCGATGCTAGGAAGAAACTACAACAACCAACGGGCAAAATAACCAGGTAACATCATAATGACAGGATCAAATTCACACATAACAATATTAACCTTAAATGTAAATGCGCTGAATGCCCCAATTAAAAGACAAAGACTGGCAAATTGGATAAAGAGTCAAGATCTAACAGTGAGCTATATTCAGGAGAACCATCTGCCGTGCAGAGACACACATAGGCTCAAAATAAAGGGATGGAGGAAGGTCTACCAAGCAAATGAAAAACAAAAATAAGGAGGGGTTGCAATCCTAGTCTCTGATAAAACAGATTTTATACCAACAAAGATCAAAAGAGACTAAAAAGGTCATTACATAATGGTAAAGGGATCAGTTCAACAAGAAGAGCTAACTATCCTAAACATATATATATACCCAATACAGGAGCATCCAGATTCATAAAGCAAGTCCTTAGAGACCTACAAAGAGACTTAAGACTCCCACACAACAATAATGGGAGACTTTAACACCCCACTATTAATATCAGACAGATCAACGAGACAGAAAGTTAAGAACGATATCCAGGACTTGAAGTCAGCTCTGCACCAAGCGGACTCAATAGACATATCTACAGAACTCTCCACCACAAATCAACTGAATATACATTCTTCTCAGCACCACATTGCACTTATTCCAAACTTGACTACATAGTTGGAAGTAAAGCACTCCTCAGCAAATGGAAAAGAACAGAAATCACAAATATTGTCTCTCAGACTACACTGCAATCAAAGTAGAACTCAGGATTAAGAAACTCCCTCAAAACTGCACAACTACATGGAAACTGAACAACCTGGTCTTGAATGACTATTGGGTAAAAAACAAAATGAAGGCAGAAATAAAGATGTTCTTTGAAACTAATGAGAACAAAGACACAACGTACCAGAATCTCTGGAACACAATAAAAGCAGTATGTAGAAGGAAATTTATAGCACTAAATGCCCACAAGAGAAAGCAGGAAAGATTTAAAATCAACACTCTAACATCACAATTAAAAGAACTAGAGAAGCAAGAGCAAACAAATTCAAAAGCTAGCAGAAGGCAAGAAATAACTAAGATCAGAGCAGAACTGAAGGAGACAGAGACAGAAAAAAACCCTTCAAAAAAAAAATCAATGAATCCAGAAACCGGTTTTTTGAAAAGATGAACAAAATTGATAGACTGCTAGCAAGACTAATACAGAAGAAAAGAGAGAAGAATCAAATAGACAGAAAAAAAATGATAAAGGGGATATCACCACTGATCCCACAGAAATACAAACTACCATCAGAGTACTATAAACACCTCTAGGGGATATCACCACTGATCCCACAGAAATAAAAACTACCATCAGAGAATGCTATAAACAACTCTATGCAAATAAACTAGACAATCTAGAAGAAACGGATACATTCCTGGACACATACACCCTCCCAAGACTACCCCAGAAAGAAGGTGAATCTCTGAATAGACCAATAACAGGTTCTGAACTTGAGGCAAAAATTAATAGCCTCCCAACCAAAAAAGCCCAGGACCAGACGGATTCATAGCTGAAATCTACCAGAGGTACAGAGAGCAGCTGGTACCATTCCTTCCGAAACTATTCCAAACAACAGAAAAAGACGGAATTCTCCCTAACTCATTTTATGAGGCCAGCATCATCTGATATCAAAGTCTGGCACAGACACAACAAAAATAGGGAATTTTAGATCAATGTCCCTGATGAACATAGATGCAAAAATTCTCAATAAAATACTGGCAAACTGAATTCACCAGCACATCAAAAAGGTTATCCGCCACGATTAAGTCGGCTTCATCCCTGGGATGCAAGGCTGGTTCAACATACACAAATCAATAAACGTAATCCATCACATAAACAGAACCAACGACAAAAACCACGATTATCTCAGTAGATGCGGAAAAGGCCTTCGACAAAATTCAACAGCGCTTCATGCTAAAAACTCTCACTAAACTAGGTATTGATGGAAAGTATCTCAAAATAATAAGAGCTATTTATGACAAACCCACAGCCAATATCATACTGAATGAGCAAAAACTGGAAGCATTCCCTTTGAAAACTGGCACAAGACAGGGATGCCCTCTCTCAGCACTCCTACTCAACATAGCATTGGAAGTTCTGGCCAGGGCAATCAGGCAAGAGAAAGAAATAAAGTGTATTGAATTAGGAAAAGAGGAAGTCAAATTGTCCCTGTTTGCAGATGATATGATCGTATATTTAGAAAACCCACTTGTCTCAGCTCAAAATCTGCTTAAACTGATAAGCAACTTGAGCAAAGTCTCGGGATACAAAATCAATGTGCAAAAATCACAAGCATTCCTATACACCAGTAACAGACAAAAAGAAAGAAAAATCATGAGTGAACTCCCATTCACAATTGCAACAAAGAGAATAAAATACCAAGGAATCCAACTTACAAGGGATGTGAAGGACCTCTTCAAGGAGAACTACAAACCACTGCACAATGAAATAAAAGAGGACACAAACAAATGGAAGAACATTCCATGCCATGCTCATGTATAGGAACAATCAATATCATGAAAATGGCCATACTGCCAAGGTAATTTATAGATTCAATGCCATCCTCATCAAGCTACGACTTTCTTTACAAAATTAGAAAATACTACTTTAAAGTTCATATGGAACCAAAAGGGAGCCCACATAGTCAAGACAATCCTAAGTCAAAAGAACAAAGCTGGAGGTATCATGCTACCTGACTTCAAACTATACTACAAGGCTACAGTAACCAAAACAGCATGGTACTGGTACCAAAACACAGATATAGACCAATGGAACAGAACAGAGGCCTCAGAAATAACACCACATATCTAAAACCATCTGATCTTTGACAAATCTGACAAAAACAAGAAACGGGGAAAGGATTCCTTGTTTAATAAACGGTGCTGGGAAAACTGGCTAGCCATATGTAGAAAGCTAAAACTGGATCCCTTCCTTACACCTTATACAAAAATTAATTCAAGATGGATTAAAGACTGAAATGTTAGACCTAAAACCATAAAAACCCTAGAAGAAAACCTAGGCAATACCATTCAGGACAAAGGCATGGACAAGGACTTCATGACTAAAGCAACAAAAGCAGTGGCAACAAAAGCCAAAGTAGACAAATGGAATCTAATTAAAGTAAAGAACTTCTGCACAGGAAAAGAAACTACCGGCAGAGTGAACAGGCAACCTATAGAATGGGAGAAAATGTGTGCAATCTACCCATCTGACAAAGAGCTAATATCCAGAATCTACAAAGAACTCAAACAAATTTACAAGAAAAAAAAAACCATCAAAGAGTAGGCAAAGGATATGAACAGACACTCCTCAAGAGAAGACATCTATGCAGCCAACAGACACATGAAAAAATGTTCATCATTACAGGTCTTCAGCGAGATGCAAATCAAAACCACAATGATACCATCTCACACTAGTTAGAATGGTGATCATTAAAAAGGAAAAAAACAGATGCTGGAGAGGATGTGGAGAAACAGAAACACTTTTACACTGTTGGTGGGAGTGTAAATCAGTTCAACCATTGTGGAAGACAGTGTAGTGATTCCTCAAGGATCTAGAACTACAAATACCATTTGATCCAGCCATTCCATTATTGGGTATATACCCAAAGGATTATAATCATGCTACTATAAAGACACATGCACATGTATGATTATTGCGGCACTATTCACAATAGCAAAAACTTGGAACCAACCCAAATGTCCATCAATGATAGATCGGATTAAGAAAATGTGGCAGATATACACCATGGAATACTATGTAGCCATAAAAAAGGATGAGTTCATGTCCTTTGCAGGAACATAGATGAAGTCAGAAACCATCATTCTCAGCAAACTATCACAAGGACAGAA
The DNA here is from genome assembly GCF_002776525.5 of Piliocolobus tephrosceles. Taxonomy (NCBI): domain Eukaryota; kingdom Metazoa; phylum Chordata; class Mammalia; order Primates; family Cercopithecidae; genus Piliocolobus; species Piliocolobus tephrosceles. The sequence goes on from NC_045437.1 coordinate 173,726,158, forward strand.
AATCAAACATCACATGTTCTCACTCATAGGTGGGAACTGAACAATGAGAACACTTGGACACAGGGCGGGGAACATCACACACGGGGTCCTGTTGTCGGGTGGGGGCCAGGGGGAGAGATAGCATTAGGAGAAACATCTAATGTAAATGATGAGTTAATGGGTGCAGCACACCAACATGTCACACGTATATCTATGTAACAAGCCTGCATGTTGTGCACATGTACCCTAGAACTTAAATTTAAAAAAAGAAAATAAGGGCCCATACAAAAACATATACATATACACATACAAAACATATATATAAACATATACAAAAACATACAAAACATATACATAAATGTTAATCACAGATACACATTAATTAGGTTTATTCATAATAGCCAAAACCTAGAAATAGCCCAGATATCCACAAACAGGTGAACGGATAAGCAGGTATATCCATATAGTAAAATACTACTCTGTAATAAAAAAAGAACAAAGTACTAAGACAAGTAACAAAATGGATCAGTCTCAAAATCATTATAATCAGTGAATGAAGCCAGACACATACAAAAAGTATATCTGTAAGTCCATTTACATAAAATACTAGAGAATGCCATCTATAGTGACAGAATGTATTGCTGTCAGGGGTTGCTTTGGGCCAGGTTAGGGCAGGAACGGACTGCAAAGGAAAATGAAACTTTTGAGGGTAATGAAAATACTCTGTATCTTTTTAAAAATTTTTTTAAATTTTATTTCAATCGTTTGGGGTTATAGCTGGTATTTGTTTACATGGATAAGTTCTTTAGCAGTGATTTCTGAGATTGTAGTGCAACTGTCACCCAAGCAGTGTGCACTGTATCTAATGTGTAGTCTTTTATCCCTCATCCTCCTCCCAATCTTGCCCCCCAAATCCCCAAAGTCCATTATATCATTCTCATGCCCTCACAACCTCGTAGCTTAGCTCCCAATAAGGGAGAAGATAAGATATTTGGTTTTCCATTCCTGAATTACTTCATCTAGAATAATGGCCTCCAGTTCCACCCAAGTTGCTGCAAAAAACGTTACTTCATTCCTTTTCTATGGCTGAGTAGTTCTCCATAGTGTATACATACTGTATTTTCTTTATTCACTTGTTGGTTGATGGGCACTTAGGTTGGTTCCATTCATTACAATTGCAAATCATGCCACTATAAACATAAAGCCCTGTATCTTGATTACCATGGTGATCTCATGGACATACATCTATAAAAATTCATGGAACCATACAATTCAAAAGAATACAATGTATACCATGCAAATTATAATTTTAGAACATTATTTTTTAAAGATACAAGGCAGGCACAGTGACTCACACCTGTAATCCTAGCACTTTGGGAGGCTGAGGCAGGAGGACCAATTGCTTGAAGCCAAGAGTTCAAGACCAGCCTGGGCAAAATGGCAAGACACTCTCTCTGTGAAAATGTTTTTTTAAAAATTATCTAGGCATGATAGCTACACCTGTAGTCCTGGTTACCTGGGAAGCCAAGACAGGAGGATTCCTTGAGCCTAGGGGTTTAAGGCTACAGTGAGCTATGATCACACCACAAGCCACCGCACACTCCAGTCTGAGTGAGCAAAACGCTGTCTCTGGAAAAAAATAAAACAATAAGATGGCCAGGACCAGGATATCAGAGATGACTGGTATACAATATATAACCTATATTACACAGATGTGAATCTATTACCGTATCTTACACCCAAGTGACTGCCTACTTTCTATAGGACATACTGCACAAATCTCCAACAGAGATTGGGCTGCCTCCAGAAGACCTCAGGAGTCTGTTGCCCCCTGCAAAACTCCAACAGTGACTAAGCCAACACATTCATTTTGGCACTCTGTACTTTTAATTTGGCTGCTACATCAAATCATAATAAGAAGTGCAAACACTTTATTACAAACACAATTCAGGGATATTCCCTAACCAATATCCTCAAGTTTAGACACCACAAAACTCAGCCTAGTGTCACTGTTAGGGTGACAAGGAACTTAACTATATCAATTGATCAAAGTACCAAATCATAAGACTGGCCTTCACATTCAAGATGGAAGGAATTGAGGGGAATCATCAATGTATTTTTTTTTTCAAATTGTTTGTCACCTCTGCATACCAAGAATATATGAAGATAATAGCACAAGTTTGAGGACACTGAAATGTCATTCAATGAATGTTCTCACAATTGGCAACACTCTGAAAAAGTACATCAATTCTATTTAATAAATGCACGTCTTTGAATACTGTGACATAATAAGAGTAATTTTGCTAACAGCACAGTTCCCTGGCATTAACGAAATCTTTATTCAATTTGTTAATGGTTCTGGTTTCAGTCAATTACTTATGAAGTGGAGAAATACATTCTGTTTCAAATAAGAATGATTAAGAGTCTCTTAGATCTAAAGCTTTTTAAATTGATTTCTGCATCAACAGCTAAGTCTATCACTTTTTTTTTTTTTTTCTGGAGAATTTCCATCTGTTTCAAGCTAAAGCAATTCTTTCTGTATTTTCACTTTTAAAGAGAAAATTTTTTAAATGACTAGAATCTAGTACTCTAGCAAAATTCAAGAGCCATAAAATAAATGAACCACAAAAAGGCTTAAAGTACAACCAAAAATGAAAATACAAAAGAATATTAGGAAATACAAAATGCAGTTCATAGTCTCCTCCTTTAATTGTCCTTTTCTCTATCAATAAATAAAAATACCCCTCTTCATAAGAAAACTGAATAAAGTGAACTTAAAAATAGCACAGTTTGTAAGGCAGGGATATTGCGCATGTACTCATTGAACAAATACTTATTGACGCTTTCCTATCTCCCAAAGACCAAAAATAGTGAAAATAACAGCAGTAAACAAACAGACAAAAATTCCTGCCCTTGAGGAGCTTATATTCTGGTGGTAGAGACAGACAAAAAAGTAAATAAGCAAAATATATAGTGGGCCACAAAAAAATAAATATTATGGAGAAAAATAAGATAATAAAATGCCACAGAGGAGGTGGCACTATCAGGGAAAGATTCACTGACAAATGTCGCATTTAAACAAACACCTGGAGAAAGGAAGCAAGCCAGCCCTATGAACATCCAGTAGAACTTTTGAAGTAAGGAGATTAGAGGTATTCAATAAGCCAGATAGAGGATGTTAAAAGGAGATCGTCAACAATGTAGGTTGTGGGCTGAGGAGACAACAGATCATGCAGTCCCTAAAGACAATTGTAAGAACTCCAACTTCTACAATTAGTTACATGGAAACTCTAAAATGGAAATAGAACAGGGTGGATAAAATAAGACACATTTTTAAAAAATCACTTTTGGAGTTCTTAGTCTAGTAATGGTTGGGAAATAGCTTATATTTCCCAACCATTGAAGATAAAAATGTATAATCTCTATACAAAATGCTTTTTTAAAACAACAATTTGAATGCATTAAGAATGACTAAAATCACGCTGGGTGTGGTGGCTCATACCTGTAATCCCAGCACTTTGGGAGGCCAAGGCAGGCAGATCACTTAAGTTCAGGAGTTCAAGACCAGCCTGGCCAACATGGCGAAACCCCACCTCTATTAAAATACAAAAAAATTAGCCAGGCATGGTGGTGCATGCCTGTAATCCCAACTACTCAGGAGGCTGAGACACAGAATCGCTTGAACCCAGGAGGTAGAGGTAGTAGTGAGCCGAAATTGTGCCACTGCACACTACAGCCTGGGCAACAGAGCGAGATCCCATATCAAAACCAACAAAAAAAGAATGACTAAAGTTAGGCAAAAGTTAAAAGAAATTTGACTCTTAAAGGAAACTACTCAAGGTGAGATTCACATATATATGACTTTTCCCAATCCATGTAGCATGGGGAGACTAAAACTCAAATAGAAAGTCTCAGACTTTTTGGCTCGAGGGGTCAGCAATCCCCATCACTAGATATTTACCCAAGGGAAAAAAACATAATATCCATAAAATGATTGGAACACAAACATTCACAGCAATCTTATTCATATTACCCAGAAACTGTAAACAACCCAAACATACACGAACAGAAATACGGATAAACAAATTGTGATTTTTCATATAATGGAATGACACTTAGCAATAAAAGAATTACTAATAAATGTAATAATATGAATGAATCGAAAAAATTATTTTGAGTGACAGTCAAATACATATTACATGAGTCCATTACATTAAATCCAAGAGCAGACAAAACTAATCTGTGGTGACAGAAATAAAAAAGTGAGGATGAGGTTGAAAGGAATTGACTAAAACTGGGCACTTTCCTGCTGATGAAGATTTTCTATACTTTGTTATGTATCATAATCAAATGTGTGTATATAACTTCTGAAACCCATCAAACTGAACATTTAAAATCTCTGCATTTTACTGCAGATAAACATTTCAGTAAAAAGTAGTGAAGAGAATACATAGCAGCATTTAAAGCGCACAACCACATATAGTCAGTTGATTTAAGCATACAGAAAAACTATGCCTTTTACATAACATACCGACACTAAAGTAACAAAAATGGCAGAAATTTGAATTGTATGTGAACATAATTACAACAAAATACCCTTGCGATAAACAAAGACAATAATGTTCAGAAGCATTTAATTCTTGAAGAAGCTCTCAGATATGTATTCACAGTTACATATTGTGCTTCAAGCTTTAGCTACATAAAGTACGCTTTTTCTGTCCTCTTTAGGATGAAGCCGTTCGACCATCCATAGAATGCCAAAAGAAATGAAATCAAATTAGAGAAAATAACAAAACAAGAGAATATGTTTTTAAAGTAACAATTTCTAATTTCTTATACTCCATATAAAAGATAGGTATTCAATAATTAATGAAACAACTAGTTGTTAACAATAAAGTAAATCTTACAATGGCTTAATGGGGATTTTTTAATGTTACAGGAACATTATTATCTTAGGACTATTGTCTATCCATTTTTTAAATGTAGACTTCTCAAGAATCTGTAAGAATAAAATACAAAGTTTCACTATATAATAGTTTATATTATGGAAAAATCTGCCATGTACTCGGCGAAGTAAAGAACATTCTTAACAGAAGAAAATCACATTAAACACATTTTAAATATTCAAACTAGACAACAACTGTTAAATTTATATTTTAAAACTCCCTAACAAAACCATAAGTGCATTTTAAGAAAAGGAGTCCATAAATGCATGCTTTAAAGAGCAAGCTACTCAGAAGTGCTTAAAATATGACTTACATATATGTCTCATAATCTTATTTGTAAAAATATTTTAGAAAATATATATAAAAGAACTCAAGTTGTTTCCTTTAGGTATCTCCCAAAAAAGAAATATTGACATCAAAAACATTTGACATGTCAGTTTTTACATTTAGTATGGTAGAAATACATGTAAAAGAGCTCTGAGCAGAATTTCAGGAATAAAATTAAACATAGCATTCAATTTCTGTCTGAAAAGAATTCATGATTTAATAAATGTTATGAACACACAGGTATTATAACAACAAAATCAAACAGAAAACTCTGTTAGAAGAACACTGCTAACAGTCAACATGGATTCAAGAGGAAAGAATACAAATTCTAATAAGTTATAGTGACATTTCAGTCTCAAGTCTCCAAAGAGGTTAAGACAAAGTGTTAAAAACTCATGCTTATAATGTAAGGGTTCCAAGAGAGAACACAGACGTTCAACAGAAAAGCAAACAGAAACTCCAAAATCAAGAGAGGAGGAGAACAAACAGCTAATGTAGACGGGACAGGCTGGCAACCAAAAGGGAGTCTGCAACGTGGGAGAAGGCAATTGAGTGTCTTTCTGTGGTCCACTTTCCTACTGGAGAATCAATTGTATAATCCAGGCCATGGGAGTGTATCTTGACCCTCCCAAACCTTGAATTTGACTTGGGAAGCAACCAGGTGACTGTATAAAGGAACGGCTACAGGGAAATAACACACCCTGGGTTCCATGCCTTCCCTGAGCAGCTACAGTAAGATGCCATTCTCAATCCTAGGGCTTAACAAATTGTGTGACCTGGAAACCTATGGCACCAGTCCTGAGCATCAGAGTAACTCAGCCTGCTGAACTGGGGCCTGTGTAGGAAATGGGATTCTGCAACCAGGACTGAAAAGCAAGCATGACATAAACTCCAGCCCCCAGCTTGGGAGCTAGGCAATCCCCAAGATGTGAGCAGAATAAGAGCCATCAAAGCAGTCTGGACCTGACCTGGGCAGGGCTGAGTTATGAGATAGGTGAGAACTGCCTAGTCTGACTAAACTACAGGATCGGCTGCAAGAGCGAGGATAGGGAAGGAAGCCCCACCAGGACTGGGACATGAGAGGGACACAGATTCACAACTTGCCAGCCAATGCTGCAACCACTGGGACCAGTAGCCCCACTCTCCCATCATGGCAGTACTTTAGCAAAGGTGCTGTCACCCCTCATGCAAGCATTTCATAGGACAAGCCCAGGCTTTCCCAATCCAGATATACCCAGCTTTGCCCTACTCTCTGAGACACAATGCAGGAGCTGGGCTTCTGGAGGTCCCATGGTCCAGCCCACTGCCTGAGACACCCAAGTACTTCTCCAAGGAGACAGTGTTTGGGCATAAAAACCTTGCCATTACCACCTCCGTTGGTTTGTATCTGCACGTGCCATATGGCCTGGAGGTCAGCCCACACATCAATTACAATAACTCCCAACACAAGGGCACTGGGGAGAGCATCTCACCACCACTGCAACCAGCATCACTGAGGCCACCCAGCTGCCCAAGAGCTCATGAGCCCACTCACTTGCCCAGTACACTGCTACCAAAACTAGTATCCAAGACAGCCACCCAGAGCCCCAATAATCAGCCTGCATAGAACTGCCAACACATGTGCCAGCACACACTGCCCAATATACAGACCTACTTAGACAACCACTGCTACCACTGAAACCTGAAGAAGGACCTATCAAGCATTCCAGTTCCTGGCAAAATTTCACCACATCCTCCATCAAAACCCACACCCTACCTAACACACAAAGGAATCCACAGATACCAATAACAATATTTACAGCCAAGAATGTTGGGAGTTTTTAATCTATTATTTTGTCAAAGATTTTTGATGTTTCTGTCCCTTTGGGAATACCAGTAATTCATAAGTTCAATTGCTTTATGTAGTCCAAAACACCTGGAGAGCTTTGTTCATTTTTTCTTATTTTTAAAATTTTCATCAGACTGCACTGTTTGAAAAGGCCTGTCTTCATGTTCTGAAATCTTTTCTTCTGCTTGACCAGGTCTATTGTTGGAGCTTCCATGCATTTTGTATCTCCTTCGGTGAAGTTTTTAGTTCCAGAATTTTTTATCACCTTGAGATATAAATTTCTCATTCATATCCTGAATTGATTTTCTGATTTCTTTGTATTAGTTTTCAGATTTCTCTTGCATCTCATTGAACTTAATTTAAATCAAATATTGAATTCTTTATCTGGAGTTGTAAGGATTTCTTTTTGGTTCTGCTCTATTGTTGGAGAATTATTGTGTTCCTTTGATGGTGTCATATTGCTGTGCATTTTCATGTTTCTTGTGTTTTTATGTTCATTCCAGCACATCTGGAACAACAATTGCTTTTCTTTTTTTAATTTAACTTTTTTTGGGAGTAGACTTTGCTGCTGTATATGTGACTTTGATGTTGGTTGGGGAGGGCCACTTGTTTTTATTTCTGGGTGTGTGCATTGATGAATATTTTATGATTTACTTGGCTATAAATATTGTTATTGGTATCTGTGGATTCCTTTGTGTGTGGATTCCAACCAAAAAAAGTCCAGGACCAGAAGGAATGACAGCCGAATTCTACCAGAGGTACAAAGAGAAGCTGGTACCATTCCTTCTGAAACTATTCCGAACAACAGAAAAAGAGGGAATCCTCCCTAATTCATTTTATGAGGCCAGCATCATCCTGATACTGAAACCTGGCAGAGACACAACAAAAAAAAGAAAATTTCAGGCCAATATCCCTGATGAACATCAATGTGAAAATCCTCAATAAAATCCTGGCAAACCAAAACCACCATCACATCAAATAGCTTATCCACCATGATCAAGTCGGCTTCATCCCTGGGACGCAAGGCTGGTTCAAGATATGCAAATCAATAAACATAATCAATCACATAAACGGAACCAATGAAAAACCGCAAGATTATTGCAATAGATGCAGTAAAGCCCTTTGATGAAATTCAACAGCCCTTCAAGCTAACAAAAACTCTCAATAAACTAGATATCGATGGAACATATCTCAGAATAATAAGAGCTTCTCATGACAAGCCACAGCCAATATCATACTAAATGGGCAAAAACTGGAAGCATTCCCTTTGAAAACTGGCACAAGACAGCGATGCCCTCTCCCACCACTCCTATTCAACATGGTGTTGGAAGTTCTGGCCAGGGCAATCAGACAAGAGAAAGAAATAAAGGGTATTCATTTAGGAAAAGAGGAAGCCAAATTGTCCCTGTTTACAGATGACATGATTGTACATTTAGAAAATCCCATCGTCTCAACCCAAAATCTCCTTAAGCAACTTCAGCAAAGTCTCAGGATACAAAATCAAGGTGCAAAACTCACAAGCATTCCTATACATCAATAACAGACAAACAGGGAGACAAATCATGACTGAACTCCCATTCACAACTGCTACAAAGAGGATACAATGCCTAGTAATACAACTTACAACGGATGTGAAGAGCCTCTTCAAGGAGAATTACAACCCACTGCTCAAGGAAATAAGAGAGGAAACAAACAAATGGAAAAACATTCCAGGCTCATGGATAGGAAGAATCAATAGCGTGAAAACGGTCATACTGCCCAAAATAATTCATAGATTCAACGCTATCCCCATCAAGCTACCAATGACTTTTCTCACAGCATTGGAAAAAACTACTTTAAATTTCATATGGAACCAAAAAGGAGCCCGCATAGTCAAGACAATCCTAAGCAAAAAGAACAAAGCTGGAGGCATCATGCTACCTGACTTCAAACTATACTACAAAGCTACAGTAACCAAAACAGCATGGTACTGGTACCAAAACACAGATATAGACCAATGGAACAGAACAGAGGCCTCAGAAATAACACCACACATCTAAAACCATTGGATCTTTGACAAACCTGACAAAAACAAGAAATGGGGAAAGGATTCCCTATTTAATAAATGGTGCTGGGAAAACTGGCTAACCATATGCAGAAAACTGAAAATGGATCCCTTCCTTACACCTTATACAAAAATTAACTCAAGATGGATTAAAGACTTAAACTTAAGACCTAAAACCATAAAAACCCTAGGAAAAAAACCTACACAATACCATTCAGGACATAGCCATGGGCAAAGACTTTATGACTAAAATACCAAAAGCAATGGCAACAAAAGCCAAAATTGACAAATGGGATCTAACTAAACTGAAGAGTTTCTGCACAGCAAAAGAAACTATCATCAGAGTGAACAGGCAACCTACAGAATGGGAGAACATTTTTGTAATCCACGCATCTGACAAAGGGCTAATATGCAGAATCTACGAGGAACTTAAACAAATTTACAAGAAAAAAAAACAACCCCCACAAAAAGTGGGTGAAGAATATAAACAGACACTTCTCAAAAGAAGACATTTATGCAGCCAACAGACACATGAAAAAATGCTCATCACCACTAGCCATTAGAGAAATGCAAATCAAAACCACAATGAGATACCATCTCCCTCCAGTTAGAATGGCGATCATTAAAAAGTCAGGAAACACCAGGTGCTGGAGAGGATATGGAGAAACAGGAATGCTTTTACACTGTTGGCGGGAGTGTAAATTAGTTCAACCACTGTGGAAGACAGTGTGGCGATTCCTTAAGGATCTAGAACTAGAAATACCATTTGACTCAGCCATCCCATTACTGGGTATATATCCGAAGGATTATAAATCATTCTACTATAAAGACACATGCAGATGTATCTTTATTGCAGCACTGTCCACAACAGTAAAGACTTGGAACCAACCCAAATGCCCATCAATGATAGACTGGATAAAAAAAAACGTGGCACATATACACCATGGAATACTATGCAGCCATAAAAAAGGATGAGTTCATGTCCTTTGCAGGGACACGGATGAAACTGGAAACCAGCATTCTCAGCAAACTAACACAAGAACAGAAAACCAAACACCACATGTTCTCACTCATAAAGGGGAGCTGAACAATGAGAACAGATGGACATAAGGGGTGGGGGCATCACACACTGGGGCCTGTCAGGGGGTCGGGGGCTGAGGGAGGGATAGCATTAGGAGAAATACCTAATGTGGATGACAGGTTGATGGGTGCAGCAAACCACCATGGCACGTGTATACCTATGTAACAAACCTGCATATTCTGCACATGTACTCCCAGAACTAGAAATATAATAAAAAAAGGAATTGTTATTATTAAAATGACTACACTGCCCAAAGCAATCTACAGATTCAATGCAATCCTTATCAAAAAACCATTGTCATTTTTCACTAAATTAGGAAAAACAAGCCTAAAATTCATATGGAACCAATGAAGAACCTGAATGGCCAAAGCAGTCCTAAGTAAAAAGAACAAACTTGGAGGCCTTACGCTCTCTGACTTCAAATTAAACTGCAAGGCTATAATAACCAAAACAGCATGGTACTAGTATAACAGTAGACACATATATCAACAGAACAGAATAGAAAACCCAGAAATGAAGCTACAGATTAACATGTAAGTGTTCTTTGACAAAGTCAACAAGAACCTATATTGAGGAAATGATAACCTTTCCAATAAATGGTGCTGAGAAAACTGGCTTGCCATAGGCAGAAGAAGGAGACTAGACCCCTGTCTCTGATCATATAAAAAAATCTCAAGATGAATTAGAGATTTCAATGGAAGACTTGAAACTTAAAATACTAGAAGAAAACCTAGCGAAAACTCTTTTGGACATTGTTCTAGGTAAAGAATTCATGACTAAGATCTTAAAAGCACAGAAAACAATAATAAAAATAGACAAATGGAACTTAGTTAAACTAAGAAGATTTGCCCAGGAAAAGAAATAATCAACATAGTACAAAGACAATCTGCAAAATGGGAGAAAATATTTGCAAAAATATTTGTACCTGACAGAGGACCAATATCCAGAATGTACAAACGACTCAACAACAACAACAACAAAAATAATCTCATTAGAAAGTGGGCACAGGGCAAAGGACATGAATAGACATTTTTCAAAAGAAGACATAAAAATGGCCAACAGATACATTTTAAAATGCTCAACATCACTAATCAGAGAAATGTAAATCAAAACCACAATGAGATACTATCTTACCCTAGTCAGAGTGGCTATCAAAAAGTGAAAAAAGGCCGGGCACGGAGGCTCACGCCTGTAATCCCACGCTTTGGAAGGCCGAGGCAAGTGGATCACGAGGTCAGGAGTTCAAGACCAGCCTGACCAACATGGTGAAACCCCGTCTCTACTAAAAATACAAAAACTTAGCCAGGCATGGTGGTATGCACCTGTAATCCCAGCTACTCAGGAGGCTGAGGCAGGAGAATTGCTTGAATCTGGGAGCAGTGAGCCGAGACCGCACCACTGTACTCCAGCCTGGGTGACACAGCAAGACTCCATCTCAAAAACAAACAAACAAAAACAAGTGAAAAAACAATAAATGTTAACAAGAATGTGGAGAAAAGAGAAAACGCTTATGGAAAATAGCATAGAAAAGGGAACTCTATGGAAAATAGTATAGCGATTTCTCAAATAACTAAAACTATAAGTTACATTCAATCCAGCAATCCCTCAATGGGGCATCTACCCAAAGGAAAAGAAATCAGCATACCAAAAAGGTACCTACAATCCTGTTTATCACAGTACTCACAATAATAACAATACGGGATCAACCTAAATGTCCATCAATGGATGACAGGATAAAGAAAATACGGTGTGTATATATGGACAATGGAACACTATTCAGCCATAAAAAAGAACAGAACCGTATCTTTTGCAGCAACATGGATGAAACTGGAGGCCATTATCTTAAGTGAAACAAGTCAGACACAGAAAGACAAATACTGCATATTCTTACTCATAAGTGGGAGCTAAATAATGTGTACAAATGGATGTAAAGAGTAGAATGACAGACAATGGAGACTCAGAAGGGAGAGGAGGTGCTGTGAGGGTGATAATGAGAAATTACCTAAAAGTCCTGAATTCACCATTATGGAATTTATGCATGCAACAAAATTTCAATTGTACACCATAAATTTACCCAAATAAAAATAAATAAATGGCAAAAAAACAGACGTATTAAAAAGTGAGATGAGATGAAATTTTAAAATCTCTTCAATCATATTTTGCAAAAACCTATTAATATCAAGTGTTTTCTCACTTGGCCCTCTCATTTATTAGATCTAAACAACAAAAGATAACAAGAGGGGGCTTCCAAGTAATCTTTGATAAGGGCACCAAGAATAGACCATGGGAAAAAGCCTTTTCAAGTAATGGTACTGATAAAACTGGAAACCTACATGCAAAAAAAATGGAACTGGACCTTTATCTTATACCATGTACAAAAATTAACTAAAAATGAATTAAAAACTTAAATGAAAGATCTGAGACTATAAAACTTCTGGAAAAAAATACAGGAAAAAAGCTCCTTAACACTGGCCTTGGCAATGATTTTCTGGATATGACACCAAAAGCGTATCACTTTTTGGATATGAAATACGTAACAAAAGCAAAAAAAACAGGCATGATTACATCAAACTAAAAAGCTTCTACACAACAAAGGAAACTTAACAAAATGAAAAGGCAACCTATAGAACGTGAGAAAACAGAGGTTCGGCATCCCTAATCCAAAAATCCAAAATCTAAAATGCTCCAAAATCTGAAATTCTTTGAACTCCAACATAACACCGTAAACAGAAAATTTCCACCTGATCTCATGAGACAGATCATAGTCAAAACTTTGTTTCATACACAAAATTACTTAAAATATTGTACAAGATCACCTTTAGGCTATGTATATAAGGTGTATTTGAAACATAATTGAATTCAGTGTTTAGACTTGCTTACCATCCCCAAGACATCTCATTATGTATATGCAAATATTCCAAAATCCAAAAAAATCCAAAACCCAAAACACTTCTGGTCCCAAGCATTTCAGATATGTGATATCCAACCTGTATTTGTAAACCATGTATAAGGGGTTTGTTTGGACGAACGGAGGCAAGATGGTGCACATCCGGGTTCTTCATCCCCCCTCCCAACTTTGCCCGTGGGCGGGAAAATGCAGCGGCGCCCAGGGAGGGTGCAGACCAACTGGGCATGCGCCAGGTGACATCAATCTGAAGAGACCAAGATTTACCTGGTCGCACCTGCGGAACGCCCCTGACACGCCCATGCCCCACCTATTGCCCTCCCACTCCTAGAAAAGCCGCTCTCCGCCATTGAGCCACGCGGACTTCCCAGCTTCCCAGTCTTGTCGGGATGTCGGAACTCCGTCGGAGAGCTTGGGGGAGGGGAACTCTGCCGGCCTTCTTTGCCGGAGGCGGACAGACTTCTTCTCCACACCTTAGGTTACTAAAATAAACTAGCAGTTTTGCGCCTGACCTTTGCCTACTTGCTGGTTCTTTTGTGCTCGCTCTGGTGGTCTTAGAAAAACAAGACAGGGTTAATATACAAAATATATAAGGAACTCACAAGCTCAATAGCAGAAAAACTAATAACCCATTTAAAAACTGGGCAAAGGAACTGAATAGACATTCTCCCCTATCCCCCCAAAAAAGGCATAAAAATGATCAGCAGGTATTTTAAAAAGTAGTCAATATCACTAATCATCAAAGAAATGCAAATCAAAAGCATAATACAAGATGACCTTACATCTGTTAAAATAGCTATCATCAAAAAGACAAGAGATAGCAAGTAATAGCAAGAGAGCAGAGAAAAAGAAACCCTTGTACAGTGTTTGTGGGAATGTTAATTGGTACAGCATTTATGAAAAACAGTATGGAGGTTCCTCAAAACGTTAAAAATAAAACTATCATACAATCCAACAATCCCACTTCTGGTATATATCCAAAGGAAATGAAATCAGTATCTTGAAGAGATATCTGCACCCGCTTGTTCACTGCAGTATTATTCACAGTGGCCAAGATATGGAAACAACCTAAGTGTCTGTCAACAAATGAATAGATAATTAATGGAATATTACTCAACCTTTAAAAAGGAAACATTGCCATTTGTGACAAAATGGATGAACCTGGAGGGCATTATACTAAGTGAAATAAGCCAGGATCAGAAAGACAAAACACTGTATGAGCTAATTTATATGCATACTCCAAAAGTTTAACTCACTGAAGCAGAGAACCGAATGGTAGTTGCTAGGGGATGGGGTATGGGGGAAATGAGGAGATGCTGGTCAAAGGGTACAACTTTTAGCTTAAAATAAATTAAGTTCTGGGACTCTAATGTACATTATGGTGACTACAGTTAAAAATACCACGTTGTTTAAAGTTTTCAAAGATAGCAGATCTGAAATGTCCTCACACACACACACACCACATAAAAGGGGGTAACTGTGTGCTGATGGATATGTTGATTAATTTGATGATGGTAATCATTACACAATGTATAAAGCTATCAAATCATCACATTGCACACCCTGAATACACATAATTTTTGTTTATCAATTACACCTTGATAAAGCTTTAAAAATAAGCATTTTTTAAAACAGAATAAAAATAAACACCATTTGATTTTTTTAACATTATTTCACTGAATCTTACCCTCTTTGAATTCAGAATTACAGTCTTTCCTCAGTATCTAGGGAGGACTGGTTCCAGGACCCCCTACAGATACCCAAAACTGCAGATACTCAAGTCCCTCATATAAAATGACATAGTATTTGAATATAACCTCCACATATCCTCCTTTATACTTTAAATCATCTCTATATTACTTATAATAACTAATACAATGACAACACATCACTTCATTTGTGGGGATTTAACATAGTACTCAGCACATGGCAAATTCAAATTTTACTTTTTGGAATTTTTTGTTTCCCAAATATTCTTGATGTGCTGCAAGTTTAATCCATGAATACGAAATCCAGGGATACAGAGGGTTGACTGTACTACCAATATGTGTTCTGCTGCAAGCACCACACAGTTTAAACAGTTTATGTGGGTAAGACCCTAAGTTACCATAAAACAGTTAAAGTCATTGCATGGACACCTTTTTTCATCATATAAGACAGTGTAATATATTTTTGTTACAATTTAAATGGCATGATCTGTTTTCACATCTGGCTATTTTGGCCACAGTATCCTAAACAGTTCCCAGAATAAAAAAGAAAGATAGCATTATAGCTGCCAGAGGTAGCAAGATATAAAAAGAGTAAGACTTAGAGATAGACAGATCCAATCCTCATCTCAGTTTCATCATGGACCACTTGGGATAACATGATAAAGTGATTAATATTTTCTAAAGTTTTATTTCCTCACTTTCAAAGATATGTGACATGGTTTGGATCTGTGATCACAACAAATCTCATGTGCAACTGTAATCTCCAGTGTTGGAGGTGGGGCCTGGTAGGAGGTGACTGGACCATGGGATTGGGGCAGGCTTTTCATGAATGGTTTAGCACCATCCCTTTAGTGCTATTCTTGTGGTAGCTGAGTTCTCGCAAGATCTGCTTGTTTAAAAGTATGTAGCACCTCCCTCCTCCCTCGCTCTCTTGTTCCTGCTCCTGCCATGAAAGACACCTGCTCCCCATTCACCTTCCACCATGATGTAAGTTTCCTGAGGCCTCCCCAGAAGCCAAACAGACGCCAGCACATCATGCTTCCTGTACAGCCTTCAGAACCATGGGTAAATTACACCTCTTTTCTTTATATAATTACCCTGTTTCAGGTATTTATAGCAATGTGAGAATGGACTAATATGAAGTACATACAAACAACTATATAAATCACCCTGCATAATGCCTGATGCAGAAAAATTTCACAGCTAACATCTATGTGTCAGGATAGTATAACAGCTTAGGAATGTGACTATTCTTGTCAAATCCCAACTCGGCTACTTATTTAGCTGTACAACCGGGGCAACTTTTTAAACTTCTCTAAGCCTCAATTTTGTAAGTGCATGTATAAACTAGAACTATGAATGGGTTTTGTACGATACAAAGAACTCCTTATAACATCTAACCCACAATAAGCACAATAAATGTTTGTTATTATTATATTATCTTATTTAAGCATTCCAGACTTTAAAAGAATATATTAGCTATCCTATGATATACCCAGAATTACCAAAAGATAATGTCCAAAATTCTCAATGGGACAATGTACAATTAATCAGGGCCTTCTAACCTCTTTATTTGCATATTTTATGTAACAAATGATTAATTTATTTCTTAAACAGAAGCTTCTGTAATGCAGCTATGGGAAAAATACTTTTAAAAAAACAAACTGTCATCATGAAGACACTAAAAAGTAACTTACTATTAGAAGGAGAAAACAAAAATATCTTTAACTGTTATGACTACCAATGTGCAAGGAAAAAAAAATGGACTGTATAAAATATAGGAAAAATATAAAGAGAGAATAGGCTACTATTAAAAAACAAGAATTTTTTAAAAATGAAAATGGCTTTAAAAAAGAATTGCAGGGAAAGAAATGGAAAGCTCAAAATCTGTACAGGATATAGGAAAAAGTAGAATTTAAAATGATAAAAAATGAGGCAATGACATAGAAGACACTTGAGAGCAGTAAGAATACAGAATGTTTAAAAGGGAAGTAGAGAAGTGAAACAATAAAGGGGCATTTTCTAACATCCTACTTAATAAGAGCCTGAATGCTTTCACCCTAAAATTGGGAACAAGGCAAGGATATTCAGACTTACCACTCCTACTTAGCATCATGTTGGAAGTCCTTGTCAGTAAAATAAAGCAAGAAAAATAAAAGCTGTACAGATTGAAAAGGAAGAAATGAAACTGTCTTTATTCGCAGACAATGTGACTGTCTACAAAGGAAATCACAAAAAACCTATAGGAAAGCTGGTAAAACTAATTAGTGAATTTACCAAGGTTACAGGATAGAGATCAGTATAGAAAATCTATTGTATTTCCATATATTAGCCATAAGCCATTGGAAAACAAAATTTGAAAAATACTACCAACAGTTCAACAACAACAACAACAACAACAACAACAAAAAAGAAAAAAAAAGAAAAAAAGAAAGAAAAAGCACTTAAGGTACAAACCTAAGAAAATATGTACAGGATTGATATGCTGAAAACAAAAGACACTGATAAAAGAAATCAAAGAAGATCCAAATAAACAGATATACTCAATACTTGTTAAAAAGTCATTTCTCAATAAAGTTATTTACAAATTAAACACAACCCCAATCAATACCCCAGCAGGATGTTTTATAGACATACAAAAGCTGATTTTCAAATGTATACGAAAAGGCAAAGAAACTAGGATTGCCCAAACAATTACGAAAAAGAAGAAAAAAGTCAGTAGGTTCACAATACCTGATTTTAAGACTTACTATTAAGCTATAATAATTAAGGCAGTGTGATATTGGCATAGACAAATAGGTCAATGAAATCAAAGAGAGATTCCAGAAAAAGACTCACACAAAAATATCAAACACATTGTAATTCAATGACAAAATGATAATTTTAACAACAAATCACACTGGATCAAATGAACGTCCACACGTAGAAAAAATGAACTTTGACCTGCACCTTATGTGTCATACAAAATTAACATTAAATGGATTTTAGATCTAAACATAAAATATATATACGTAAAACATTTAGAAGAAAACAAAAGAGAAAATATTTGTGTCATGATTAGGCTGCAAATTCTTAGAAAACCAAAAGTAGGATCATGAAAAGAGAAAAAAAAAACCAACAGATTTCATCAAAGTTAACAGTTTTGTTCTGGGAAAGATACTGTTAAAGAGAATGAAAACGAAAACTATAGATTAGGAGAAAATATGTGTAAATCATATATCTCACAGAAGACTTCTAGAGAATATACAGATGCTCCTTTACTGACAATGGGCTTATGCTTCAATTAATCTACTGTAAGTTAAAACATAATCATTGACAAATGCATTTAATACACTTAATCTACCAAATATCACAGCTTAGCCTAGCTGACCTTGGACATGTTCAGTATACTTACATTAGCCTATAGTTGAGCCAAATCATCTAATACAAAGCCTATTTGTTAATCAATACATAAAATTTTTGCATATTTATGAGATGTGTGATATTTTCTTATATGCATAGACTGTGTAATGATCATGTCAGGGTATTTAATATATTCACCACCATGAGCATTTATCATTTGTGTATGTTCAGAACATTTCACTTCCTCAATTCTAGCTATTTTGAAATGACCAATATATTAATATCAACTATAAGCACCATACTAAACTATCAAACATTAAACTTATTACTTCTGACTATATGTTTGTACCCATTAACCAACTTCCATTCATCCACCCTCCGGCCCCACATCCCATGCATCCTTCTCGGCCTCTGGTGACTACCATTCTACTCTCTATCTTCATGACATCAACTTGTTTAGCTCCCACATAGGAGTGAGTGCCTGTTATATTTGTCTGTGTCTAGCTTATTTCATGTAACATAATGATCTCTAGTTCTATCCATGTTGCTGCAAACAACATTTCATTCTCTTTTATGGTTGAATATTATTCTCGTGTGAATTACACCAAATTCCCTTTATTCATCCATCCACTGATGGACACTTAGGTTGATTTCTTACTGTTGCAATAAACACAGGGGTACAAATATTTCTTTAATATACTGATTTCCTTTCCTTTGAATATATACCAAATAGTGGAATTACTGGATTGTGTGGTAGTTCTAATTTTAGTTTTTTGAGAAATCTCCATACTGCTTTTCCGTAATGGCTGTACTAATATACATTGTCACCAAAAGCATATGAGAGTTCCCTTTTTTCCACATCCTCACCTGCATCCATTATTTTTTTCTCTTTTTAATAGCCATTCTACCTGGGGTAAGATGATAGGGCATGTTTGGTTCTGACTTGCATTTCTCTGATAATTAGTGATGTTAAGCATTTTTTCATATACCTATTAGCCATTTATATATCGTCTTTCAAGAAGCATTTGTTTAGATCCTTTGTCCACATTAAATGGGATTAGTTCCTTTGCAGTTGAGGTGTTTAAGTTCCTTGCATATTCTGGATATTAGTCATTTGCTAAGTCAATAGTTTGTAAAATTGTCTCCCATTTGTCAGGTTGGGTCTTCATTTTGTTGATTGTTTCCTCTAATGTACAGAAGATTTTTAGTTTAATATACTTCCATTTGTCTATTTTGGGTTTTTTTGGTCCATGTTTTAGGAATGTCAGCCATAAAACTTTTGCCTAGACAAATGTCCTGGAGTGTTTCTCCTATTTTCTTCTAGTATTTTAATAGTTGTGGGTCTTATGTTTAAGTCTTTAAGTCTTTAATCGATTTTGAGTTGATTTTTTATATGGTGAGAGAGGGGCCATTTCATCCTTTTGCATAGCTATCCAGTTTTCCTAGCACCATTTATTAAAGGTGGTGTCCTTTCCCCAGTGTATGCTCTTGGCACCTTTGAAATAAATCAGTTGGCTATAAATACATGGGTTTACTTCTGGGTATTTTATGCTGTTCCATTGGTATACATGTCTGCTTTCATATCAACACCATGCTGTTTTGGTTACTATAGCCTTGTAATATAAGTTGAAATCAGGGAATATGATGCCTCCAGCTTTGTTCTTTTTGCTTATGATGGCTTTGGCTATTTGGGTTATTTTTTGGTTTCATACAAATTTTAAGATTATTCTCTTTCTGACAGGGACTAGACTCTTAATATGGAGCCATGCCCCAGCTGCCTAAGACTCAGGGGGTGCATAGAATCCAGTAAGAGCACCCTTTCCTGAAAAATGCCATTACACGAACTTCAGAGAGCTCCCTGTGCCAGTCTTGGGGCCCACAGGGTTCAAGAACTCTCCCACAGTTAGGATTACAGGATTCTGCGCAAGAATGTGGACACCTAGGGATCTCTCATTTACCTCAACTCTACACTGAGGAGCCTCTCCAGGCTTCTGGTTGATCCTAGCAAGGCTGTGTCCACCTCTCCTCCCTCTCCTCAGGTGTTTCCGGTCACTTCTCTGCTGAACTCTAGCATTCTCTTTTAGATGTTTTATTTAAAGTGCGATTACCTACTCACTATTTTGGTTCTTCTTTGTGGAGAAGTGTCCTGTGCCTCTAGTCAGCCATCTTGAAAAGCCTCCAAAAAAATGAATATCTTATGTACCACACATCACTAGCCCAGGAAGAGATCAAAAGTAAAAGTATGTCGAAATTGCGATAGTTTTGCACCACTGTAAAATCTAAACTTAAGTCAGGGACCATATCAGACAATTTTCTGACTTTATAATGGTGTGAAAGCAATATGTATTCAGTGAAAACTATACTTCAAATTTTGAATTCTTGGGCTAGCAATTCTATTTTCCTGGCTGGGCTAGCAATATGTATGATATTCCCTTGTGACGCTGGGCAATGGCAGCGAGCTATAGCTTCCAGTCAGTCATGTGATCACAAGGGTAAACAACTGATTCTCTAGAGTGTACTCTATTTTTGACTTAGGATATTTTCAATTTGCAACAGGTTTATCAGGATATAAGGCCATTGTAAGTTGAGGAGCATCTGTGTTTCTTTTGCCTGACTCTACCTCTCAAATCAAAATATTATCACTTTAAAAACTCTTCAGGTGTAATAATTCATGCCATACACTATTGAAAAACATATTTAAGATAGTATGTTCTATACCTTATAGGGAGCCAGAATTCTCTGCCTGAACTTTTCAACTGTTTCTTGACCCATAGAAGACCACGTATTGACAAATGCTTCAGCTTTGTCTTGTCTAAGATGAATGTTCTCTAATTGCTGCTGCAAAGCTGCTGGCTTCACATTGTGATATACTGCCTATTAAAAAGAAAAGAAAATGACATATGTCCCTCATCTTTATACAGAAACCTTAAACTATAATACAAACAAAATTATTTTTAAATGACTTAAGTCAAAAAAAAAAAAAAACCTCATAGTCCTATTACAGACATTTTTGGTTATTTTACAAATAATAAAATATACAACCAAGGGCTGGAAGATTCAGGATTAAATGGCCTAAATTATTCAAGATGATTTTGTTTTTTCATTTTTGCCTATGCTTTAAGTAATCCTAAATCCACTTAATAACCAAAAAACTTCTTCTTTACTTTGGCTATGTAAATAGTACCCTAATTAAAATTTCATTTATTTCACTTAATCATTTCAAATAAGTATACAAGAAGTTTTGTTTCCCAACTAACAATTTTTTTCCAAGAAGCACTTTCTCAAAATTACCTTATCTACCAATTTCCTACATGATATATAATTAAAAGTTGTAAAAAATTTTAACAGTGATACCAGTTCTGTTTCTTACACTATTCTGGAACACCATGCTATGCTGTCCTACTCAATGATCCTTTTCTTCTACTGAACACCCACCAAAAATCAGAACCACATTTATCTTTGTGATCTATAATGTATGTCAGGCTGTAGTAGATAACTGGCAGCTTGTCCCCCTAATATTTCATTAAAATGCTCATGAAGTTACAAAACTATTTAAACTTTTATTTCACAAATATTATTTTTAATCAACCAACAAGAATGTATGAGGATCTATTTTAAGCCCATCAATGTATTAGGCTTATATAAGATACACAAAAAATATGATCCTGCTCCCCACAAATTAGAATCTGGTGAAGGAGGCATAACTAACATATATGAACTGCTGAAAGACTAACAATGTGCTCTACTGTGATGAGCCAAGGATTTTTAAAACTCCAAATAAAGGAAGACTGAAAGTATAAGGGGTCACAGCTCAAGAAAAGGAGATGAGCCTTGAATAGGAGCTTAAATCATGAAGCGAATTTAGATGAGAAAAAGGGATGCAGAAGGCAGCTTAGTAGCACATAATATGACAATACTTCTTTTCTAAATGTCTGTCTTACCAGCCCAGTCAATACATCCCCCAAATCATTTAATATCTTAAGTAAAATATGTCCATTTTTCCATTATACCAAGTACCAATGAATTAAAATATTTTGTAACTGTCTCAAATCAATGAAGTCTCAATTCATATTTTCAAATACTTTATAATATTCAGGTATTTTTACATTGAAATTGTTCACAGCTTCCATCCTGCATACTTTTTAATTAAAAAACCAGAATGTTAAAGATATCATAACAATACAAATATGTAGTAAACAAATCATGGTTAGAAAATTTGAGGCAACAAAAATACCTGTTCTAAAATAAATGATATTGTTTCAAGAACTAGGTGAAGATCTTGTTTCTCTAGAGAAAATGCCACTTGAAGTTTTTCTTCCTCTTCTTCACTGAAACTGCTCTCAGCCTATAATACAAATAGCAATCTATTATATTAGCACATATTCAGACATTCAAAGTTCATACTTGACAGAAGATTCATTTATTTGTATATGAGATGAGAACTTTAAAGGAAAATACATGGTGAAAAGAAATTGACGTGCATGTAAATTTATAAAATGTATGATGCTCATTTCTAGACCTTTGTAAACAAAATAAATTAGATTAAACAAATATCTTGTGGTGACTCAGGTCATAATTATGAGCATCAGAGCCCTGTGCTAAGGGGCTCACGTATCCTAAAGAACTGCTGAGATACATGGATGATTTTTAACTAGAGCAAAAACAAATCTAAGACTTCTGTCCTTTTATGCTTCTTGGGTCTGATTTTCATAACTCTTCCACTTCATCTCATGATCAGCAGTCATTTCTTAAAGCTGCCTACATGCCCCATGACAGCATCTTCAACCCCCAGTTTGCTATTTCTAGTCTGCCATGGTCAGGAGCGCTGACCTCTCAAAACTAGTTATATAGTACTGTTACCTCAACAGGCTTTGTGTGAGGGCCTCAAAGTCTCTCCTATGAAGCCAAGTACATGAGTTTTTTTCATTGCACGAGCTGTGACAGTTATTTTTGAAGTGCAAAGGCCACAAATGTTTATTTCTAAGTTCCCAGCTATGGAAGTTCATCTGACTTCCATCAGTATTTCCCAATGCAAACCGCTGGCACGCTGAATGAGACAATTCTTTGTACACGACTGCCCTAAACACTGCAAAATATATATATTTTTTGAGACGGAGTCTCGCTCTGTCGCCCAGGCTGGAGTGCAGTGGTGCAATCTCGGCTCACTGCAAGCTCCACCTCCCGGGTTCACGCCATTCTCCTGCCTCAGCCTCCCAAGTAGCTGGGACTACAGGTGCCTGCCACCACGCCCGGCTAATTTTTTGTATTTTTAGTAGAGATGGGGTTTCACCGTGTTAGCCAGGATGGTCTCGATCTCCTAACCTTGTGATCCGCCCGTCTCGGCCTCCCAAAGTGCTGGGATTACAGGCGTGAGCCACTGTGCCCAGCCGACACTGCAAAATATTTCTAAAGTCCCTGGACATTAAATACCAGCAGCAGCCTCCACACATTGTAACAAACAAAGAAACAAAATCTCCGTGTATTTGTATATGCCAGGATGAGCCAGGAAGATGGTCAAAGAGGACTCCCAGATCCATAATCTGGCATGCCCACATTCTGTACCTAAGTTGTCTTTGTTCCCTCATACTGATTCCTACTCGGGATTCCAAGGAATCAGTCTGGACAAAAACATACCTTCTGCCCATAAACAGATCAAACTTGGTAAAATAAAAGTACCAGTAGAGGGGCAACAAAATCCCAAAACGTCTTCACCAATCTGCCTGCCTCAGTTTCACTATTCTAAGAATTCTGCCTCAAGGCAAAGGCCAACTTAATGGAGTCGGGGCACATAAAAGAAAAGCTGGCAGATCCTGAAATGCAGTGCAAACTTGACTGAAGAGCCCTTACCAAAATAAGACCCTCTAAAAGATGATCCCCTGAAACTGTACAGGAAAAAAACAATTACATCTTTCCTGACATTTTCTTAGCAGGCAAGTATTCACATACATATGTTTCTTTATTTAAAAGTACCTGGACATTAAATGCCAGCAGGACCGGTAACTTCGCTTTTCAACAAGCACCTCTATTCCTCTCCACTCCCCTACCTCTGATGACAAAGCATTCAAGCTCCTCCATGGAATTCTTTAGCCATTCAGTTAACTCTAAGATAGATACCAACTTATTCTCAACTCCATACATGACTGAGAATGTCAAAGACAAACATCACAATTTTCTGTGCAAGTGCTCCACTCTCCCTCAGTGTGAAGAACAAAAGATGTGTGTAAGAGTTTCTTGTCCCATATTGTTACACACAAGCAAGCACCCACCAGCTCAAGAAATAAAGCAGCATATCTGTATCGCCCACATCATTTGCTTTTGGGCCAATTTATGAAACATTCCATACCCTTTCCGGAGGTTTCGTGTAATAAGGGATAGAGTTACGGAGCCAAGCTGCCTTACTAACTAGCTGTGTGACCTTGGGAAAGTTACTTAACTGATCTCTGTCTCTAGTTTGGTCACCTCATAGATAAAATGAAGATGACCAGAGGTGACCACAGTACCTACTTTTTCAAGTTGCCATAAGGATTAGATGAGCTAGTAACACAAAGCCATTAGCACCACACCAGTCAAAAAGAAACCAATGTAACTTTATGAATAGCAAATACCACAGAATGCTGCCGCTATCATTGCAGTTTCTCCTTTCTCTCCATCCACATCACAAATTCCTTAGAAAAAGGAATATATTATAGAAGACTGAGGTTTGTTTTGTGTTTTCCACAGCAAGGAAAATAATTAACTCCAAGAATATTTACTGAGTGCCAACTATACTAGTAGCAATGTATTAGGAATGGGAATTATAAAGATGAGTAAGACATAATCCTCAAGATATTTAAAACCAGAGGAAGACACATTAATAGGTTTAAGGGATTTGTTGCCTTCTAATCATGAAACAAATACTTATGATGCAGTACTAAAATCAGGTGAGAATGAATTACAGCACAGAAGAAAGAACAAACTGCTGAGACTGAGACTGTGAAATCCTTGAAGGATGAACAGGTTACTCAGTAAAGAGCAGAAGAAGGCCATTTATAGGCAAGGGAAAGAATATATGCATAGATACATTGCTGAAAAAGTTCATGGCATGTTGTAGTAAACAGGCACCATCTAGTGTAACTGGAGCACTTACAAAATGAGAATGTAGACTGCAGCCCTATTATAATGCGACTTGTACACAATATTAAGCATTTTAAACTTTTCTCCATGGGGCAATGGAGAGTCACTGATGGCTTTGAACACTGTGAAAATTATAATCCATCTTTGTTTTAGGAAAAAAAAAATTAGAAAGTAATTTACATAGTATTATGAAGCAGTAGAAAACAAGAAGACTATAGGCAGGGAAATCAGTTTGAAGGTAACTATTGTCATCTAAAAAACAGGTAATAAGGATTTGACCTAGAATTGTGAGAACTTGGATTTGAAAGACACTTCGAAGGGGAAAGGCATGGTTTTGAGGCTGGCTCTTGGCCAGGAAAAAGAAGAGGAAAGAGTAAGAGTCTTGGTTCTCACTGGATGATGATACCTGGCACTGCATAGAGCAGTTAGTGTGTGCTCCATAAATATGTCAGATGGAATCAAATTTTTATACTTGATAAAACAACTAACTTGGATTGGGCCAGGTAGAGAATTACAAAGCATTCGCATGTCCAAAACAACCATACCCTTAAAATAAAAGTGGAAGAAGAACAAAATTAACTGAAAGATTAAATACTAGTTGATAGAAAAAAACCACAGAATTATTTTTAAGGGGAAAAATCAAACCAAGACATCAGAATTTTTCCCTAAAGTATATTTTATAGAACATTAGTCCCAAAATACATACCATAATAAAACAGATCCAAGGTCAAAACACATTTGGAAAATGTTACCTGCCATAATCACCCTCACATACGTACCACAAACACTAGCATCTAAAATACTCTGAAAAGTTCCATAATTTAAAAAATTTAACTTTATTGAAGACAGTTTCTCAAACTTTTGACCACGAAACATTACCAAATCTTCCACAGAACCAGTGTCCCTAAGAATATACTGGAGAAGCTATGGCTTTGCAAAAAGTTCTCCAAATAATCAGACTTTCAATTAAATCAGAAAGAAGATTACAAAGTGTGGAAACACAAAAATACAAACCTTCAGGTGAAGTTTTTGAAGAATCCGAGTGAGCAACCGTGGAAATCTTCCTATATCTATTGCATTGATCAGTGACACTGCTTTCTTCATGCTAAAGAAAAGTATAAAACAAAGTTTTAAAATGAGCTTTCCAAGTTGAACTGTACTTTCTATAGCTGTCTATAAGTTTTCATTCCAACAACTCTGATTGCTATATGGTAAATCTGAATGAAATAAAGGAAAACAGATGACAGCCAGCAAAAAGGGCAGGGCAACCTGAACATTTCCAAAAAGATGCCCCCCAAATTACTTCTGCTGAAAAGGTCCATTTGGCAAATTTTCTCTTGCTTTTGGGCAAACCAAACTACTAGGGAAAGCTTGTACTCTGCAGGGGAAGAGCATTAATCTAGTAGAGTGTTTATATAACCACTTAACCCAAAAACGGAACTCTGAAAGTGGTGGGAGGAGAGGATAGCAATTATGGCAATTACACCAAAAACATAAAGAATACTGCAAGGCAAGTAACTTTTCAAATACTATGTACAAAAACATTTGGGGTCACTAAGGACACAGTTATTTTAAAACCCTCTTTCGATTGTAATAATCAACTTTATTATTATAATAATAATCAATTTTGAGATAAGGTCTCACTCTGTCACCCAGGCCGGAGTGCAGTGGCACGATCTCAGTTCACTACAGCCTCTGTCTCCTGGGTTCTAGGAATCCTCATGCCTCAGCCTCCCAAGTAGCTAGAACTACATGCACAGGCCACAACGCTGGCTAATTTTTGTATTTTTTGTAGAAATGGGGTTTCGCCCTGTTGCCCAGGCTGGTCTCTAACTCCTGAGCTCAATCAGTCCTGCGGTGGCTCACGCCTATAATCCCAGCACTTTGCAAGGCCAGGGAGGACGTATCACCTGAAGCCAGGAGTTCCAGACCAGCCTAGCCAACATGGTGAAACTCCATCTTTACTAAAAATACAAAAAAATTAGCTGGGCATGGCAGTGGGCGCCTGTAATCCCAGCTACTTGGGAGGCTGAGGGAGGAGAATCGCTTGAACACAAGAGGGGGAAGCTGCAGTGAGCCAAGATGGCGCCATTGCCCCCCAGCCTGCACAACAAGAGGGAAAAGCCTTCTCAGGGGGAAAAAAAAAAGAGACATCTGCCCGCCTCAGCCTCCCAAAGTGCTGGGATTACAGGTATGAGCCACAGTACCTGTCCTGTAATAATCAACTTTAAATGATGTGATGAGAACAATTCTTTACTGCACCATATTGGATACTGTTTACTGATGTAGCAGTGTTCCCCAAGACATTGGTATGAAGAAAGAAACTGGCAATCAGAACCAAAGTGAGGCAGGAAAATAGGGTCGGGAGGCTGGGAACATAAGGCTGATTCACACTTCAGCTATGACACGAAATGTCCTCCATATAGGGCATAGGCGGAGTAAATGACTTTGTAACTTTACTTCATCCTCTTCATTTACATGGGGAGTACACCAAGTAACCAATGGAATCCTCTAGAGGTTATTTAAATTCCCAAAAATTCTGTAGGGGCCCTTCAGCCCCTATGCTCAGGCAGTTTCCACACTGTGGAGTGTAGTTTCATTTTCAATAAATTTCTTCATTCTTTCCTCGCTTTGTTTGTGCGTCTTCTCCAATTCCGTTAACGATGCCAGGAACCTGGACACCCTCCACTGGTAACAAAAGGAATCCAGGAAGAAGGAAAAACTTTAAAATAACTCTTTTCTTCTGGAAGATTCCTGCCCAACCCAAGCACAAAGAAATTACATCCGAATACTATTTTGCCTATATACTTCAGTACTTTTTCTGTATCCACACACCACCTGCACTATTACTTATTTTTTTCACAAATTAAGTCTTTGTTTACTTAAATAATGTTAAAGGGGAACTTTATGTCACCACCATGGACAACCAGCTTTACCTACCATAAGTAGAAATTAACTAAAAATTTGTTTAAAATGCAAACAAAAGCAAATGCTATCAAAGCCAGGCTAGATTCTGTTACCAATCAAAAATTCGGTCCCATATTCGATCCTGATTTAAAAGGGGTTTTAACACACGTTGGTCCAGCACCAGCGCGAGCCTTTCTCACCACAGGGTCCGAGCGGGAACTGAAATGGGAAAGGGAATACCGTCCCACAGGATTCGGCAGCCTCCGGGAACTTCTGTTACCAAACTCCGCCAACAGTGACGCAGACCCCACGCTTGCAGACCACACGCTTCCATACAGCCCTCAGCTGCCAAGCGCAGTGAGCCCCACAGGTGGACCGCCGGGAAGGAAGAGGCGCTACAGGGAGGGCCCCACGCACTCCGCGGACCCAGCGTCGCGCCCTCGGCAGCCCACCCCACCCAACCGGGTCCGCCGCGGCGGCCAGGCGGCGGGCAGCACGGCCAGCCTTGTGCGAGCCCGATCCGCGCCTTCCTGGGCGCGGCTACCGCAGGAGTTTAGCGGATCAGCTACCTGGGGCTTTCCCGTAGGATCAGCGCCGCCGGCACCGCCATCCTGGACTTTCTCGCACTGCCGCCCTCTGTCAGCTGCGCCGAAGCCAGCCAATGGCGGCCGCGGCGGACGGAAAGCCGGAAGGCCCAAGCCGCGCAGGGGCCGATTTCGCGCTCTGGGGCTCCTGCGACCCCGGCACCCGGAGACCTGTCCCGTAGTCCTGGAGGGCGGAGAGGACGGCCCAGTTGTCCTCCCGACACTACAATCGTGTTGGACTTAAATCTGTGCTTATATATATATTTATATTTATGTATTATATATGTATGTACATACGTGGACAGGGGGGTGTGTGTGTGTGTGTATTTAATAGGGCAGGTTTAAGCAAGTCCATGTACAGACCTGGATAGATATGTGTGTGTATGTATGTGCATATATATATATGTTATTTTTGACAGGGCATGTTTAAGCAAGCCCATGTGTACATACTTGGATACGTGGTGTGTGCGTGTGTGGGTATTCTTTGGAGGAACGGAGGCAGGATGGTGCACTTCCGGGTTCTCCTTCACCACCAACTCTTCCCGTGTGTGCGAGAATGCAGCTGACGGCCGGGAAGGTGCAGATTAATCAGGCATGCACCAGGTGATGTCAATCCGAGGAGACCAAGATTTACCTGGTGGCACCTGCGGAGCGCCCCCCCCTCCCCCGGCATGCCCGTGCCCCGCCTATTGCCCTTCCACTCCTAGAAAAGTCACTCCCAGCAGATGCGCCCGGGGCGGGCTTTCTCAGCCCCCACTCTTGTCGGGACTGTATTAGAAACCGCCCCCCCCCCGCCACAGCTCCGGTCCCTGAAGCTAGATGACCAAAGAATAAATTTGCAGTTTTGCTTTTAGCCTTGCCTACTCGCTGGTTCTTTTGTGCCCACTCTGGTGGTCTTAGAAAAACAAATCAGGTATATTTTTTAAATAGGGCAGGTTTAAGTGAGCCTGTGTGTACATACTTGGATAGGTAATGTGTGGGTATTTTTTTTCCTGCGTTTGGCCTGCGGAGAGGCAAGCGGTTGAGCCAGCTCCCCCTGAGCCTGCCCGGGAAATTGCGCATCACCCCTCCGGAAAGATGGTGCCTCCAGTTCCACCCTAAGCACTGTGCCATCAACCCCTCCTGTATCTGCATCTGCAGGGCTTGTAGTATGTATATTCAATTCCTTCAGCAACGTTCAATGAATGAGCGCCTACTGTGTACCAAGCGCTGTTCTAGGCACGGGAGATACAAAAGGCCAAAATTCCTGCTCTCAGGGTTTGCCAGCAGTCTAAATGGACGAGTATTTGTTGCACCCTTCTTTAGAGTCTGACACTGCAGAGCAGGGGAGATGAGTCGCTGCAGTGAGTGATGTCAAGGACCTCATCCAAGACTAGGGAGACACCATGTTTGCATAAATACCTTGGTCTGCCTTTGAGAAAAACATGGAGTGAGTTAAAGGAATTCAGATGGGGGAGCAGTGAAAGGCATCGGAGGTAAGATCAGGAAAAGCTTCCTAGGGCAGGTGGCAAATGCGGTGGGTCTGCAGAGATGTGGAGGTGTGCAGGGTGAGGCAGTGTGTTTCAGGTCAGTAGAATAGAAGGGCGGTTTGACGTTTGAAGAACAGGAATTTAGACTAGAAAAAGCCTTTAATGACTGGTTGTGGCATGTGCACTTAATCTGGTGAGAAATGGGTAGCCATTAAATGTTTTTTCTATCCATTAAATGTTTTGAAGCAAAGAAATTTTGCAATGGGAGTTGGTTTTTTGAAGGTTGCTGTCAGCAGAATGATGATTGGAATGGAGAGGTAAGCAGGAGAGCTACCTGGAAACTACTGCAATAATCTATGGAAAGCAATAAAATCCTGTGGTACTAAAAAGGCATTGGTGAATTAAAAGATAGTGGATGGATTAGTTACATTTCAGCAGTAGAATATTCAAGAGCTGCCAAAAAATTGAATTTAATTTTCCTTCCTAATTATGTTTTACTTAAATTATTATTTAAATTAGTTGGCATTCCTGGAGCAGCCCAAGAACAACCTAACTGAAAGGAGAAACCAGATTGCAAATTAAATGTGAATAATCTCCACATGGATAATTGAGTCAATTATACAATGTGTTGAACACATACAAATACATTTAGTTCCACAACACTCTACAGTCCCCAATGTATGCATATCTGAAAAAGATGTATGTGAATCTACATAAATTATAGATCTCTGATCCAAACACAGATTACCTCATCTGCAACTTAAAAGGGTCCCAGTTCCCTCATTCTTTGAATCATTTCCCTTTTGTCTTGATTCCTTTCCTGAAGTAGAACCACTAACCAACTAAAACTGTTTCAAATCCCTAATGAAGTTCATCCTCTGATTGCCTTAAAAATATACAGCCAGGATTTTGAGCAAAAGAGCATCAAGATGGCTCAAATCCCAAATCCATGTAACCTTGGACAAAGTACTTAACCTCAACAAGTTTCTCATTCTCAATCTGTAATGGGGATGAGAATAATGTCTGTTCCTCCAGATCTTAATGCGATTTAAATAATGTGATACATATGTAAAAGAAATACTCTACCCTCCTTAGAAAACAAACCCAGACCTCTAAGGTTTTCATAAAAGCAAGTCTCCAGTAGACACAGAGGCCACTTACTCTAATTCTCTTCATTTTCAATGATGGGCTGATTACTACTTATTACCACGTGTTTCTATATAGGCGTGATGCTGTGAATAGTTTCACACCTCAAATAAGAACCTCACCCAAGACATTTCTGCATTCTCTGGAGTATAGGCATCTATGTCCATGAAAAGTCCTTTTAGTTGTCTGCTATTATTTTGTGGGAGTCTTAAGTCTCTTCGTAGGCTCTTCAAGAACTTGCTTTAGAATGTGGGTGCTCCTATATTGGGTGCATATATATTTAGGATAGTTAGCTCTTCTTGTTGCCTTGATCCCTTTACCATTATGTAATGCCCTTCTTTGTCTCTTTTGATCTTTGTTGGTTTAAAGTCTGTTTTATTAGAGACTAGGATTGCAACCTTGGCTTCTTTTTGCTTTCCATTTGCTTGGTAAATATTTTTCCATCCCTTTAGTTTGAGCCTATGTGTGTCTTTGCACACGAGATGGGTCTCCTGAATACAGCACACCGATAGGTCTTGATTCTTTACCCAATTTGCCAGTCTGTGTGTTTTAATTGGGGCATTTAGTCCATTTACATTTAAGGTTAATATTGTTATGTCTGAATTTGATCCTGTCATTATGATACTAGCTGGCTATTTTGCCCATTAGTTGATGCAGTTTCTTCATAGTGTCGATGGTCTTTACATTTTGGTATGCTTTTGCAATGGCTGGTACTGGTTGTTCCTTTCCATGTTTAGTGCTTCCTTCAGGAGCTCTTATGAGGCAAGCTGGTGGTGACAAAATCCCTCAGCATTTGCTTGTCTGTAAAGGATTTTATTTCTCCTTCCCTTATGAGGCTTAGTGTGGCTGGATATGAAATTCTGGGTTGAAAATTATTTTCTTTAAGAATGTTGAATATTGGCCCCCACTCTCTTCTGGTTTGTAGGGTTTCTGCAGAGAGATCTGCTGTTAGTCTGATGGGCTTCCCTTTGTGGGTAAGCTGACCTTTCTCTCTGGCTGCCCTTAAAATGTTTTCCTTCTTTTCAGCCTTGGTGAATCTGACGATTATGTGTCTTTGGGTTGCTCTTCTCGATGAGTATCTTTGTGGTGTTCTCTGTATTTCCTGAACTTGAATGTTGGCCTGCCTTGCTAGGTTGGAGAAGTTCTCCTGGATAATATCCTAAAGAGTGTTTTCCAACTTGGTTCCATTCTCCCCAACACTTTCAGGTACACCAATCAAACATAGGTTTGGTCTTTTCACATAGTCCCATATTTCTTGGAGGCTTTGTTCGTTCCTTTTCACTCTTTTTTCTCTAATCTTGTCTTAATGCTTTATTTCATTAAGTTGATTTCCAATCTCGGATATCCTTTCTCCCATTTGATTGATACAGCTACTGATACTTGTGTATGCTTCACAAAATTATCTTGCTGTGTTTTTCAGTTCCATCAGGTCATTTTTGTTCTTCTCGAAACTTGTTATTCTAGGTAACAGTTCCTGTAACATTTTATCAAGGTTCTTAGCTTCCTTGCGTTGGGTAGAACATGCTCCTTTAGCTCAGAGGAGTTTGTTATTACCCACCTTCTGAAGCCTACTTCTGTCAATTTGTCTAACTCATTCTCCAACCAGCTTTTTTCCCTTGCTGGTGAGGACTTGTGATCCTTTGAATGAGAAGAGGCATTCTGGTTTTTGGAATTTTCAGCCTTTCTGCACTGGTTTTTTCTCACCTTCGTGGATTTATCTACCTTTCGTCTTTGATGTTGACCTTCAGGTGGGGTTTTTGCATAGGTGTCCTTTTTGTTGATGTTGATGCCATTGTTTTTTGTTTGTTAGTTTTCCTTCTAACAGACCCCTCTTCTGCAGGTCTGCTGGAGTTTTCTGGAGGTCCACTCCAGATGCTATTTGCCTGGGTATCACCAGCAGAAGCTGCAGAACAGCAAAGATTGCTGCCTGCCCCTTCCTGTGGAAACTTTGTCCCAGAGGGTACCCACCAGATGGCAGCTGGAGGTGTCTGTCCACCCTGCTGGGAGGTGTCTCCCAGTCAGGAGGCACGGGGGTCAGGGACCCACTTGAGGAGGCAGTCTGTCCCTTAGCAGAGCTCAAGTGCTGTGCTGGGAGCTCCACTGCTCTCTTCAGAGCCAGCAGGCAGGAATGTTTCAAGTCAGCTGAAGCTGCACCCCCAGCCACCCCTTTCCCCAGGTGCTCTGTCCCAGGGAGATGGGGGTTTTATCTATAAGCCCCTGACTGGGGCTGCTGCCTTTCTTTCGGAGATGTCCTGCCCAGAAAGGCGGAATCTAGAGAGGCAGTCTGGCTACAGTGGGTTTGCACCCAGTTGGAACTTTCCGGAGGCTTTGTTTACACTGAGGGGAAAACCGCCTACTCAACTCTCAGTAATGGTGGACGCCCCTCTGCCCACCAAGCTCAAGCATCCCAGGTCGACTTGGGACTGCTGTGCTAGTAGTCAGAATTTCAAGTCAGTGGACCTTAGCTTGCTGGACTCCATGGGGGTGGGATCCACTGAGCTAGACCACTTGGCTCCCTGGCTTCAGCCCCCTTTCCAGGGGAATAAACAGTTCTGTCTCGCTGGTATTCCAGGCGCCACTGGAGTACAAAAAAACTCCTGCAGCTAGCGCGGTATCTGCCCAAATGGCCTCCCAATTTTGTGCTTGAAACCCAGGGACCTGGTGGTGTAGGCACCCAAGGGAGTCTCCTAGTCTGCAGGTTGCGATGACCCTGGGAAAACAGTAGTACCGGGGCCGGATGGCACCGTCCCTCACGGCGTCCCTTGGCTAGGGAAGGGAGTTCCCTGGCCCCTTACGCTTCCGGGATGAGACAATGCCCCACCCTGCTTCTGCTCACCTTCTGTGGGCTGCACCCACTGTCTAACTAGTCCCAATGAGATGAACCAGGTACCTCAGTTGGAAATGCAGAAACCACCACTTCCTGCGTTGGTCTGGCCGGGAGCTGCATACTGGAGCTGTTATTCGGCCATCTTGCCAGCCAAGTAAAATATCCATTGCAAACTTTTATGAAGTCCGCCTTTTATTACATTCTGTATTAGCCTGACTTTTCCAGAAAATAAGCCTAGTTATTATACATGCTCAATTGGGAACTATAATTGCAAGGGAGTAGGAATGCAGGCAAAAGGAAACTAAGGAAAGCTAGGGAGAAAGCAAATACAGGGTGGCATGTTATCGAACTGGTTACAGCTTCAAAACCTAGCTTATTTCTCAGTACTCTGGGATATTTCCAGAGAGGCTATTCAGAATCGCTGTGTCTTAGAACAACATGGGGTTGGAGTGGAGAAAGAAATTAAACTCTTTTCAATTTTTTCTTTCTTCATCAAAATCTGTCCTATAACTCATGCTCCTGCATTTCCAGGATATGTCACCTGGTGCCTCTAGGCAGCCCCACTGGAAAATTCAGAGCTTCCATGGGCCCAGTAGAATAGGAACTGAGTCCTGAAGCTATAGCAGAAGAGGAACCCGTGGTTCAATCCCTGCCCATGGCCCCTTCTCGATCCCCCTCCCTCTGCCCTGCCAAGGGTGGCAGTGAGTGACAGGGGCTTTAAACAATGGGACTGTCAAGAGTTTCCAGGGGCCATTTTGTCAGGAAAGTAGAACAACATGCTGAAGCCTTGGAAACCAGTGGGGCTGAACTTACCTGGGGAGGGACATAACTTAGAGACAGTTGTAGCCTTTAGTGGTGTCTCAAAACAAGAGTTGCTTGGGCCCTAACTGCTTCAGTCTTTATTATGCAGCTTTTTCAATTCATATTCATGTAATTTTCCCAAAGTACATCATGGCACAACTTGGAGTAAGGTCTGGTGTCAGCCCTCCCTGTATCGTGGAAGCTAACGCTTCTCTGAGTGTGAGCTTTGTCCTGTTTGGAAGGGCTCCTTTGTGGCCTCTACCTACAGCCCCACTGTGTTCTCCCCCTCCCCGCATTAGGCATGATTTATATTTTTGACACCCAGTGAAGTAAAGCCAAGATCTGGGATGTTTTTCTCCCAGAAGTCTCCCCCAACCCTAAGGGAACTCTGAAGACACCAGGGAGCCCCACCCAAACCTATCCTTCGACATTGCAGCCCCCAATGCATATGATTATCTTTGGAGGAAGAGTAACACCTATTCACCCACCAGAGTCGTGTCCCCAGAAACCTAGTCCAGCTGAAATGCTCTTTTAAGTCAGTTTTTGATATATATTCTCAAATAGGGGGATGCAGGCATTTTATTATGTACCTCAGATTGTTCTGGCAAAGGATTGGCCAACTATGTGACCCAGTTCTTTAACATTTTGAAAGCCTGAAGTCCTACAACTTATCCTGAGTTCATCAGATGCATCTAGCAAATGGACATATAAAGGCAGGAGACTAAAACTATCTGCTACCCATGCCTGACTGCCAGACTGACTATAAAACACAAACTTGATATTCAACAGCTTTGTCACACTCACCTGCAGACACTGTTGGCCCAGTTTTCCTCTTTCCCACCCTGCACTGCACATGGTCTTCCTCTCATTATCATGACACACATGCAGTTTCTAGCCCTGTTTTTAGCTCTGCAGTCAGCACTTGCCTCAGAGGTGTGAGAGAATCAATTGAAGTGGAACTGAAGAACAACAGCCTTCTAGATGGTAAACATGTAATTGTTCATTTCACATTGCTTCCCCAGAGTCCTAGGGGGATACAGTTTTTAAATTATATAATCTTTATTTTTGAGTTACGTATGTAAATATTCCTGTTTAATGTGATACACATAGGGGATAAAGAATGCTTGAACATAATCTATTCTCTGAATATTTGCACAACAGGCTGTACTGCAGAAAGAAGCAAGAAATGGCCAGGCACAGTGGTTCACACCTGTAATCCCAGCACTTTGGGAGACCAAGGAGGGCAGATCATGAGGTCAAGAGATCGAGACCATCCTGGCCAACATAGTGAAACCTCATCTCTACAAAAATACAAAAATTAGCTGGGCGTGGTGGTACGCGCCTGTAATCCTGGCTACTCAGGAGGCTAAGGCAGGAGAATTGCTTGAATCTGGGAGGAGGAGGTTGCAGTGAGCTGAGATCATGCCACTGCACTCCAGCCTGGTGACAGAGTGAGACTCTGTCTCAAAAAAAAAAAAAAAAAAAAACAGACGCAAGAAACAGAAAGAGAATAGTTTCCAGGTTGTAGGCCACATTTTCCCATAGAAACAATATTTATGTTCACCCACCCTTAACCAAATGGAGGGTGGGGAAGAGGATGAGAGGGAAACATTTATTAAAATGTAGCAAAAATACACTTTGTAATATATGAACAGATCCCCTCATAATGTGTTCTCAAACTTAAAGTTGAAAACCATCTCAAATTATCACTCATCCATTTTCATTTGCACCTAGTTTTCCCCGTCCTACCTCCCAGAGGCCTGTGCCATTAACAGGACTGATATTTACACATAGGATGTGTGAAAGACAAAGTGCTTTCTTCAGTAATTTTCACCTGTGAGCACCATTTGAAAAGAATCAGTGGACATGTCAGAGCAAGGCAAGATTACAGACTGCCTTTTACCCCACAGCTAGTGAAAAAAATAAAGAGTAAACACCATAAATAGACAACAGGAAAAAGAAGTCAAATCGTTAACAGCAAACAAAGAAGCATAAGTTCATACTACACTTGAAAAATGATTTAAGAGGCAGTATTAAATTTTAAATGCCAGTATTAAATGCCAGGCATGGTGACTCACACCTGTAATCCCAGGGCTTTGGGGAACTGAGGCAGGTGGATCACTTGAGGCCAGGCATTAGAGACCAGCCGGGGCAACATAGCGCTTGAGCCCTCATCTTAAAAAGCTAAATAAAATTAAAAGTTAACCAGGCATGGTGGCTGTCACCTATAGTCCCAGCTACTCAGGAGGCTAAAGCGGGAGGATCATTTGAGCCCAGGAATTTGAGGTTACAGTGAGCTATGATTGTGCACTCCAGCCTGGGCAACAAAGTGAAAACCTGACTTTTAAAAAAAGAAACAAAATCTTGAGAAATCATCTTTTATTCCAAAGAAAATATAAAAATCTCACTGAACCCAGCCTTAAATAATCTTTTTGAAAAAATTCCAAATCCATTTGAAAAATAGTGGTCTTGATTTTGTTCTGTGTAAAACCTAAAGTACATACAAATGGCCAGCAGAGGGAGCCAAAACCATGCATGTATTTCATTTGTATATCGTTTTTAGGAAAGTGGATTATTAAAAATTACAAAATGCAAATAACCTTCATCATTCAAGAATATATGCAAAAATCATAGAAATCATATATTTAGTGCTACTCTATGCCAAGTACTGTATGGAAAATTCAAAGCTAGAATGGGATTCTAAATGTGAAGCAACGGAAAAATCACTCCTTCCTCTCACTCTCTAGGACTTTTTTGGGTTTTTGTTTTTTTCTTTTTTCTTTCTCTGGGACTTTTCTGTAGTAACTCCTGAAAAGCAAAATAATTTGTGTTCTATTGAAGTGGGAACATTTTATGAGTTGTATGAACACTTTTTCAGTTCCTATTGCTGAGAACACAATTGTTAGCAGTGTGTTGAAAAGAAACGGGAGGGTCTTAGCTCACACCTCTTAAATCAGGCTCTAGGTATCTCTCAGGAAACAGAAGGAAATCATTTTTGTGGAAATTTGTTGACAAGGAATTTGCCGCAACTACGCTATACATGTCTCTCCATTTTCTGGACAACAACTGCATTCGTTAAGGTGTTTTGTTTATAAGTAATAGAATCCAACTCTGACCAACTCTGGCTAACTAAGGGGGGGAAATAATTTACTGAAAGAATGCTGGTTAGTACTATCCTTTCAATAATTTATAAATATTTGGGGAAAATGTTGATATTTTAAAATCACAATGAATATATTTTGTATAACTTTATGTTCACAAATTTGAAAATTTATATAAAATAGATAACTTATAGAAAGATATATATGTAATATATAATACATAAGAAAAATAGAAGAAAACAGAATATAACTATTTTTAAAAAGAATGTATTATTGACAACCTTCCTATTAAAAAAAAAGAGAGAGAGAGAAAGAAAACAACAAAAAAATCCCTTCAGGTCCAACTGGCCTCACTGGCAAGTTCCAATAAACATGTGAGGATGAACAGTTTCACCTGAAACAAAGACTTGTAGAGAAAAGAAAGTGGTCACCGTCTCCTTTTATGTGGCGAGCATCACCTTGACCTGAAAGCCCAACAAGGACTTCCATTTGCAGAAAAATGAGTAGACATGCTTTTTTTCTATTCTTCTCACTACATACAGTTACAGACTCTGGACATTATGAATAAAACAAACACAAGATGACTTTGAAAGGCAGAGAGAAGGAGGCAGACTGGCTAGGGACCTGGGACATGAGGAATGACAGAGCAGTAAGTACACTGGGTTTCTTTTTACTTCATACATCCTTAGGTGTATGAAGACTGGGTCATGGAGATGTCAGCAATCCAGAAATGCCAATAGGCACAGATGGAAAAAGCCCCCAAAACCTTGGTCTCTGTAGCCAGAGAACCAAGAAATAGGCAGCCCAGCAAGACAGAAAAGTTTTAAACAGTAACCCCTCTATTCCACCAACAATCACAGGAGAAAACTGCGCCCTCAGTCCCACCAGCAAAGGCTGAATAGGGAGCCTGGACTTCCACCCTGGCTAGGCTGTAATGAAGCACCCCAACAACAGAACACATACTCACAACAACTAGGGAGCCTGGACTTCCACGCTGGCTAGCCTGTAACGAAGCACCCCAACAACGGAACACATACTCACCAACATGTATCATAACTCAACCTCTGAAAGCTGGAAAACAATTTTTTTTAAAGCAACCAGAAAGAAGCAATGCATTACTTCTGGGAAAAAACAATTCAAAAGACAGGTTTCTCTTCAGAAACATTGGAATCTGGAAGAAAGTAGCAAAAAATGTTTTAAATGAGATCCCCAAAATCAAGAACGAGGCAAGGCTGTTTGCTCCCACAACTGCTATGAGAGTAATGGGAGGTCTCGCCAGAGTAATAATGAAGGAAGTGGACAGATAATGCATACACATTAGAAAGAAAGAAATAAAACTGTCCCTGTTTGCAGATGACAAATTCTATCTACACAGAAAATTCCAAAAAAATTTAGAAAGATTTTTTTAAATCTATGAACAGCCTTCTAAAACTAACAAGGGACTTCAACAAAGTTGTAGGATACAAGATCAACATACAAACATCTATTTTATTTCTACATGCTATCAATAAACACTGAAATTTAAAATATGATACCATTTACAATTGTCGAGAATTGAGACACGTGGTTGTAAATCTAACAAAATACGTATAAGGCTTGTAAGCCAAAAACTATGAAATGATAATGGAAAAAACCTATAATGGAATATGGATGGAATGATAATGGAATAAATATACGAAAGGACATGCTGTGTTCATGAACTAGAAGGGAGACTCAAGGTAATAGAGATGTCAGTTCTTCCCAAATTGACACACAGATTTAACACATTCCTATTTTAAAATGCTAGCAAGATTTTTTTTGTGGATATAGACAAGTTTAATCTAAAATGTATATGGAAAAGTAAATGAATTATAGTAGTTAAAACGATGTTTAAAAGAAAAACAAAATGGGGGGAATTATTTTACCTAATTTTAAAACTTGCAGTTGGCCCTTGAACAACAAGCTTGAACTGCCTGGGTCCACATATACACAGATTTTCTCCTGCCTCAGCCGTCCCTGAGACAGCAAAACCAACCCCTTCTCTTCATCCTCCTTCTCAGCCTACTCAATGTGAAGATGAGAAGGATGAAGACCTTTATGATGATCCACTTCCACGTAATGAACAGTAAATATATTTCCCCTTCATGACGATTTTCTTAACATTTTCTTCTCTTTAGCTTACTGTATTGTAAAAATACAGTCTGTAAATATGTAACATACAAAATATGCATTGGTACCCCAACCTTTGCACTGTTCAAGAGCCAATTGTATTATGTATCTGCCATCACAAAGACTATGTGGTATTGTCAGATGCATAAATGCATAGATCAGTGTAACAGTCTAGAGGACCCAGAAATAGTCCAGCACAAGTATGACCACCTGACTTTTTACAACAATGCAAAAACAATTCAGTGGAGGAAGGATAGTCTTTTCAATAAGTGGTGCCGAAAAACAGTTGGATATCCATAGGCAAAAAGGAACCTCAACCTTAACCTCGCATCTCACATCTCATACAAAAATTAACTCAAAATGGATCACATAAAACCTTTAGAAGATAATATAGGAGAAAATCTTTCGTAATGAGGGCTTGGATAAGAGTTCTTAGACGTAACACCAAAAGCACAATCTGTAAAAGACAAAAATTTATAAATTAAACTTCACTAGAATTAAAACTATTGCTCTGTGAAAGACCTTCTTAGGAGGATGAAAGCAAGCTGTAGAGAGAAAAATGTTTGCAAGCATGTATCTGACAAAGAACTTGTAGCTAGAATATATAAAAAATTATCAGGACACAGTATTAAAAACATCAAATAATCTAGTTAGAAAATGGGCAAAAGATATGAAGAAACATTTCATTCTGATTATATACAGATAGCAAATTAACACATGAAAGTGTCAGCCATTAGGGAAATGCAAAGTAAGACCACAATGAGATATCGCGAATTACCAATCCAAATGGTTAAAATAAAAAATAGTAACACTACTAATTGCTGGTGAGGATTAGAATAAGTGGATCCCTCATACATTGCTGGTGGGAATGCAAAAGGGTACAGGCACTCTGGAAAACATTTTGGCAGTTTGGGTGTCACTCTGTTGCCCAGGCTGGAGTACAGTGGCACAAACACGACTCACCACAGCCTTGACCTCCTGGGCTCAAGCGATCTTCCCACTTCAGCCTCCCGAGTATCTGGGACTACAGGCACGCACCACCAGGCCCAGTAAATTTTTTAGTTTCATTTTTAGTAGAGACAAGATCTCACTATGTTGCCCAGAATGGTCTCAAAATTCTGGGCTCAAGAGATCTTCTCACCTCAGCCTCCCAAAGTGCTGGGATTACAGGTGTGAGCCACCACGCTTGGCCTCAACTTCCTTAATGTGCCTAAAAGGCCTCCCCTGATATGAGTACTCTCTGCCCTGCAGAGGTTTCTCATGCTTTCCCCTCCACCCACCCAGGCTTCTTCTAGTGTCTGGAACATGCTCTAGCCTTTCCTGCCACAGACGCTTCAACATGCTCTTTATTCTGCCAAAAACATTCTCCCCCACCCCCATCTTCTCTGCGACTTTTTTCTCACTTTTCAAGCCCTGGAACTGTGATCACTCCTTTAGGAAAGACTTCTGCGACCACCCATGTAGAGATGTCTTTAATAACTCCTCTCACCCATTACTCTTTTCACACTCATTTGTGTCATGATATTATGATTCTATGTCTCTCTCCCCACATGACTATTCTGTAAAAGTCTGT
This sequence comes from Piliocolobus tephrosceles, assembly GCF_002776525.5. Taxonomy (NCBI): domain Eukaryota; kingdom Metazoa; phylum Chordata; class Mammalia; order Primates; family Cercopithecidae; genus Piliocolobus; species Piliocolobus tephrosceles. The sequence goes on from NC_045437.1 coordinate 173,767,988, forward strand.
AAGAGTAGAGACCAAGTTTCAGCATTTTTTCCCTTATCCATTGTATCCTTAGCACCTAGTAAAGTGTCTGGCATATAAGAGGTGCTTGGTAAATGAATGAATAAATGAATAATGGGTCACTAAGTAGTGTATCTATTAAGTGCACTATGCTATGGATTGCACTATTGAAGGAAAAACAAACTCAGTCACTGATCTCGCTGAATTTATTGTATCTAACCTAAGCTTTGGCCAGCTTAAAAATAATATACAGACAGCCATACAATACTGAGGAAAAAATAATCTGTTAAAACTACAAATTATAAACACAAAAGAAACATTTTTCAAATTGAATATGCGTCTTAAGTAATACATTGTTTATTAGACATGAATAGTAATAAGAATGTCATTTCCTTTCTGTGAAGAAAAATACAGAATTTTAGGAATCTGTGAACATTAAAAAGAATATTCTAAGTCCAGGATTAAAATATAGGTTCTGAAAAGGAAAAAGTAGTAGAAAAACTGTGTATGTTAAATCATATATATAGACTGTTGTCCTAAGTAACCTCAAAACCATGTTCTGCTGTTACAGACGTCAGAAGAATGATGTTTCATTCAGAAAGGAGAATGCTTTTGGCAGAGTAAAGAGCGTGTTGAAGGGTCTGTGGCAGGAAAGGGTAGAGCATGTTCCAGAGCATGTAAAGAATGTTACAGAGAATGAAGGAAAAAAGAAAAAGGAGTCAAAAGAGGAAGGACACATAGGGATTTTTATTTTTATTTTATTTATTTATTTATTTATTTTTGAGACAAGAGTCTCGCTCTGTCGCCCAGGCTGGAGTGCAGTGGCCGGATCTCAGCTCACTGCAAGCTCCGCCTCCCGGGTTCCCGCCATTCTCCTGCCTCAGCCTCCCGAGTAGCTGGGACTACAGGCGCCGCCACCTCGCCCGCTAGTTTTTTGTATTTTTTAGTAGAGACGGGGTTTCACCGTGTTAGCCAGGATGGTCTCGATCTCCTGACCTCATGATCCGCCCGTCTCGGCCTCCCAAAGTGCTGGGATTACAGGCTTGAGCCACCGCGCCCGGCCTGGGATTTTTAAAAAGTATTTTATACAATAATATGAACCAACCTAAAGCACACAATGTCTAACACAAAGTAAATGTCAATACATGCTCTACCGTTAAGTAGCAAATGTCCCTGCATGGCCAAACACTGAAGCCTTGCATGTGTAAATGTTTAAAAACGTCCAAAGCGTTCATTACGTAACTACCGTCTATGACACCCACAGACTATCCAAAATGGCATTGTTCACTTTTATAAAAATAGAGGTTAAATGATTTTTCTGTGAGTTAGCATCCCAACATCTATACCTGCAATGGATCCAAGACGTTGTGTCTTGGGTGGGGGTAGCTGGAAGGGGAGGTACAGAAGGATTATCTCAGACAGTGTTCAGATATTCTTTAACTCTTACAAATGACACTCAAAGTTGTCACACAAATTGACGTGATATGGCATTCTAGTCCAAAATCCTTGCATAAATGGGCACAGGATAATTTGTCTAAATCCTTCGATATGTACTGGTTTAATTTAAACAACCTTTTGTAAAATAGGTTTCCTTCCATTTTATACATATTCATGAAGACATGCTGTCAGCATTGAGAGATAGCCCAGCAGAATAAAGTCCTATCACACTGACAAGACAATTTCCTTGGGTAATGTAATCAGATAGTACAGCTGCATTCCTTGTTAATCTGAATTCCTTGTTCAAATAGCTAAAGAGCTTTATTCACTTTGTAATAAAAATTATACACTTGCAAAATACATTTCTGACAATTCACGTAAATTTATTTTTGTAATAATTATTTATTGCAAGTGACTTTTAAAAAATACATTGAAATGGCATTAGATCAAGATGAAATAACCTGATTTCTGAAAGTGTACTTCATCAAATGTACTAGGCTTCCATAATAGCAGTATTAGGCTGTCTGCTTAGTTAATTATGCAGGTTTTTACTTTATTTTTTGCCTTACTTGGAAAATTTACCAACATAATTTTTCAACACACTTTTTAAGCCAGATCATTTTAAACGAGATTCCTTTATCTAATCCTTAAGACTGAGTGACAAGAGGAGACAGAAAGGAAGGAGGCTTTAACGCTAATTTGCCTAGGATTATTTTTTAGCATGAAAATTGGACAACTGATGATATAGGGCTGTGTTTCTCAGATGTATCAGATCGTGAAACTTAACTATGATGCTTGTTTAAAATTATGGAATCCCAGGTCTCATTCCTACAGGTTCTGATTCCTGAAGATTGAGATGGGTCTTAGGAATGTGTATTATATTAAAAGCACTTAATGAGTGCAGTGTAGGAAATACATGGCATCATTGAAAGAACTCTGACCTAGTCTTAGTGTTCAAAACACCAGGGCTGCCAGTTCTTCTGTGTGTGCTTATCTGAGTCATGTAATCCCACTGGGTCTAAATCTCCTCAGCTGCAAAGGTACAAAAACAACAAAAAAACAAAAATAGTTTGGCCTTAGTCCACAAACCCCAAGAAGACAGGAGCCAGGCAGATTTTGTTCACTGCCTGATGCTCTGCACCTAGCCTGCTGCCTGTCACAGAGCAGTCTCTCTGTTAGTATTTGTCAACTAATTCACTATATAGATGAGCTGCAAGGCTCTTTTTGGCTCTAAGATTATATGATTTTAAAATGAAGAAGTAATAAATGCATTTGGTCTACCAATTACAAAATAATCATTATTCTCAAAAATAAAACAAGATATAAACTGAAAAAGGCCCTGCTTCTTTTTACTGGTTTCCGCGCTGCACATTTCTGGTGAGCATTTCAAAGGATGTGAGTTGAGTAATTTGATTTTACATCTTCCTTACTGGAATGTGACTGTTAAAGGTAATGCAATTCATTACCGTGTTAACACAATGTTTAGTTCACAGTGTATGCTCAGTAAAAGTAAGTGCAATCTGGAAAACCCAGTAAATTCTAAGGAGAATGATGCAGAAGAATGTAAGTTCTCTTGCTCCGTGGACAGGTGTACTGTAGTCACACCATTACTTTTAGGACTTGGCTTATTTTAGTCCTGAAGCATACATTAAGCAACAAATCCAGAAGTGTCAGGAATGTTCCCTGGCACAAGTAGATTGTGCAGAAGTGAGTGCTAAAAACTGATTATGAAGGAAAAATAAATCCTGAAAACTCTATTTATAAAAGGCTGGTCACAGTTGCTCACACCTCTAATCCCAGCACTTTGGGAGGTGAGGCAAGCTGATCACTTGAGGTCAGGAGTTTGAGAACAGCCTGGTCAACATAGTGAATGAAACTCCATCTCTAATAAAAATACAAAAATTAACCAGGCGTGGTGGTGCAAGCCTGTAATCCCAGCCACTTGAGAGGCTGAGGCAGTGAACTGAGACTGTGCTACTGCACTGCAGCCTGGGTGACAAAGGGAAACTCCATCTAAAAAAAAAAAAAAAAGAAGAAGAAGAAGAAACAACAACAACAAAAACACCCCTCTATTTATAATATTTCTAATTTATTTTAAAACTTAAATGCTCTTATTTACTTTTAAATTTTTATTACATTACTTTATTTAAATACTTCCAGCTTTGTACCATAGCAGTATCATAGTCAATGAGGTTTAAATACTTCCTTACATTATGTATCTAAAATAATTTAGAGAAGTGGTTCTCAAAGTGTGGTCCCCACATCAGCAGCATCAACATCACCTGGGAACGTGGAACAGATCATTGAGCTCTGTCCCAGATTCTGAGTGTGGGGCCACAAAAATCTATGTTTTGACAAGTCTTCCAGGCAATTCTGATGAATGAGAACCACTGACTTAAGGTTAAAAAAAGACTGTCATAAAAGAAATGAATTCAAAGAAAGCTGAATTCAATTTTTATAGCTCTGATAATGTATCAAAATTGAAAAGACCACATCATGTATCTAGTCAATTGATTATCAACAGACTCAATTAGCAAACATATAGAAAATCATTTTTATATAACTTGTTTCCTCTCTATGAAAAAAATCCTGAAATACTATTTCTGAAATCAAAAATATGTAAACTCCTGGCTTTTAGGATATTAAATTCCTGACTTCTCAATTTTACAAGTACAATACAAATTTTTAATGATTAAAAATACTACCAAGTATTACTAAATTTCATTTTTATTTTATTAAAACATGAACAATAAAAAATGACACTATGGGTATACAGTACAAAGTCACAGGTTTTTTTTTTTAATCCAAATGGCAATTCTGATTTACAGCTAGTGATGTGTAAGATTCTAAGGATAATTAGATATTATAAATTTAAGATTCTATGTACCATGTAAGAAAAGCTCTCAGCCACAGAGTTTTGAAAATCTTAAAGCTACATTTTCTCAGATATCAGCAAAGAGGGAAGAGAGTTTTAATTTGAAGGCAGAGTAGAGATGAGGGTGCTGATGAGAAATGCTGATCCCTCCATTGTTACATTCTTCAGTCGTAAGTTAAGGAACTTGAAACTTGTTGACACAGTTAAGAAGGTTACAGAATTATTGCCCATTCTACATTGTTCTGGGGCTTGACAGAACATGAGTCTTCAGTATGTTTTTTTCAATATTTCCCCCAAGCCCTAAAATTCACCCAAGAGAAAGAGGTTGACTTAAATGTGTAAGAAGAAGAAACAAATCATTCCATATGCAAGAACACCTAGTCAGGAACATTAAATGGCAGCGTGCTGATGGCCTCTCCGGACTCGGTGACGATGGCATCGTAAACCCACCGTCGGTTGCAGCGGCACTCGGGCCCACACTTGTTGGAGTTACACCTGGGGCATGGGTAGAAGCAGCCCAGGCAGTTCTTCTCTAGACAATCACACAGGTCAACATTATTACAGAGGAGTCTGCCACTTTTGTCGTACTTCCTCATTACTCTACAAAGAAAAAGCATGACATTAACATGACAGTGCAATCATCCTCAACATTGAGAATAAATGAGTGTACAATAAACATCATACACGTGACTATTTTACCCTGAGCCAGAACTCCAGAGATTACCAGAAACATTGGTACGCTGGACCAGAATTCCAGAGATTACCAGAAACACTCCAGAATATTCGATGGCAGTGACGTCATGGGAAATTGAGTCAATATGAGATCAAACAACTTCCAGTGCAGCCAGGCTTGTCATCTAGAGTAACACTTCATCTTTCTAGCATTGCTGGGAAATGCAGCGATCTACCTAAGAGAATTATGAGGAATAGCGAACTAAAACTTCCTCCGACAAATGCTCCAAAGTTTTCTTTAAAATATTACCATTCTTGATGGATTTTTCCCTAACAAATTATTATTTTTTCTTAAAAGCACCATGCCAAATGCAACTACCACATTTTTGTTACCTAAAATTAGAACTGTCAGTTACTACACCATAATCATTTAAAGAAAGAAAAGCACCTTTGCTAACAGACTCCAAGTGCCATTTCTTCTGTTCCTTTCTGATTCTGCTTTTTACCCAGTGTGGAGGGAGAAAGGAGGTGACCAGGAAGGGAGGATCATGCATCGTAAGCTCTGAGCGAAGGTGAGATGCTCTGTCCCAGAGGACAGTGCAGAGTCCAGACTTTCTCTGTCAGCCTCTACAACATGGCCAGGGACAAAGGACTTTCACAGGAATCCTACCACCTTCTCAAACCCAACCATTTTGAAATAAATCCTTCAAAACTGAGTTGCTTCAAAACCTGAGAATAACAAAAATACCTCTGTACAACTTTTAGCCATTATTACCACTGAAGTCCAAACGGCTGGTGGTCCCGAGCTAGTATGACAAAATTATATATAATACTCCTGCACCCTTTGTCCTCAGGCAGGCAAAATACCTCCTCTCCTTCTGTTCAGCTAAGTAATATCGTTCCATCCTCTTCCCTTTCCTAAGAATGCAGGGAAGGGAAAGGATTGATTAGTCATTATGTGTACTTGCTGCCTGATGATCACGCTTTAGCAAGAATGCCTTCTAATGAAGATTCACATTTGCAGTGCTTTATTTGTGGAATGAAACTCTTCCTAAGCAACCCCCAGGAAATTTAGCAGAAGAGGATATTTTAAATCTATTGTAAGAATGATGGAGTAGATGGTCCTGAAACCAACCTATAGCACAGGTCAGATTCTGTCCTCCCTTTGCCTTAACTCAAATACTCTCCTGTGTTGGTAAGGTTTTATGGTTTCCTGCCTATTTGATGCTTTTTTTGTGTGTATGTGTGTGTGAAATCCTGAATTATACACATCAAAGCATGCAAAATATATACACTACATGCATAGATAAAGAAGAATAAAACAAACCGGTGTGCCCACTGTCCAGCTTAACAAAAGAGTGTTACAGCTGTGAAGTCCTCTTCATTTCCCACCCATTGCATACCTCTACCCTCCCCTCAAAAAGGAACTGTACCTTGATGTTATAAAAGTCACTTCCTTGTTTTGCTCTTAGTTATGACACATATGTAGGTGTCCCTAAACATATTGTGATTTTTCTTTTGTAATTTTCTTTGTTATTCTAGTCATGAGTTGAGATTCTTCCATGATGATACATGTAGCTGTTCAAATATTTTCACTTCTATATGTATTCCACTGTGTAAATACACCACAAGTTATTTATCTTTTCCATTGTTGATGGACATTTGGATTATTAACAGTTTATTTTCTTTGGTATTTCAGTGATGCCATGAAACTTCTTAAACATATTAGACTTTTTCCAAGATATTAACATATACTCAGGAGCGAAGATGTTAGGTCATAAGGCACACAGGTAACACTAAGATGTTTTTAAATAGTGGTTGTAGCTTTTTTACACTTAATTTATATCCCATAGCTTCATCAGCTTTGATGTCGACAGACTAAATTCTGACTCCTTGGGGAGTATGGCACTTCTCTGCATGTGCCAATGAGGTTCTATATCCTGAATGTTTATTTGTTGTTTCTTCTATGAAATGTGTTTATCAGTTTATTGATTTTTCTATTAGGATATTTACACTTTTCTTATTGACTTGTAAGATTCTTCATATATTTTGGATACTGATTTTTTATATTATAAATAACTTTTACTTTATGATGTGTCTTTCAGTGTTTTTATGGAGTTTTAATGGGCATGTTAATTTTAATATAGTCAAATTTATCCTTTTCCTTTATAGTTTGCTTAGTTTATTATTATTATTAATTAATTAATTAATTTTTTTTTTTAGATGCAGTCTTGCTCTGTCACCCAGGCTGGAGTGCAGTGGTGTGGTCTCCGCTCACCGCAACCTCCACCTCCTCCCAGGTTCAAGCGATTCTCCTGCCTCAGCCTCCCAAGTAGCTGGGATTACAGGTGCGTGCCACCATGCCCAGCTAATTTTTTGTATTTTTAGTAGAGGTGGGGTTTCACCATGTTAGCCAGGATGGTCTGGATCTCCTGACCTAGTGATCCACCCACTTTGGCCTCCCAAAGTGCTGGAATTACAGGTGTGAGCCACCGTGCCCGGCCACTTTACTTAGCTTATACTTACGATGTGCTAACAATCATGGTACTTGATGAAAGTGCTGTGCCCATTTGATATCCCGAATTCATTCCCATGGTTATATTATTTATCCTTGTAATGATACATCTTCGTTACTTTTAAATCATCTTTCCTACTAAAGCCATTACTCTATGACAGGGCTATTGACGCCTTTGTAAAAAAATCGATTCCTAAGTCGGGATTATGGTCTGTTTTTCTGTTTCTTGAGGTTGCTACGTCCAGGCACATGGGTACTATATTATATTTTACAAGAGATATTTTTAAATAATAAATTATAAAAAGAGGGACCTTTCATTGCTTTGTCAAGGAGAACTCATGCATCTCATAATCCCTCAGATCAAATACAATAAAGTCAGACTCTTACTTGTATTTTGTAGAAAAATACTCATTCATCTGTGACATCCGGGCTTTCTTTTTCTGCTGCCTTGTTTCAGGATTAAAGTCTGCTACCTGCGGCCCAGGGTTTTGAAACGCCAAGCATTTTAACTGCCGCTCTATTTGTTGCTATTAAACAAATAACATGTATTAGTAGTAAGAACCAGATAGTTTTATGTTTTACTTTTCCCCAAAGTGAACTTTCTGTAACTTTCACCATAATGGCATGAAAATATATATGTTTTACACAAAGAAATAAACAGTTTAATCTAATTAAGTTTCCAAAGATGGTGTAAATTTTCTCAAGTTGGGCCATTCTTTCTGAATAAAGAAACAGTGTAACACTCATAAAATAAAATGTGAAAAACAATCAAGGGAAATAGACAAATTCTCTTTAAAACTGCAAAACGGCACTCAGCTTTCCAAATCTGATGGGGATGCACATCAGAACTAGCGTTTGATGTGGGTAAGGACAAAGGAGTAGAGGCCCTTCCTCAGCTGTTAGCTAAAGAAGCCCATGTAGTGTCTCTAACTACAGTGAGAACACAGAGTAGATCCAGCCCTCCCCTTCCTGCCCTGGGACACATTTCGGAGCTACTCCCTACCCAGGACTGGCCTCCACGTGGGGCTCCTATTTAGAACTCAGCCACCTGAAGGATTGTCTTTCAGTCAAAGTCAGATTGGAACAAGAGAAATATTGCTAGGATAACTTTCTAGGGCATAGGGGGACATTTTCAAAAGTCTCTGGAGATTTTTTTTTTTTTTTTTTTTTTTTTTTGAGATAGGGTCTTGCACTGTCACCCAGGCTGGAATGCTATGGCATGATCATGGCTCACTGTAGCCTCATTCCCCCACTGGGGCTCAAGTGATCCTCCCACCTCAGCCTCCCATGTGGGTGGGACTACAGGACGCACCACAGTGCTTGGCTAATTTTTGTGTACATATGCAGTACAGATGGGGTTTCACCATGTTGCCCAGGCTGGCCTTGAATTCCTGGGCTCACGGGATCTACCTTGGGCTCCCAAAGCGCTGGGATTACAGGTGTGAGCCACTGTAATTAGAAATTAATGGGGCCTGAGCTGAAAGACAATTAGACATTAAATGGGGCCTGAGCTGGAAGACAAACAACAAAATGCTTCAATCGAATATTGTACTGATAACTTATTGTGAACATGTAGCCCATGTCATGAGGGAAGAAAATGCTCTTTTGAAGGATTATGGAAGAAAATAATATCAGAAGCACAAAAACATATGGGCTGACATATACATGAAATATTCCACCTGGAAACAAAGGGAACCTTTCAATACAGGAATTTCAATGTAACAAATTAGTAACAGAATGTCATGGGCTTTTCTGCAGTTTATTTAGTTTAATACCAGTCTAGTCGGTCTAAAATAATACAATGTTTCTTTTAAATTTCATCTTGGTATCTGTATATGAGTTTGTTTCATAAACTTAACCTTAAACGGTTCTGCATTAGGTATGGTTATGAAATATGTACAACTTAGTACCATCGATTACCATTCTAAGTAGCACAGCAAGGTTAAGAATAGAGACGCAGGGTCACCTGCCTGTGCTCAAGCCTTGGCTCTGCCACGTACTAGTGGTGGGCCTTGAGCACATTCCTATGTCTCTAGACCCCAGTTTCTCCCTTTGTAAACTGGAGTTAACAATAGTATGGTGTGAAAAGGATTAGATGAGTTAATACATGCAGTTTTAGAGCCATAATTTGACATAATAAGAACAAAATAAAGATTCATTAAATAAAAACATTTGTATATATTCCCCACAAAAAGCAGAATTTTACTGTACAGAACACTGGGCTGAAAATCAGGGTACACAGGAGGTGGAGAGGGGATCGGTGAGGCGAGAGCAGCCCGCACTGAGCAGTGGGGTGGAGGGAAAGCTCCATCAGCCTGAGCGGCAGAGCTCCTCCCTCTGAAGCCCTGCCTGGGCCCACCTTCCCACCTACATGCATGGGCATCTCAGAGATCCTCGAGGCAGCACTCCCCAGTAGCGTGGAATCATAAAATCTGTGTGCCATACCAGTTGTTTCTGTCCAATTTGACAGTTCTTCTCAGGAAAACTACGATCTGTGTGTCCCTCTTGAATGGAATTGTTTTTCTCTGATTGTTCACTCATTTCTGATCACTAAAAAAGTAATTGGAAAAAATGAAACATATTAGTATCATCTATTCCCATTGACTTTATCTGGTGATTCTTTTCTACTCTGCCTCCACGTCTCACTTTTTTCAAAATCAGACTGCATCTGTACTCCCAGCACCTTTTCTCCCACTCACTGTGAAACCTTGCATCTGACTCCCCCAGACCACTGTACTGAGGCTCTCCTCTGCCAGGGGTTCCAGGAGAAAATCAACTGTACATTTGACAGTCTTTAGCATCATAAACCTCTCTGCAGCAGGATTAAGAAGACTCTGAGTTTTAGAACTCCATTCTTCCTTCTTTACACACACTCTTGAAAGAAAAAGTATGATATGTTAATGCCGTACACACCCAGTAATGTTGTGAAAAGCTCATCCACTCCCATGGTTTCAGCTGACACCTCTTCATATATCATTCCCACAGTGACTCCCCAAAGCCCTGACCTCATTCAAGTTTTCTGATAAATTTCTAATGCAACTTGTGCTAAACGGTAATCAGTTTTTCATAAAACCCCACTGCTAAAATGCCTGTAACTTACTTCTTCTAAATTACTTCAGTAGTATATATACAGGGTGCGTGTGTGTGTGTGTGTGTGAGAGAGAGAGAGAGAAAGAGATGGAGCCCACACAAGATGCTAATCATGAGTGACAGTCCAGGGCTGGTCTGCAATGTTCTATCAGAAGAGACCACTCTCCAGAGGAAGCTTCCACAAGCCCTGCTGTTTTCCCTGACTCTCATCTACTACCAATGCTGACTACAGGGTACCATTTCTACCAAAGGAACTTAAGAGTTACATGTTATCATGTTGGCTTGACTCACTGAGCAGCACCTCCAATTGCTGACCAATTGGAAATTCCATTTCCATCAATGGGAAATCTCCAAACTACTCTCAACAGTGACTGGACTAATTTACATTCTCACCAACAGTGTGTACGTATGCACCATGGAATACTATGCAGCCATAAAAAGACCTAAATCATCTCTTTTGTGGCAACATGGATGCAGTTGGAAGCTGTTATCTGAAGTGAACTAACATGGAAAAAGAAAACCAAATACTGCATGTTCTTACTTATGTGGGAGCTAAACCCTGGCTACACATGGACAGAAAGATGGCAACAACAGACACTGGGGTCTACTGGGATGGGGGGAAATGGGTTGAAAAACTACCTATTGGGTACGATGCTCATTACCTAGGTGCATTATCCCCCTGTAACAAACCTGCGTATGTACTCCCTGTGTCTACAATAAAACTTGAAAGTAAAGAAATACAATATTCACATTTTTAAAAAAAATCACCTTTTTATTTCTCCTTATAAAATTCAAACAGTCATTCTCAGGAGAAATAAATAACAACTATTTTAAAATGCATCTATTCATAAATAGAATTCATAAGCAGATATATATATTCACATATATATATATGAAATAAACACATTGAAGCCTCAATGGTTAATTTAATTTTGTTTATCTTGACTTTTCAGTCTTTGCATTTGCTGCCATAATTTCTACTGCCATTATTTTGGAGAATTTTAATTTACTTTTTTGTGCATGTTACATAAATACTTAGGGCTGTGAAAAAATGTAATTTATAATAACTATTATTTCTAATTGGAAAATACAGTGCCATAAAGACTTACATGTGGTGTTTTATAGCGCTGCTGGAGTTTCTTACTGCCCTCTCATAGCCAACTTACATCTCTTTTATGGTCCTTCAGACTATTTGTTGGCTTAACATATTATGAATGAAAGAAAGGACACATTTAAAAGATGGCAAGGGCAAGGAGGGCAAGGGCTGAAAAACTACCTATTTGGTACTTAGCTCTTTACCAAGATAATAAGTTCCATCATAATCCAAACCTCAGTATCATGCAATATACTTCTGTAACAAACCTGCACAGGTACTTCCTGATTCTAAAATAAAAGTTGAAAAGGAAAGAAAAATTAATTAATTAAATTTAATTAATTACACTTTGTCTACATCAGTTTCTACTTTGATATCCTCACATGCAATGTCAGACCTGATCAGCCAAACATTCCTATGAAGAATTTTTCAACTTGTAGAAGATAAAAATCATATGGAGTTGTTTCAAAAATCACTAATTTTCTTCTGAATCTCAGACCTACTGCAGTTGTAATTTGCAGGAAAGAATCTGGTATTCTGCATAATTAATAAGCTCTCTAGATGAACCTTATCATTAGGCAATGAAAGGAAATACTAGGGTAGGAAAAGTAGGTATAATTTTCTCCATGCAGTCTGATGGTAAAACTATTGTCTATATAGATGGTCCCTGACTGAAGATGGTTTGACTTAGAACTTTTTGACTTTATGATGGTGTGAAAGCATGCTCCTTGATTTGCCATGGGCTACGTCCAAATAAACCCATAGTAAATTGAAAATATCATATGCCAAAAATGCACTTTCTACTTAAAAATATTTTGAGTTTATCAGTACGTAACCTGATCATAAATAGAGAAACATTGTATTATCTCCCCATCCCCAACACCGTAATTCATTTAATACATTCCAGCCCTGCGAGTATTCCAAAATCAGGAATCTCTTTATCTCATTTTTATTAAAATACTTCAATGACTCCTCTCTGCCAATAATATCCCACCCTTCTGGTATATCAGTGAAGGTTCATCATAGCTGTCTCTAAACTTTATAGGCTCATATTCTGTCATACCTACACTTGGACCAAAGCTACCTGATCCCATTAATCCCATTGACCTCCCAATTCTCACCTAACTAAATCTTTCAATTTTAAGCTCTGGTTCTGCTCCCTCCTCTAAGAAGACCTTTCCGATCCACAAAGATCCTTTTCTTTCTTGGGCTGTTTGGAACTTCTTCAATGAAATTCCCAGAAAGGGGTCCCAAATCCTCTAGCTTCCTCATGTAGCAAATTTTCCTCCTCATGGGAATAGATGTGACCATTAGACTACTAGCATCTTTGCAAGCAAGAACTTTTCCTGCAAATATATTAGATAGACTTAACTGAACTGGGAGAAAATGAATATCTTATGATGCCTGATGTACCTTTGTTTAAATCTTTAGTGAACTGTAGGCCTCTACAAGCAAGTTAGGAGCAAAACTTGCTTCTGTATATTCCAAACAAAGCAAAAAGAAATTACAATAAAATTTCACTGGGGACTGAAATTGTCATTGGATTTTATTACAAGCTCAAAATATCTGTCCCAGGAAAAGTAGTAAAAAGCTTCAGAACGCACCCCTCTCCACACCCCCCACCGACTTCTCTCTTACTGAGTATGCCCAAGGCAAGGATTCCTAACCAGAAAATGCAGGGGGGTCTTGAACTTGAATGAGTAAAAAGTACATACTCGTTTTCACGAGTTTCTAACTGAAATTCTTCTGTTTCCTTCTATTATAATGTAACCAACAAACCACAGTAGTGTTAGCAGTACCTGTGACATTGTCGACTATGGAAACAGATTTTCATACCCCACTAGAGTTGCCATAGATGTCAAAGTTTTACTTATGTTCACCACTTCTTCAAGGTAATAGTAGCTCTTAGACATGCTACTAGATCTTGTTTGCTGTGTTAATAATTGGGCACATATATTACTGTCACAATATTTTGATAAGCATATTTCAGTATAATTGGTTTCCTAACTTACAGGTTTTATTTTATACAATTAAAAATAACATTCTGAGAAATGGTCCATAGGTATCACTGTCTGCCAAAGGGATCTGTGATACAAAAATAAGATTAAGAACTGCCAAAAGGCAGGGAGAACCTACTGCCACCATCTCCGCTGATAACTGTTTGGAGGAACGGAGGCAAGATGGTGCAGTTCTGGGTTCTTCACCGTCAGCTTTCTGCGCCCGGGAAAGACACAGGTCGACTGCGCAGGCGCAACCCGACTTCTGACGGGGGGGGAAAAACCGGAACCCGCCTAGCCTCGCCCACTGCCCGGCCCCCGACCCGCCTATGTCCCGCCCACTGCCCGCCCACTTCCGGGCCCAGGACATAAAAGCCGCTCCCGGTGGGCGGGCGGTGCGCACTTCCTCAGCCCTCACGGCTGTCGGGACTGTGGGAACTCCGCCGGAGAGCTCCACCGGGTGACTCCCCCGGCCTCCCCTGCCGGAGACCGACGGACCTCACCCCTCCCCCACACCTTCTTTCCTGAAGCTGGGGGACCAAAAATAAATGTACAGTTTTGCTCCTAGCCTTGCCTACTCGCTGGTCCTTTAATACTCGCCCTGGTTTCCTAGAAAGCAAATCGGGTTCCTGGAAAGCAAATTAGCTTCCTAGAAAGCAAATCAGCTTCCTAGAAAGCAAATCAATGATGGTGATGAGAAACAACAGTTCCCAGCTCAGGATCATTCAAACTATACAAGAGGCTCATCTTCAAGCAGGCCACATGTATGCTAAGGTATTGCATTTGAGGGGGATACAAAAAGTGTGAAATCGGGTTAATAAACTGATTTGTCCTGACATTATGTCAGATTGCCCATGAAAGAGCCATAAAGCGTTCTAATACAAAGAGAAGAGGCTCCCCCAAGAATCAGACTCCTAGACTTTTAACACAGACTGCTAGAGCAGAGGTGGTCAAAGTGTGCTCTGAAGATGGGGCAACTGTTCAGTACCAGTATGGGGAAAGAAAAGAAGCTTGAGTCAGAATAGAAATCAACTGCTTCATTAAGCATATTGGGTAGTGTTGGGGTTTTAAAAATAATATCTCATAATGAAGGCTTCAGAAATAGCCTCAGAAGCAAAACTTTCTCTCTGTCTTATGCCCTCTTATCTCTCAGTCCTAATCTCTTTTGAGTCTGGCCATAGAAACTAGAATCCCTCTTCCCCAAGGTGGGCTAGAGAAACCAGCACCCCTTTTCTCCAAGGCCAGTCATAAAACCTTACGATATTACTCTAACTTTCCCTCCACCCCATCTGTGTAAAAACTGACCATAAAGAAATCATTAATATCTGACCCACCTTGTTTGACTGTAGGTCATAAGACCCATTCCAGAGAGGGTCCTGCCTTATACCCAGAAGGAAGGAACACATGCTCAGAGAGGCCAGGGAGAATGTAGAGAGATGGGACTTGCTGGGTTTCCCCACTCGGTCTATTAGCATTAGATCACACACTTTTTGTCCAATCATAGTTTTATACAGCTGTCCATACCTTGTTGAACCTAAGCAGTACAATTTTCTGTATTTTAGAGCTGAGGAAACCAAGGCTCAGAAATATCATTTGAGTCACAAAGATACTAACAGGCTGCATGAGTTTGGATCTCAGATTTAGGTGACCCCCAATACTATGCCCTTTTAAGAATGAAACCCTTCTCCAACGTTTATTTTATTGGTGATTACCATCTCTACACAGAAGCCTGGGGAAGGAATAGTAAAGGATGCACTATAAATAATCTCAAGTTTTCCTCCTTCAGCTCTTCTTCAGTAACACAACACTCAAAGGGTATACTAGGAAAGAAAAGCCCCCTGTTTAGGGCATATGAGCCACGTCTGACTTCAGGATTGGATTCTGAAGGAAGTCACTATATTAGTCTTCTCAGGCTTCTATAACAAAATATCACAGACTGAGTGGCTTAAACAACAGACATTTATTTCTCATAGCTCTAGAGGCTGGGATGTCCAAGATCAAGGTGCCAAGTGAGTCAGCTTTTGGTCAGGCTCTTTCTGGCTTGCAGGCTGCCTGCTTCTTGCTAAGTCCTCACAAGGCCTTTTCTCGGTATGCACACAGAGAAAGAGAGGCTGTTTTCCTCTTCTTACAAGACCAGCAATTCTATCAGATTAGGCCCACACCCTAGGACCTCATTTAAACTTAATTACCTCCCAGAGGCCCTATCTCTAAATATAGTCATGCTGGAATTCGGGCTTCAATTATGAATTTGGAGAGGACACAGTGAAGTCAATAGCAGTCATATACAGATGAAATTACCCTTGAAAATCCCTTCAGAAAATGCTACATTGAAATAGCCCAACACAGCCAGGCATTTCTTTAGCACTGGAACAGATTATCATTCCTTAGGGTCAGCATCAGATGAAGCAGCTGGCTTATACATAGGAGCCATGATGGCTGAATTATCCATGATGGATACATGATGTTTACTTTTAAGCCTCAGAATCCCACACCCTGGCAAGGTGCTCATCCTGTGGAGGCCTCAGGAACCACATCCCTTGAGGGAATGGCACCAGGTCCACGCCTCTATCTTCTTTTTTTTTTTTTTTTTTGAGGCGGAGTCTCGCTCTGTCGCCCAGGCTGGAGTGCAGTGGCCAGATCTCGGCTCACTGCAAACTCCGCCTCCTGGGTTCCCGCCATTCTCCTGCCTCAGCCTCCCGAGTAGCTGGGACTACAGGCGCCCGCCACCTCGCCCGGCTAGTTTTTTTTTTTTGTATTTTTTAGTAGAGACGGGGTTTCACCGTGTTAGCCAGGATGGTCTCGATCTCCTGACCTCGTGATCCGCCCGTCTCAGCCTCCCAAAGTGCTGGGATTACAGGCTTGAGCCACCGCGCCCGGCTTGACGCCTCTATCTTCACACTAACTCTGAGGCACAGGTCATTGAGAGGAACTCCAGGCAATGTGACTCATATGTTTATTGTTTCCATTTATGTTTAGGATTGCCGTGGCAGGTAGAGTTGAATTTACATCAGTTGATTGTGTCTTGCATGGGATAGAATGAGTAATTTTCTGTCATTACCCCTATGGACACTAGCAAATTATCAAAGAAAGAAAAGTTCCATTTAAATTCTAGCCTAAAAGTTGGTCTCTGTTCTTACTCATAGCAGATAATGTCACTTATTCAGGGACACTACCTGTAAGATATCTCTTGGAATATATTTGGAAGTGAAAGACACACACACATATATACAAGACAAGCGAGTCAAGCTATTTTAATCTCATTCGGTCTCTAGTCTGAGTTCCTATACTTGCTAAATTTATGGGTCGCTGAGATAATTGACAGATGAGTCAATACCACCAGGGGCATATGTGGTAAAGAGAAAGGACACCTGTGCAGGTGATCAATGAAGTCATTCCCTTGCTGCCCTCTCCAAGCTGTTTCAGTTGTTTTCAAAACCACAAGACAATAACCTCTAAAAAATCTCCACCGCCATTTGTCCTTTAGAATTAAAAGTAACTTTGATTTAAGCCTTTGAGAGTGTTGTTAGATAATCAATATTAATGCTCTAGAAGCAACTGTATCTACAATATCCACAGATTCCTGGAGATACTTTTGTAGTTGTATTTTCCTACACACACACACACACACACACACACACACTTCTGTGGCTCAATATGAAACAATGTGAAAACACTTACAGTATATTTAAAATAATTTGAAAGTGCACTCAGCAGAGAATTTCATCATCTGTGGAACACAACACCACCAAACAGTTGCTATTGCTAATGTCACAAAGGCTACAGTCTGGCATCACTTTAAAACCAACTCCCTTAAACAGCCTGTCTGGGTCACTGACAGATCAGCATCTAAAAGGGCCGCTCTACTACACCTTATTTGTACCATGGATCTCTTGAATTATACATTCAAATTATTTCTTGCAATTTTAAAGTTTGTAAAAAACCAACCCTGTCTGTTTACCCTCCTCCACTAATGGAGAGTGGAAAAGGATGAAAACTCTTTTATGAGACCAGAATACTGTGCTACTTTCAGCATCATCCTGGTAAATATATTCAGCATTTTCCTGATAAACATCCTTCAAAAGCACTCATCTCAAATATTTAAGTGTGGAGGTTCTTTCTTCCAAATCCCAATGATCCTATTATGCTCATTTCTTAGTTTTTATTTTTACTTTCATTTACACTGCAATAAAGGAACTCCAATTGTCTTTCACTCTTAAGTATAACACATTAATATAGCAATATATATTCAGAATCTACGTTATGTGGCTTGTTTTGTCTCTTCCTTCTCTACCAGCCTCAGAGGGCATCGGGTTTAGGATGCATCATTTGTAAAGGTGCACCTTTCAAATGATGAAGTTTCACAGTTCCATCACTTCCTGCTTCTTAATGTGAGTTGCCTCGTGAAGATGAACTAGTAGGGTGGTAAAGAGAAAGAACACATACCTTTAAGTTGGATGAAAAAGAAGGAAAGAATACTGGAAAGAAAGAAGAACTGTACTGCCTTCTTCCCTTTGTTTTGCTGAGAAACCATAGAACCCTCAAGGGAAAACGAGAAGGTCTCAAAGGTGCTTCTACAGTTTAATCCTGTATAATAATGCCTGGGACGCGGGGAGGTAGAAAATGAAGGAGGGGATGGACGTAAATTTAACTCACTCTTCCACCATGACTCTATTCTAAAATCATATGAAATCGGATTATGAGAGTTCACCTTCTCTCCCATCTTCCATTCACAATAATCAGTTAATCTAGAGTTAAGTTTTTACTCTACTGTTCAGTCTCCTATTGCAACTTCAAAAGTTTAACTAATATGAATTATTAACTAATAAATTGTCCCCTTTGCTATTTTGTACTTCAGTGCAAATAGCACTAATAGCACTACACACACACACACACATATATATATACACACACATATAGATAATGTTTTTCTTAAATGTTAAAGCCATTTAAGAAAAAGCTGTTTTCCCAAGAGAAAACTAAACCATGTTTATAAACTGTGTCTAAGACATATACTAATCTCTAAATTACCACCCTCTAAACATTGTCCTCTGCCACCAGGGTTTGGATATTATGTTGTGAGTCATTAAAACCCACTTCACTGGCAGGCTAATACTTGCTCTGTTCACTTGTGAATTATAGGGTAAAAACTGCCATTTCATTACTAATTACTTTTACTGCAAAGAACAAGGAAAGGAAACAAAGTCTTCAATGATAAGAGCTTGCAACCCATCTGGCACTGATGCAAAAATCCTAAGGTGGTTCCAGAATGAATATACTTGACCTGAACTTTTATGTATTAAGCCACTGCTTACGTATTAAGCCTTTGCTATATTTTGAGATTACACAGCAAATTTTGCATAATTAAAAATGTGTTCCATCTTGCCAGTTCCAGACTGATAAAATTCAAAGCTGGTAAAAATCCTACCAGACTTTTCCACAGTCAATCACTTCCTACAAAATAAATTCTTCGGACAATGTTTGACTTTGCTTTTAGACAATTAGCAGGAGAAGGGAATCTTTGCTAATGTGCTAAACTAGCACTGAAATACAGCAAACACATCAAGGGCCGAGGGCAAAGACAGCAACACTCTTAAAACTAGACAGAGGAAAATTTTCTAACAGATAAGGCTTGTAACCAACCAAGAAAAGTCCCAACTTAAAGTTTTTTAAAAATTAAAATGCCAAGAAATAACAGTACACCATGGCACTGAACATTACTTCCTCTTATTTTTCTAATTTAAGTGAGAAAATAAGTCATACGAAGTAATTATCCTGTACTATTTACAAGTTTCTCAAGCAAAACTTAATATAGTTTTTGAAATAATGGTTTAACTGATAAATCTTCAGGAGAACTTTATCTCACTTTTTAAAAGATAATTTCCTTTTAAAAGACTGAAGAGTATTTTTCAAAGGTAATAATACCTCATTAAATTTGCAAGTTCAGAAATTATTGAACTTCTGACATGATTTTTGCTATAAAATTATATTTTTTCATCTTCAGATATTCTCAGGTTTCTTAGAGAATAAGTTGAATGTAATGTAAAATTGGTTGCTTTTTCAAATGAAGGATTTACATACTAAAACACTCCTCAGTTTACCCTTTAGTTCTCAGAAAGTAAAATCTTCACGCTTATGAGTTGTGAGTGGTATTATCAGGTTGGTGGTGCAAAGGTGATTGCAGTTTTTGCCATTACAGTCAACAGCAAAATTGCAATTACCTTTGCCCCAAACTAAATTTATTTTACCAGTTTTTAGCTGTCTATATATTAATTTGGAATATACTCTGTACTTAAAAGTGACACAACTCCTGAGCTTATCCATTGCAGCATTGCTTATAGCTGTGAAGTATTCAAATGCCCATACATAGGAGAGTGGTTGAAAAGATTATGGTACATCCACATGTACCATAAACATGTAGTACTACACATCTGTTAAAAAAATAAAAGAATAAGGGAGATCTCTATGGAGTTGTATAAGATAATTTCCAAAATATATTGTCAAATTTAAAAAGCAGAGTACAAAGAGTATTTATAGGATACTATCCTTCATATAATGAAGAAGAATTATAACAAAATTCTTACTGTAGCCAAGTAATTTTAATAAATTCTATATGATACAGGGTGTGGCTTGTGAAATAATTAAAAAGTTGCTGGCTTCGGGAGTTATAAGCATCCAAGGAGGGGCTACAGTAGGAAACTCTCTGGTTTTATCTTCCTAAAGCTGTTAGCATCTCTCTTAGCACTTATTGAACAAGCTCTCACTGGGCTGCTCCAATCCTCTAATTGAAAGGCTCCAAGAACAACCCTTATTGTCAGGGTACTATTACTTCTGGTTCGCTGTGGTTACTGTTTTATCAAGCTGCTGTTCTACTGTGAAGGTGTTACAAGTTGTATTTTTGAAAAGGTACACTTTCTAGTGGGAGTCATCATGGGCGGCCAGAAGTGGATGGCACTGATATCTAGAATACTATAGACCTTAGCCAGGACCAGTGGCTCCATCACTGGATATACTCGAGGGTATCTGTCCACACTGCCCTTCAAATCAATACTTCTTAATGAGCCAGACAATGTGCCAATGATAAAAGGGCAAATAAGACACAGTTCCTTTCTTCAAAGTGCTCACAGGTCCAAAAGAAGAAGATATGTAATTAAGTAAGTACGAGATGTGCATCACGAGTATTCAAGGCACTGCAGAGCTGAGAGGGGCAGAAGGGGTGGAGGGACTAGTGTGCTGTCCCTGGGAATCAAGGTGTCAAGAAAGACTCCTGGTCGGACATTGTGGCTCACACCTGTAATCTCAGCACATTGGGAGGCCAAGGTGGGAGGATTGCCTGCACCTAGACATTCGAGACCAGCCTAGACAACATGGTGAGACCCCCATCTTTACAAAAAATAAAAAAAATAGCCGAGCATGGTGGCTCATGCCTGTAATCCCAGCTACTCAGGAGGCCGAGGCAGGAGGACCGCTTGAGCCCGGGAAGTTGAGGCTGCAGTGAGCCGTGATTGAGTCAATGCATTCCAGTTTGGGTGACACAGTGAGACTCTGTCTCAAAAAAATTTGTTTTAAAAAAGACTCACTAGAAAAGATGCCAGTTGGTGAATCCTGAAAAATGCACAGGGAAAACTCAGGTAAAGAGGGAGGGAGAAGGACATTCTAAGTGACTGCAGCTGCTATGAGCAAGAGTTTAAAGTAGGAGAAATGTACAGATTTCAGAGGGCTCTAGTGGGGGTGTCAGGGGTTGTCTAGGCTCTGACATGGCTAAACTGCAAAGTGCACTCCAGTAGCTTCTCTGTGTGTATACAGACTCTAATGAGTATCATTCCCAATGACAAAAATGGAGTGGCCAGCAGGCAAATGAAATAAAGTCAACAGAGAGGAGAGTAAGCAGAGTTACGCAATTTCAGGACCTCCAGCAGATCCATTTTGGAAAATCATTAAAACAATTTAAAAAACAAAGAAACAAAAAGAAAACAAAAAATAGGATAAACACTACTTCAATGTTTTCCCCCAAAACTTCCTTGTAGAACTAGCATGACTTATATGCCAGTAAATAAATACATATATTTTTATATATTGAAAAATAATAATAAAGCAGTGAAAGTATTCTGTATAATACTTCAGTGGTGGATATATGTCATTATACATTTGCCAAAAGCCATAGAATAGGATGCAATAGACAAAGAACAAACCCTAATATGAACTGTGAACTTTATCAATACTGGCTCATGAATTATAACAAAAGTGCCACACTAATGCGTGATGTCAACAATCAGGGCAACTGTTGGGGGATCACAAGGGAATACATGAGAACTTTCTGTGCTTTTGGTTCAATGTTTTCTATAAAACCAAAACCTCTCTAAAAAATATTCTATTGTGTTTTTTGATGCACAGCATAAAAACTTTTTACACAAGTTCTAATTTGAAACAGAGAGTGGTATAAGTGAACATAATGTTCAGTTTAATTGTTTTATATTAAAAGAAATTATTTTCCTTATGTTACTATTATTACTATTATATTTACTACTACTTTTAACACAATTATTATGCTCATATTGTGTTACTAATTTGACTTACTGATATCGTGCAGTACGTCCCAGTCCTAGGACACATTTTGTTCTTGCTGTACCTAAATGTGCCTTTACTCTCTTTTCCAGAAATGCCTTCCTGTCACTCTTTCATCACTCCTTTAATGCCTTCCCTTCACTCCTGTTATATACCAAATGGCTATGATTTCTATTATTCTGTATAAATTAGGTAATTTCTCTCATGGCCATTTGGTATATAACAGGAGTGAAGGGAAGGCATTAAAGGAGTGTCTAAGCCAAATGGCTATAATAGAAATTATATATAGCCATTGGGTATATATCAAAAGTTTTAAAATAGACATTATCTTTGACCCAGCAATTCCTCTTTGAGACATTTATTCTAAGGAAAGCTAAAGATCTTCGCAAAAATTTAGCTACAAGAGTAAAGCTAGGCATCGAGTTGCTAAGTTGGGAGAATAAAAAGTTTGGCAGCAACTTAATTGTCAAAACAAAATAATGTGATATGAAGTAGTCATTAAAATAATGTTGTGGAAACATATTTGTTAAGAAGCAAGATTGATACACATTGTTGTTACAAAAGCAGGTCTGAGAATGCAGAGAGTTTTAAAATTTGTGAGACAGTTTAGTATATCATATTTTTCTGGGAATGTAACCATTTCTTCTACGTTTTCAACTTTATTGGCATAAATTTGTTCATAATGTCATCATGTTTTCACTGATGTCTGCAGCATCTGTAATTACATAATGTATTCATAACACTGTTTATTTGTACCTTTTCTCTCAGAGATTTCTCATCTTCTCAAAGAACTAAGTTTTAGCTTTCTTGTTTTTTCTATGTCACATTCTTCTAAGAACTTTGGGTATATTTTGATGTTCTGTTGTTCTAAGATGTATGTTTAGCTCACCAGTTTTCATTCTTTTTTTCCCCTTAATGTAAGTATTTTGGGATATAAATCTCATTATGTTTTTCCCTGCCTGCCCAGCTTTGTATCATCTCTCCTTTTATCGTATCTCTATCTTTGATCTGATCACTTGTTTCAAAGAAGAAGTGTTTTCTTAATGTTTTTGTTCCATGGAGAAGTTTTTTTGGTCTTTTGTTCTGCTTTGTAGTGTATTTGTTCTTCTATGTGTCCCTTACCGGCTATTTGATTTTCCTGGTACCTTCGTAGAAACCCCATTCTGGTTCTTTCTGTTCAATCTGTGATCTTTGCATGAAGGCCATCCTTTCCGAGATACCTATTTGTTGAAAGATTATAGGAAGAGGGCCTGGGATCAGGAGTGGATGAGCTTAAGAGAGCAAGTGGTTAGGTGTGTTGACTTGGGAGCCTTCCCACCAAACCCTGTTCAGGACATGACCCTCTGTCCCAGGCTTACATTCCCTCCTGGGGTACTACTGAGTCTAAAATGTTTCCTGTCCTCTTATGGGTCAAGACCAGTAACTGCAGAGCTGACTGCCACCCACCTTCTTCCCCCACCCTGCCACCAGAAAGCAAAGGCGACTTGTCTGCGCATTTCCTCATTCTGCTTCATTTCCTCCGCAGCCCCTGGGCCCCAGGGACTCCCTGAAAGGCTCTCTGGGGCTTGTAATTACAAAGTGTTACAGATTTGACCTCTCAGGGTAAGCCACTTAATTTTGAAAGGTTCTGCCTCCTGTTAAAGATCCACAGAAACGTGTGTTTGCTCTCAGATTTCTTTTACAACTGGGTCCAAATTTTGTTTTTTAGAAGTAGTTAGTCATAGATTGTGTTTTTCAGAAAGTGCTCTATTTCCTCAGTGCATTGAATTTTCATCTTTTTCACACTCACCCTCCCCACCCCATGTTTCCCAGGCTACCTTCTAACCTAACCTAGTTTCCCTGCCTTAAGTCCTTTCAATCTCCACACTTCGCTGCTGAAGTTATTTTCCTTAAAATTCTTGTCTGCATTGTGTCACTTTCCTCCTCCAAAATCTTTGTGGTCCTCAGCATGAGATTTTGGGCCTTCCATAACATGACCAAATTCTACCTTCCCAATCTCATTGTCACTGCATCCTTTCATTAGCCTGACACTAAATTCTAGCTAGAGTGCTAGAATGTTCCCACTTCCAGGACCCACTTACGCTTTCCCCAGTGTATGTCTAAAATCACCACTGTGTAATCATCCCCACTGCTCAGTTAGAATAAGCACCTCTGTTTCCATGTTTGCAAGCTTGTTCATAGTTATTTACACACTCGTCTCCCCTATCAGACCTCTCCCACTTCAAGGCAGGATCTATATGACTTATTCATTTCTATGGCATCATCTGCCACAGCAACTAGCACGTTGGTACTCATGCATACCCACTAATAGAAAGGATCAGTGGCACATTCTTCACTGTGAATAGTAACTTAGTGATCTGTTTCCCAGGAGTCTGAGCAATATAAGGCATTTTTTTTTTTCAGGTTCTAACCCACTCCGCCATCCCTACCTCTCCTCCTAGCTTGCCCTGTTAAATTGGAGCATAAGATTCCTGCTTTGCACGATAGGCAATGCAAGTCTTAAGGTTCACAAACACAACAGCGGCTGAGAGCATTTCCTCTCCATGAACCTTACATTTGCAATGCATCCCCTCTTCCTGCTATTGCTATAACCTATATCAATGCAGTGTTGATCTCAAATTGGTGTTAAAATAAAACCCACAACTAAAACCAAACAAAGCACATTCTTATGTGCAGGTAAGAAAACAGATATTAATAGTAGGTATCTCTGGATTGTTTTATACTTTATCATTTCCTGTATTTACTCATTTCCTATAATAAGCATATATTTCACAATTTTTAAAGGTACTAATATTTTAAAATACTTCTAAGAATAATGTAGAACTCTCTTGTATGTGTGAGATAAGTATGTCCAGCCCAGCAGATGGCACAAAATCCCTAATCCAGAATTAAAACAGTTAAAAAAACAAAAAACAAAAAAAAAAAAACCTTGCTACTTGAAGAATGCCATGTGAAGGGCATGTATCTTAGTGACCAGGAATCAGCCAAAATGGACACTGCTTCCAGAATCTTCATCTCCACTAGGTAGGATTTGTTTGTCTCTGCTATAGTCAAAGGTGAGTCGTGTCAGAGGAAAGGAAGGGGCCTCTGTGATATGCAGGATGTGTGGGACCTGCAGAGGCTGCAGGGCAAGTTGGACTGTGCAAAACATTCTCGAAAAGTGGACAAGCTGTGTATCAATGCGGTGTCACATCTGGAGAGGGCTCTGGAGCCCGTCTAGTCCATGTGTTTTCGGACAATGTTTTTACCATTTTTTTCCTAAATAAACTTCAATGTATGAAACCAACAAAAGTGAATCTCTCCTATTTAAAGCAGGGGATGGGATGGGAGGCAAGGGCTATGCTGGTCCTTCTCTTTGTCCCAGCGTAGCCCCACCCCTTGTAGCTGACATAGTCAATAACTGGCTATACTTAATCAACATTTATGGAAACCATGAAATACTTCCAAGAGGTCCCTAGAGAAAAGCCCTAATGCAGTGGTTTCATTTTACTGCTGAGAAAAGGGCTGCTCAGAGGAGAGCTGCAAATAAAAAATGGAAAAACATATAAAAAGCAAAAAAAAAAAAGTCTTAATTGCCTTTAAAGGAAAACATCAATAAGAATATTCAAAATGCATCAATGAATTTAGTACAGATGTTTTCCCAAATTTGACATCTGAAACTGGAATTTATTATATATTAAATTTCTGATATTTTAAACATTAGATTCACTTAAATCTGGTTTATAGTTATAATGGTTTATGGAAACTATAGGAAACAGCATTTCAGCTAACGTGAGGTTTCATGAGAAATGTAAGCGTATTTCTAGGTTATATTTTTACAAATAAAGTTTATTTATATCAATAAAATATCCTTAGGTTGTAATTCCTGCACAGTCTATCATTTTTCAATGCAACTATAAACCCAAACAGTGACTTGACAGCATGAAGCTAGTCATTTTAGAGCTTCTATAAGCCCCTAAAAATATATCTAAATAATGTTTGCAAAGTAGACGCAACCATCTATTTAAATGCATTTACCTAAAGTTTCTTTTTAGAACAAGTCCAAATTTAACTAGTCTTATGATAATTATCTTATAAATTTTCCTTTGTTTTGGACACCCATTTCTGTTATTTCCAGGAGCTTCCCACTTGACACTATATTATTTCTGGTTTACGGAAGATGTATGTGTTTTTTTTAAAAGCTTTCAGAGAGGCTTCTCAGAGTGTAACAGTATCTTAACCATGTCCTAAATTAATAAATAAAAGGAAAACCCAAAGGTGAATGGGGTTTAGCAGTAGAGAGCATGGGTCTTAAATTCTAGCTTCTGCTTCTGCTAGCACTGTGACCTTAAACGCCTATTTCCCCACGTGTTGAGATCAGAACAATTATACTGACCTGAGTTGGTTAATAAGCCATTGTGTCTCAGTTCCAAAACCACCTTTTAATGCTCTGCTTTGTGATGTTAGGACTCGGACTATGTAAACCACATTTTAGCTTTGCCAGCTCTGCCAACAGGGTTGTCAAGGGACGTGAAAGGTTGGAAGAGAAAGAAGGGGCTTGCTTGCTCCTTCCTGTTTGCTTCCAGTTTCTGTCGGTATCACCTCAGCAATGGTTTTTCCTCCTGGCAGTGGCTGTTGGATTCCAATTCTCAGGATTCTTCCCTCAGTCTCCCAGACCAGCTTAGTAAGTTCCCACAGAGATACCAGCAGCAGCTGGCCAGAGCCGCCTCCTCAGAGGTATGAGTCCAGCTCCAAGGGGCTTTCCTCTGAGTTTTTGAGGCATCAGCCCCAGTCAAGTTGACCCTCTCCTTAAGGTCTGGATCCTGGCTGGGCTGAGCCCTGTCTCTGAGATTGTGAAGTAGCCACACCAGCTTGTAGGTTCTAATAACTCCACCTCCTGCCTTGTTTCCCCCCGCCCCCACCAGAAGTGCTAACTGTTTCTTGTGGTTCCTGTCTCGATGCTATCTCAGCCTTACTCTTTTGTCATTTTGGTTCTCCAATACCAATTCCTTGTAAACAGTTCTCATTCAAAAAAGCCGATTTGGTTTCTGAGTTCCTGACCAACTATAGAGAATTCTAGGAAATAGATTCTCAAGATAAGATTCTGAGCTTAGGCTTGATCATGACTTTGGGCTTGAACACAGTGCGGACTCCTAGTACTCCCACGATTAATCAGCAATCACCTGTGGTTGATTACAAATGAAATACCTACTCAAGCAAGTGCCTTCTGGGACCAAGTGGCTGCTTTGTTTAACCACTATGAAGATCATATGGTGAGATAGCTATTTCTGTGTGCACTGGAGTGCCTATGAGATGAAAATGACCAACTTGAGACATGGTCAGAGAACCAGAAAACTTCTAAGGCAGCTGAAAAGAGTCTCTTAGGTTTTGTAGTTGCTCTGTGGGATACATCATTACAATGTAAGTTGAATTCACAGCCTTGACAAGGCTCAAGTGTGAGCATTAGAAGATTGGTTGGGAAGGAGAGAGATCCTGAGATTTGGAATAAGAACATCTGGGTGAAATCAAGCAAAACAGAAAATCTTATACTCCTTCATCCAAACTTCTACATCCTAGTAACTTTAACCTCTGCCCATTATTCCCCAGTTTTGAGGCTGAGAACTACTTCCTGAGCTATAACTTGGGGTTCTTCTTTTGTTTTTTTCACTTCTCTAATACTTGTTTAACAAATCCTTAACATTAAAATCTCTTTGCTAAAACAAGCAAACAAAATTGATCTGGCTTCTGTTTTTCTAACTGAAGCCTACTGGACACACTGTCCTACAGGGTTATTTTGAGGCTGAGACAAGGCACATATAGCACATAGCTCAGTATGGTGTATTACCCACAGAAGACACTCAGCAGGTAGTAGAATTTCCCTGCTGACCACATCTTCTCCCTACTTCGTTGTGCTACTTCTAGTCGAGCAGGTCAAAACTTCTCTCTGAACTTATTTATAAAAAGAGGTAACATTTCTCTAAAAATGGGGGTATGTGCTGGGGGAAATGAAGGAAAACATCAACCTTGTGAAGAAATGAATAATAATTCATTTCTAGAGCTACTACTAGTACTTTCACCCTGCCTCCCTCTGACAGGAGTTCATAAACACTGAGGCTACCCTCTAGTGCTAGGTGATCAGAAAGGTCTCCTGCTCACTATTGACAAGTCAAAGGAACACTTTCTGGAAGAAACCAGAGCTATTCTCTGTTATGGAGAATTATCAGGACAATCTCCTAAATGAACCCTGAGAGCCCTGGCATCACTAAGGATTGTCCCTACCCATAGGAAATGATGGGACTAACCACCTGTGTTGATCTCAAGTAAGACATGCAAACACTAAAGAACTATTCTCAAAGACAAGGTGATCATTTCACAGAGGATAGAAAACCCCAAACTCTTGCAAACTCCATACTTAGAGCTCCTTTAATCCTCTGATGTGTATCTATGAATTCTGAGAGTATAGGACTCATCACGTCATCAAAATCGTCCACCTTCAGTAGACGCCTGAGAGCGGAGAAGGTGACAGCCTCATCTCATTGCTTGGTATTGTTTGTGAAAGAAAGCAAAGACAGTGAGGAAGCCTTTATATCCTGCTATTTCTTTTCCATGGCAATCAAAATAATTAAAGTGCAGTTCAGCCAAGGACAGGCAAGTGTTCACATACACACTATTCCCACAAACATAACCTCTATTATAAATACACACACAGCCTTTTTTTCACAAAATAAACTTTTTAGCAAGCAAAATAAGTCATAATATACTTTTTTTTTTGAAAGAAAGCAACTTATTTAATGAATACTTTTTAAAAATATGTCACTGTGCATAAAAGTGTTTAGAGATACATTCAAGGCCCATGTCACTGTATGACACTTCTTCATTATCACTTCAATAGCAGTGAATCCAGGGGGTGGGAGCACAGATTCTTGCTATGTATTTCTTCCATGTGTAACACTTCATACAAAAAAGAATGACTTTAGTCCTTTAAGCCCCACCCCAATATTTTAGAAAATATTATATTCTTGCCTTAAAACAGTGCTTTTGTGTATCTCAAACGTTTGATGCACTGTTTGCAGCAGTAATATTGAATGAGCATTTTATATTATGTATTTCATCATTAGGAATGGCGAAATACATAATATACTTTTAAGAATATAGCTTGGGTAGAAAGAGTTTCTATTAAAAAGCCTGCAACTTATTATTTTGAAAATCCTGATCCAAGGATCTACATTTTAAAAATAGAGTAGATAATATCTACCTGTGTTTTCCATTCTGTGCCTCTAAATTCCATTTAGAATTTTGAAGTCATGTTGTAGCACCCAAATCAAGATAATTTTATTCATCTAGTTAGATTTTCTTCAATGAAAAAATTACAGGTGATCTTAATTTATGATGAAGTTATGTCCCCATAAGCCTATAGTAAGTTGAAAATGCAGTTAATGCATCAAACATCATAGTTTAGCATAGTCTACCTCAAATGCTCTGAGAACACTTACATTAGCCTCCAGTTGGGCAACATCATTTAACACAAAGCCTATTTTATAATAAAATGTTGAATATCTCATGTAATTCATGGAAAACTACACTGAAAGGGAAAAAAAAAAAAACAGAATAGCTCTGTGGGTAGTCAAAGTATGATTACTATTGAATTTGTATCACTTTTGCACCATTGTAAAGTAAAAAAACAGTAACTCAAACCACGGTAAGTCGGGATTGTCTTAGTGAAAGGAGGTGGTAATCTGCACCTAGCAGAGAGTTGTTATTTCACTTCTACTAGATGGTAACAATTAAGAATACTTAGCTACGGGCCAGGCGTGGGGACTCACACCTGTAATCCCAGCACTTTGGCAGGCCAAGGCCGTTGGATCACTTGAGCCCAGGAGCTTGAGACCAGCCTGGGCAACATGGTGAAATCCCGTCTCAACTAAAAATACAAAAAATTGCCCGGGCATGGTGGTGCATGCCTGTAGTCTCAGCTACTCCGGAGGCTGAGGTAGGAGAATCACCTGAGCCTAGGAAGTCGAGGCTGCGGTGAGCGGAGATGGCAGCACTGCACTCCGGCCTGGGTGACAGAGTGACACCCTGTTTCAAAAAACAAAAACAAAAACCACCACAACAAAAAACCCGGAATACATAGCTATGGATCAGGAATCACATGCTACCTTCCAAGGTCCCCAGTGGATGCCTAAAACTGTGGATGTTATCGTACTCTATATACACGAATGTTTTTCCTGTACATATGTATATGTATAGAGTTATGTATACTCTATATACACGACTGTTTTTCCTGTACATATGTACTTAGGACAAAGTTAATTTATAAATTAGGCATAGGAAGAAATGAACAACAGTAACTAACAATAAACTAGAGCAATTATAACAATATATTGTAATTAAAAATATGCAAATATATCTTTCTCTTTCAAAATATCTTATTGTACTGTACTCACCCTTCTTGTGATGATGTAAAATGGTAAAATGGCTACGTGATGGGAAGTGAGGGCAGTAACACAGGTATTGTGACACAGGTGGAAAATTCCAGAAATAAACAACTCTTAAGTTTCAAATTGTGCACTGTTCTTAGTGGTGTGATGAAATCTCTTGCCCTCCTGCTTCGGCCCACTGGATGGCAATGAGTCACCATGTAGTCACCTTGGTGATTAGAGCAACTGTTGCAGTATTGCAGTGCTTGTGTTCAAGTGACCCTTATTGTACTTAATAGTGGCCCCAAAACACAGGGTAGTGATGTAATATTTTTGAACTATAGTTGACCCTGAGTAACTGAAACTGTGGAAAATGAAACTGCAGCTAAGGGAAGACTACTTTACTATACTTCTAGATGTGTACTGTTCATCACTGATTATATAAAATGGTAAAATATTATTAGCTATTACTGTAATATGGACTAAGTCAAGTTGTTGGCATAATATTCAAGTTACATGATTCACTCATGTATATGTAAAGGTCTTCCCAAAAGTCTTAGTGAAATTGTAAGATTGAATACTTTTGGAAGTATAAAGGCTACAAATTTTTATATAAAGGTTTCAAACAAACTTTATTTAAAAGTGTAATGACTTACATTTATTTTACATTTATATAGCTTTGTTGATTTTGAGTAATACATTTAAAAGTTTTAAGTTTTTAGTCCCTCTGGTTGAAGACAGGAAATGTTGACTGAAACAAGAAATTAAGTCTTTTTGGACAACTTGCATTTCCAACTTGGGCATAATTATTAAAATACTTAGTAGATAACTTCAGGATTGTGGCTGTGGCCATTATCAAATTTTAAAGAAAAAAGTGACTTGAAATGAAAGAGCATTGCAGTTCCAGTAACAAATAACTCTTTTATTTAAGTTTAGTTTATTCAGAAACTTATAGAAAACCTGGAGTTATTATAAAAATATTTTTTTCCTGAATCAACAGGTTATTGCTTCACTCCTTGATGTGTATTTCTCACAGCCAAAATATTTTCTACATAAATACAACAAACCATCAAAGTTGAGAAATTAACAATGATAGCATCTGATCTTCAGACTCCACCCAAGTTTTGCCAATTGTCCTTGTAACATTAGTCTTTTATGGCAAAAGGAACCAGTTCAGGACCACACACTACATTCAGTTGTCATGTCTCTAAGCTCCACCAGTCTAGAACGGATCCTCTGTCTTTCCTTGACTTTCATGACCTTGAGACTTTTGGATATTATTTTTGTGGCCTGTCCCTCAATTTGTTTTTTCTTCATTATTAGATTCATGTTTGCAGCTTTGTTAGAAGTATAACAAGAATAATGATGTAGTTTTGTCATTTCATCTTATTAAATAGAATAAAATTTCTATTTATCCCACTGTGATGGAATATCACTGGAACTGATCACGTGATTGAGGTGACATCTGCCAGGCTTTTCCCATTGTAAATTACTCATTTTGCCTTCATTATTTAACTGCACTTTGTGGGAAAGAACTTTGAAATTATGTAAATACCCTTCCTCATCAAAATTTTAATTGTTATTTAGCTCATGATTTCTCATTTTGTTCCCTTACTGCCTTTATTATTATGATTCTTAAACTTTCCTAGATTTGGCCAGTGGGGTTTCCTTCAAGCTGGCTTTTGGGCCCATTTGGTATGTCCCCATTATTTTTTTTAGTACTTCCTTGCTTTTTGCTTCAAAAGATGTTCCACTTTTAATTGTCCCTTTCCTTTCCTGTCCTGGCCCTGAAATCAGCCATTTCTTCAAGGAACTTTGGCTCTTTTAGTGGAGAATGGCATCTAGAAGTCAAGATATGGGCAATAGCTGTGCTCATTATTAGGGTTGTCTTAGTTCGAACTGCCATAACAATACACCATAGACTGGGTGGCTTAAGCAATAGACATTTCTTTCTCACGGTTCTGGAGACTGGAAGGTCCAATATCAAGGTGCCGGCAGCTTCGGTTCCTGGCGAGAGTGCTCCTCTTGGCCTGTAGACAGCCACGTCCTCTCTCTGTGTTCACTTGCCGTTTTTGGTGCACACACACAGAGGGAGAGAGAATGCTCTGGTG
This sequence comes from Piliocolobus tephrosceles, assembly GCF_002776525.5. Taxonomy (NCBI): domain Eukaryota; kingdom Metazoa; phylum Chordata; class Mammalia; order Primates; family Cercopithecidae; genus Piliocolobus; species Piliocolobus tephrosceles. The sequence goes on from NC_045437.1 coordinate 173,800,736, forward strand.
TCCCTTCCTCTTCTTGTAAGAGCACTTATCACATCATGTGGGCTCCAAACTTAAGACCTCATCTAAACCGAATTACCTCCCAAAGTCCTCACCTCTGAATACCATTACCTTGGGGGTTAGAGCTTCAACATATGAATTGTTGGGGGATACATTCAGTCCATAACTAGGTGTTGCTGCTGCTACTCTCTCTCAGGAGGGAAGCTAGAGTCTAAATCCATTAGGGTGGTGCAAAAGTTACTGCAGGTTTTGCCATTCCTTTTACTCTTTCTCTATCTCTATATAAATAGAGAGAGATAGAGATGATGTAGATATAGATATATTAGGTTGGTGCAAAAGTAATTGTGGTTTTTGCCACTGAAAGTAATGGCAAAAACTATATCTATATCTATGTGTATTCAGATAAAGAGCAAAATATATCTACACATATTACGGCTGTTCGTTACATACTTTACAAATACTTATAAATCTATCTATATATTGAAAACCATGAGTCCACACAAATACTTCCAATTCCATACCAGAACAGTTCATTCTTGTTCCCTTCATTTAAATATCTGTAACTCCCTTCTCTAACTATGAGAAGCCTGGATCCTATTACCATGGATGTATTTTCTTGTTTGACCCATAACCCTGTGGCGACTCACCTTTTATATCTACCTCTCTCCCTCCCCGTGTGGATTCCCTCCTTACCCTTCCCAGGCTCTGATACCTCATACTAGGCCACCTTCCAACATATGGATATCCTCTTTACCCCACAAGGACTCGAACTGCCCATTTTGGGTTGCACAACCCCCATTAGATGCCCTTCTCACCCTATCTGGGCTCTAAGTCACCATGTCATCATCCCCTCCACCGCCGCGTGGTGACCTTATGAATAAGGTCTGATTCTGTCTGGAATTCTGTCTGGAATCAGAACCTGTCTGGGTTCTGATATTCCGCTGTGATCTCCCCTCCTCTGTGTGGATTCTTTCTTCACCCCATTCAAACTCTTAATGCCCACTTCAAGTCATGGGCCCCCTTGCTCTATTTCACCTCTAGGACTGACTTATTTATGAAGGGAAGGGAAGAGGAAGAGTCCGAATAACTCCTAAAAATGTGTGTTGTAGAGATAACCTTTGCTAAATCTTGTTGAATTAGAGAGAAGAATGAGCCAAAGGCAACATATGTATGGTTTCAAATGCTGCTAACTGTGCTAAATCATTATTTGCACGGGTGAGGCAGTTATATTTACTTGTAAGCGTCCCTTAAGGCTTTGCTTTGAACATGGTAATCCTGCTACAGTTTGGATGAGAAAAAAATAGGTTTTATTGGAGCAAAGAATGGATTAAACACGAGAAGTAACTAAGATGAGCTACATTTTAAATCTCATCTCACTTTGCTTCTTCATGCCTTCCCCAGAATAAATTGCTATACAGATTGGTCCCAGAGATCTAAATTACAAAAGATGTTGAACATCACACTAAGGCATTTGTTCTTTCATTTAAAGTCAACAATGACAAGTCACTGAATGGGTTTGGGCCAAAAAAAAGGGCGTAAGATTGTGAGAAAAAATTTAATTTCTAATTATGAAATTGGAAAAAATCATGACTATATTGAATACGTTGTTAATTATTTTCAGGAAGAAAGGTATACAATAAATGGACTGGGTCAGGGAAATCATTTTATAGTTGGGGTGATAATAGATAAGCAGTTTTTATTGGTTAATAAAGTATTAATGCCACACAGACAAATCAGCCTCAGTACCACTCCCTGACTTGTTACTGCATTATTGCTATCACAGAAACCAATCAACAATTACTTGTTTTTATACTTTGTATAAGGTAAAGCATAATAAAATGCAGTGCTTAAGTAACCGGCTTCATCCAAGTAAGCAAAAATGTTATATCATCTATTTTTTTCCTCATATTTAGAGGAAAGACTATTAATCAAATATTTGGGCATTTAATTTTGGAGAAACACCTTCAGCAGTATTTACTTACCACAGAAGCTAAGATGTAATAGGATTCAGTTTAACTTTTAACTGTCTGGAGAGACAGTTGAACTGTCTGGACACACCAGCCTACATGCTCTTTTGGCAAGATCAGTAGTTCTTGGCATCACCCAATACCAGGCATCAGAGCCTTCTTGACCCTGAGTGTCAGCCTCAAAGCACACTCAGTGGACTGAGAACATGGTTGCATGGAAAGACCAAGGAGTGAGGATAAGAACAACCAGGCAGAAGGAAGGTAGCGGTCACTGGAAAGAGGAGAAAGGGGAAAAGGGGAGAAGGGAAGAGGGAGCTTGAGAGAGAAAGAACAGGAGGGGAAATAGAGGAGAGAGCTATGTATGGTTTGAATGTGTCCCTCCAAGGTCATGTGTTGGAAACTTAATCCTCAATGCAATGTTGAGAGGTGGGACTTTCAAGAGGTGATTAGGTCATGAAGGTTCTGCCTTCATGAATAGATTAATGCTCTTATCGTGGGAGTTGGCTAGTTGTCTTGGGAGAGGGTTCTTGATAAAAAGGATGAGTTCAGGCCTCTTCCCTCTTCTTTCTCTTGCCCTCTTGCCTTCCACCATGGGGGATGACACAGCAAGAAGGCCCTAGTGAGATGCAGGCCCCTGGACCTTGGAATCTCCAGCCTCCAGAATGGTAAGAAACACACCTCTGTTCTTCACAAATTACCCAGTCTAAGGTATTCTGTGACAGCAGCACAAAATGCACTAAGACAGAGAGGAAGAGGAGGAAGAGAAAAGCAGTTGAGAGGACACATGAAGACAAAGTTATTGAAAGATGAGATTCATTATCAGAGGAAATATGGGAAATATAGAATGAGTGTTTAAGAAAAAAAACAGGGAAGTATCTCACCTATAACACTTTGAAGGCGTGCAGATATTTTATTGCTGAAAATTTACATTTCTAAATTTGAAGAAGAAATTCTCTGACCTGTGCTTTCGTTTGTTCACATGGTGAAGTCCCACAGCCTCCCCCTGACACTCAGGGAGAACCTTCTTGTGAAGCAAATATAAAAGCAAAATTTTGTTTCGTATTTTCATTTATGGCTGCCTTAACTTGTACCAGAAATAGGAAAAACGTCTTAGGTCACATTGCTTTGAGCTTATGTAACATCTTTAAGGACTGTTAATTGATGTCATACTCCTTAACCTTTACATATACCACCCTGAGGTGGAGATCTGTAGTTTTACCCCCATTCTACAAAAATAAAAATAAAATAAAAGATTAAATTATATATACAAAGTCTAGAAGAGGAATAATTGGCTTTAGTTGTCTTGTTTTAATCAAGCATGAGAAAACTAAGCTAATTCCATACATTGGGACTGACCAAAGTATGTGAAGTAAGTTAGTCCACATTACAAGTAGGTTCAATTTGGCCAAAAGACACCATGCTTCAAACTTAATCCCCTGAGTGCAAAACTGTAAGATTATGCTCCAGTTAGCCTTGTAGTTCTGTTTCCTTCATTTCAGGATTCCTTTTGCCCTAAATAGTAGCCCATACTTGCTATTGTCTTTTGACATCATTATTTTCACTCATATGCTTATATTTTGGAATATAAGCATCCCACTGGTGTGTCCATCCCACTGTGAACACACAATCAAGAGCTTCAGAGCAAAGCCTTCATCTCCACTGTGGCCTCCACCACAGCAAGCCTAAGTGCACTTCCATGGATCCTACAATCATTCGTCTTTTTGCGACACCATGAAATTCAGTGACTAGCAATGTGTGATTCAATGCAGGATAGACTGTGGGAGAGAGAAATGGGCAGGAGAAGACATATTTCTTGCCTTTAGGGCTCGTTAAATTGGCTCCTCTTTCTTTTTCAACTTGCTTTTCTTTGGCTCTTCTGTCTTCTAGTGAATATGCTTTTTGAGCTTCTGTCTTTTCATATTGTCATGTTATCTTCTCATTAGTCTTTTCAATTTTCAATGTTGAACTAAATAAACCCTCGGGCCTGGTTAAACTGTTATTTCCCTCAGCAAAGAATGTGCTACTCATTAATGCCAATGATTTTATATTCCACTGGCCTTCACAACAAAATAAGCAAGACTTTCTTAGGTTAATTTGTTTTTACACAACATTTAAAGTAAATTCTGTGGGATTACAGCCCAACGTGAAGTGACATCTTTCCCAGAAATACAGCAGCATTGGCAAAATTGTCAGCAATCACCCAACCTCAGGGCCAAACATGACAATATGAGAAGAAAGGCACTCTGAGTAATAAATGTGACTGGAATACAAACAAAATGTATGGTTTTCCAGACTCACAAAGTATTGGAAGACAAAACTGTGAGCAAACTACATTATAATATGCAAGAGGAGTGCTGAAAGATAGCCACAAGCTATGTGTTTCTCCTTAGCCACGCAGCCATCCTGGCACTTTGCTTCTTGTTTTTCAGATTTTCATTCTTTATTGTCTGTAATTTGGCATGAACGCTGATCCTCGAGTGTTCCTCCAACATGTTACTGAAAAACTGCTGCAGCTGGAAGGACAGAGAGACAGATGATCAGTGCAATCTAACTTCCCATTTGGACAAAACAAATATCTAAATGCTAAGCGGCAACATGATTTTGCAAATTGGTGATGATGGTTGGAATGAGTAGAAATGTATACATACTCCCAGATTGTGTGTCCCTGGGGAGACTGTGACTGAGACAATGTGATGAACACCACACCTACCCCAAAGAAGCAGATGTAGACAGGAAGGTCCGTGAAGCAGAAACTATGCCGTATTCATTGCTCTATTCCCAAAGCACATATTAAGTCTCAATGAATATTTACTGAAGGCAAATAGTGTGTTCTCTAAGATTTGCAGACAGAGATACAGTGAACTCCCCCACTTTTTTTAAATCTCAAAAGAAACGGAAACTTCTAAAGCTCAAAATTGGTACATAATAGCTGCATCTTTACAAATGTCATTCTTTATTTGAGAACACTTAGATAATGAATTCGTCCATTGGCTGAATTACCTCCTTGGGTCAGGTCAGGCATTCAGTTATCAGAACATTTGCTGCAATATTACGTATAAGTCAGACTCCAAGTGAATAATAAGTTATATTCCAAAATATAAATAAATTATAAGTTTTTTCAATTTTCATTTTACCAAAAGTCTCTTTTTGTATCAGTGGATTAGAACTCCAAACACAGCTATAAGATGAAGATGCGCATTCCAGTTCACAACAGCTCACTTCAACCCTAATATACTCAAAATTGCATAGTAACAGGGCTATTAAGCCTAATTACAATGTAAAAGAAATGTTTTAGGGAAAAGTAAGTTAAAGAGCCAGGAATAACCCTCCCACACTCTTTCCTTCCCTGCTTACACCTGCCAGGAGGTGGTAACCAACAGCCCACAACTCCACATCACGGACAGTGTGCCCAGGACTGGGCTCCTGTAGTGGTGGGAGGGGAGTGGCGATGGTGTTTGGGATTGTAGGTGGGCTTTATGTGTGCTTGAGAGTATGTCTAGCAGGGGAACATGAAAACCAGAGCCAGAGATGCGGAAGGTGTTTGAAAATTGTGCCTTTGGAGAGGGACAAGGGAGGCAAATGATTTCATTTTCACTTTCTTTTTTATTATTTATTTTAGATACTACCCTGTGAACTGATGCAGCATAGCAGGACTGCTGGACATTAATAGTTGTTGGCAAGGATATTCATCTTAGCTAATTCATTTATTTTTTTAAAATTGCAACAATTTAACTACTGTTAAATCCATTTTTCCAATTTTGAAAAGCTGTCAGTGACTAGAATTTTGAAATTCTGAAGATTGCTAAATTTATACAAATCTCATTTATTATTCATTAACAACAACAGAATTTCACTAGATTCTGTAGAGGCAAAGATTGAACTAATGAATTTTAGAAGATAAAAACACACACTGAATCTTGATTTGCGGAGCTTTTGTATCAGCATGTTCTGGGTGTAGTGTGCTTTTCTTTCCCTTGTCCAGGGAATCCCTGATAAATCAAGTCCTGACAGCTCAGCCTTAGGCAGGCCACAACTCAAAAAAAGATAATTTCTTTGGGAATTAGCAGTTCTGCTTCTCTCGTGATAACAATGATATGACTTCTACTTGTCCTTTTTTTTTGCTTAGGATCAAAGTTCAGGCCTTTATGACCTATATATGTATTTGTTTATTTGCTTAGGGAGAGTTGATTTACCTTTATTTACAAAGGCTCTTCTTGTTCTTATTAACATAGTTTCAGGCCCTGGTGTTTAATTTTAATCAATTTTATTGGGATTTAATCTATGTACAATAAACTAGATATACTTAAACTGTACAAGTCAATGAATTTTGACCAACGTGTACCCCTTTGAAACCACAGACACAATCAAGTACATTTCCTCTACCCTGAATAAGGGTCCTCAGGCCCTCTTGCAGTCCATCTCTGTCCCAGGCAACCACTGATCTGCCCTTTGTCACTATAGATCCATTTGCATTACCCAGAATGTGACTGGTTTCTTTTACTAAACATAATCACCTTGATATTCATCCATGTTGCTACACAAATTTTAAAAATTTCAGGATAGTATTCCATTGTGTGGGTATATTACTTTTCCTTATTCATTTACCTATGGATGGGCATTTAGATGGTTTCCAGTTAACATTTAAAAAAACTGCCTGTTTCCTGACATGGTTGTGCCATGTTACATTCCTCCCAGCAAGATAAAAGAGTTCCAGTTGCTCCATATCTTTGCCACCATTTGGTACCATCAATCTGTCTAATTTTACCTACGCTACTGGGTGTGTACAGGTTGTATTTATATTGTATCCTTGTTTCACTTTGTGTGAAAGTATCTTTTTGTAGACATTTGCTTTTGTCTGCTTCGTTTACTTTCTGGTTTCAGCCTTCTGTCCTTTCAGAACGATCCCCTCCCCTTCCCAGTGCCTGTGACTTGGGTGGGGCTGTTCGACCGTGGCTAGACCAATCAGAGTATTCCATCTCCCCTGGACACAGTGACTGCTGCCTCTGACCTAAGTAGGACCAACCAAAGTGCTTTTTTCAGGGCAGGAACTCTTGAAGCTGTGAGAAAGTATCCTTCCTTCTGCAGCTGGGAGTGCTGAGGATTATATAAGCAGGGAGCTATGCTTCTCTCCACATGGAAAAAGACTGCCTAATAAAATTCAGCCTAGAGGAAAGCAAAGCCAGGAAACGGTAAGAATCTAGAATAGACAGAACTAAGATATCATCTCAGTCCTCAGGGAGCTTATTGTAGCCTCATGGGGTAGACATATTTACCAGTGATTACACTGTAATGTAATAAGCACTATGGTGAAAATATATTCATAGGATTACTTGAAAGTATAGATGAGGAAAGGGTATAAATCCTTCATTAAAAAGTTCCCAGAATAGATAATAGGAGCAGAATCTTAAAGAATGACTAGGAATTATCCCGCCAGGAACTGGGATGAGGAATGTTCTCCAGACAGAAGGTAGAGTGTTTCTGAAATCCAGAAAATGTGAAGCTATACAATGATTCAAGAAAACTTGTAAGTGGTACAGTATAGCTAGAGGAAATGTGTTTAGGGTTGTCTGTCCATCTCTCTTGCCCTCTGACACTTGGTGGTGAGGTAAGCAAAAGTGAAGCCAAACTGTAATGCAGGGGCCAGATCATGAAGGGCCTCATGTGCTAATCACAGGATTTCAAAATTTCTCTGAAAAACGATGCAAAGCTACTGAAGCTCTGGAACACAGCAATGATGGGCAGTGATGGCAAAGGTGGGATAGAAGGAAACCCAATCTGGGACAGGAACCCTGGGCGAGAGTCCCCTGCATTCAGGTGAGAAAGGATGAAGTACCACCCTTCATGAACAGGTGACCTCTATTTCAGGAGGAGGATACAATTAAAAATACTTCTTCACAGTGATACAGCAGCAACAGAAGCATAGAATGTAATAATTCAGATAAGCATATTATTATTTTTAATTTTAACAAGTCCAAATTGCATAAAAAGTGGTTTCCAAATTATCATTGTATTTCATAATATTTAAAGTGCTTACCTCTACAATCTGTAAATCTGTAGTTATGGCTCTCCCTATTGCATATATTAGATTGATCAATGATTGTGTGCCATACCTACAAGGCAATAAGATGTTAATCAAGGGTGGAAAGCATTTTGCAAAAGAAAGCTATATTTTATACAGCAGATGAATGCCAAGTGTATGGCCCCTATTAATTCCTATGTCCCAAATCTAAGTAAAAACATGTATAAACTAGGTTAGCTTCATCTTTCAGTAGAAAATCCTATTAACACTAAGGAAATATTGATAGTTAAATACTTATATGTGTTACACAAATCTGTTATCTAAATCTAAAACGTTCTTCTTAAAAACAACCATTATCTATTAAATGAGGTAGTTGGAATACATGTCGCATGTCTCAATACAATTTCTAAAGGAATAAATAAATATATAAATTGTGTCCCATAAAAAACAGTAGTTAATAGAGGATCCATTTCAGAACTGCTGACTAAAGCACCCTGAACGTGTATTTAAAATGTTTTCGTGCATGCTTTTTGGAGAGAAGCTCCGTATCTTCCGATGTTCTCTAAACGCTGGTGACCCTGAAGACTGAGCACGATGGCCCTACCTGTGCTTGTTTCAATAGGTGTGGTAGTGGAAACTTTCCCTCTAGTTTAGTGTCCCAGAATGTCTAGCAAAAAAAAATCTTAAAATAACTGTGAAGTATTGCTATGAAAAAACAGCAGATACTTACCTGCTCAAAGGGTGGCTGTAGTTAAAAAAGTAAATAAAAGACTTTTGGGTGCATTAAAAAAGAAAGAAAAATTACAATAGGGTTATTATAATGGACTGACCAAGAGATGGTTGAATAGTTAATATACACAATTGATTTACTTCAAAAATATGTACTTGAAATTAAAAATTATAAGAGTTAACTTTGGCATAATATACTAATAAAGGTGAGAGAAAATAGTGCTGCTATTTTTCTAAGTTCCTAGCTGTAACTTATGCTGCGTCTACCTGAGCAACGTGAAGGACAATATAACTCTGCATATAATTGAGGCAAGCGAAACTGTTTTTATGAAGAAAGAGGAAACATTTCTTAGTTCTCTATTTTAATTGGCCAGCTAGGCAGAAAAAAACCTATAAAATGATTCAAGAAACTTGAGTTCCAAAGAACCCAAATTTCAACCTTAAAAATAAAAACAGAAAACAGAGGAAACCTACCTATGGTGCTAAATGTGTTAATTTCTGCCAGACACAGGAGAAAGGTACCTGAGGAGGCAGGGCTGGGTTTGACATTACCTTGGAAAATTTATAAATTGTAAAAATGGAGAATAACACATACTTAGAAGCATTGTTCTGGAGCATAAATGAGATAATGTATATGGAAGCACCTATTGGATTACCTGGCACACTTCATTCCTTCCTGCTCTTGTCAACTGCAAGAGGGGCTATTTTTGAAACAGATGATTTATCATTCTTGTTGAGAGAGCAATCTCTTTCAAATATTACTCAACAAAACTGCATTACAAATAGTTTACCCCATCAGTGTTCAAATACATTCTAATTAATATGAAGTCAAAAGCCAATATGAGTCAATATAGTAATCCTTTTTAAAAAGTTGGTAACATCTAACATTAGTGTGGGAACAGTGATTTCGGTACTCCAGTCTGGCTCTCCTTTCTGCCTCTCCCTCTTCTCGCATTACCCCTCCCTTCATCTCCCCTGCCATGTCAGATTCCTTCTGGCAAGGATGGCCATGCGGCAAGCATGGGGACACCAAGCATCCAGCCTGATTCATGCCTTGGGAACAGACTCCCCAGTGCTTGGACTCTCCACTCTGATAACCTCTCACTTTGCTTGTGCTCCTGTTTAGCCTTTTTGGCTGTGTTCCCTATCATGAAATACAACCAAGTAGAAGTGAAAATGATTCCATATTTTTAAGCTTAAGACTTTAGGCAATGTAATAACATGTGGAGAAAAAAAATCAAGTGCTTAATAAAGAGGGTAAGATTCATTTTGGACAGGATGAGTTTAAAACTGATCATGCTCTGTATTCTATATTGAGATAAAACTGGCTTTTCTGTATGCTGTGAAGCCCATTTAACAGAGATGATAATGGCACAAATAATGCTTCTACCACATCCATTGAAAAGTCCCCAAAACACTATTGCTTCATCCCCATTCATATGCTTCCATAGGACCTACTCTTAGCTATGTGTACCTACTGACTTTTCTGTAACTTGAAAGAGAGCTTCACGACCAATGGAGTCTTTCTCACTGGAATGAGTATTCGAGAGATCATCTTTGGCCCAATAATTAACTAAATTTTCCCACACCAACCAGTGTAATGCCCTGTACATGACAGTGAGGGGCAAGACCAAGCCAAAAGTTGTTTTATTCAATCAAATATTCCAAAATGTATTTCCAGATTAGGCTTCCTGGGAAGAATTCTGGGCCTGGCTGAAAGGAACAGCGGTTCCTGCACCGCTATTCGCGACGTACTCAACTCCAACATGTGCCTTGGTGTGGAGACGATGTCTGTGAGCTTGCCTGCATGTCACATATGCCCATGAGTGCTCTGAGATAAGGGAGGGATATACTCAAAACCACAGCACTGGTCACTTCATGCCCAGGGCCAAGCTGGACATCAGATGGTATTGTTTTGTTTTTGCATTTAGGCAAGCTGCCTCTGCCAGCCTGTCTCTCACCCTGTAGAAATGGAGCATAAGATCCCAACAAGATACCATCTTATGGGAGGGGTGCAAAGCCGCTCTGCTCGTACTCCTCCTGATTCTAGCTCCCACAGCCAAGACCAAACCAGCAACCAAAAGCTCAACACATTAAAAAGCAAAAACAAAAATAAAATGAAAACTTCTGGAATAAGAAGTAGATTATTCAAACTTTTTCTTAAAAAAGCAACTGACTATGGGCAGAGGGAAGGATGAATAGGCACAGCACAGAGGATTTTTAGGGTAGTGAAAGTATTCCGTATGATGCTGCAGTGGTGAATATGCATCATTATACATTAATACATCAACACCCATAGAATGTGCAACACCAAGAGTAAACCCTAAGGTAAACTAGGGACTTTGGGTGATAATGATGTGCCTGTTTATGTTAATCAATTATAGTACAGCTGTGAGCCACATAACAACGTTTCAGTCAACAATGGACAACATTAAAAAGGAGCCAAAAAATTCTTATCCCCTAGCAATGTCATAGTCATTGTAACATTGTAGCACAATGCATCACCTTTTCTATGTTTAGATATGTTTAAATACATAAATACTGGCTGGGCGCGGTGGCTCATGCCTGTAATCCCAGCACTTTGGGAGGCCGAGGCGGGTGGATCACGAGGTCAGGAGATCAAGACCGTCCTGGCTAACACAGTGAAACCCCGTCTCTACTAAAAAAGAAAAAAAAAATTAGCTGGACGTGGTGGAGGGTGCCTGTAGTCCCAGCTACTCGGGAGGCTGAGGTAGGAGAATGGCGTGAATCCAGGAGGCGGAACTTTCAGTGAGCCAAGATCACGCCACTGTATTCCAGCCTGGGCGACAGGGCGAGACTCCCTCTCAAAAAAAAAAAAAAAAAATACACAAATACTTACAGTTGTGTTACTACTGCTTCCAGTATTCAGTCACATGCTGTACAGGTTTGTAACCTAGGAGCAAGAGACTATACCATAGAGCCCAGGTGTGTGGTAGGCTCTACCATCTAAGTTTGTGTAAGTACAGTCTATGCTGTTCACACAAGGACTAAATCATCTAAGGATGCATTTCTCAGAATGTATTTCTATTGTTAATCAACATGTGACTGTAAATGTGTGGCTCTGATGCAGGATGTTGATGGAGGGGGAGCTTGTGCCTGTGTGCTGACAGTGATGTATGGGAACTCTGTCTGCTCAATTTTGCTATGAACTTAAAACTATCCTAGAAAATTAAGTTTATTAATTTTTTAAAAATCAACTGAAAAGCCACTTCATTTATTTAAACCTCTTCTGGAATTGAGATAAATAAATCACATCATGAGAAGGGCTTTCTAAGTAAAACAAATTTAAAATATTTGAACAAATCTTGGCATCTCAAAATATTTAAAGGATATAGCATATCTTAAAAAAAAAAAAAAAAACAAAACGGAGTTTTGTTCTTGTTGCCTACGCAGGCTGGAGGGCAATGGGTTGATCTTGGCCCACTGTAACCTCCGCCTCCTGGGTCAAGGGATGGTCCTGTCTCGGCTTCCCGAGTAGCTGGGATTACAGGCATGCGCCACCGCGCCTGGCTACTTTCGTATTTTTAGTAGAGACGGTGTTTCTCCATGTTGGTCAGGCTGGTCTCGAACTCCTGACCTCAGGTGATCCGCCTGCCTTGGCCTCCCAAAGTGCTGGGATTATTGTAGGCGTGAGCCACTGACAATGTAGATGAGGTGTTAGTTAAGAATACATTGAAAGATTAAATATTTTCAGTAGTACTCTCATAAAATAAATAACTAAGAAGTATATGCATCTTCTTACTTAGGAGGAAGTAAATAGAGAGCCGGGAATCAGAGCCGGGGACACGCTTTCTGATTCAAGTTTTTTTATTTACTAGGTATTGACTTTAAGTTATTTAACTTCTGAGTCTTGGTTATTAATTGGTAATTATTTTATGGGTGGCTGTGAAAACTGTAATTATTGCATATATACACACATTATTTTGTTTTTAAATTTTTTGGTAGAAATAGAGTCTTGCTATGTTGCCCAGCCTGTTCTCAAACTCCTGGGCTATAGTGATCCTCCTGCCTTGGCCTCCCAAAGTGCTGGGATTATAGGCATGAGCCACCATGCCCAGACTAAACATGTTATTTTAAAGAACAACATCAATGTGTGTTTTTCATTCTAAACATGAGACTCTAATACTGCTGAGGGATGTTATCAATAACATAAAAATAGAAATTGATAATATTGAGAAAAAGAAATAAAGTGAAGGATATAGGGACTTGTAGTAAAGCACATACATTATATTATCTCACTAAGATAATAATAATAATGAACATTAAACATTTATTATGCACCAATCACCTTAAATAGCACATTATCAAATTATCTTAAAGCCTATTCATTATTATCCTCATTTTATGAATGAGAAAGCTGAAGCTTAGGTTAAAAATCTTGTCTAAGGTTACATATTTAGCACTCTCCTCATCCTAAGATTGATCTAATTCTAGATTCCATTGCCTTAACTCTTTGACATACCATGTCTCTAGTGGATACATGAAAAACTAAAGCACAATAAATAAAAGGACAAACGACAGTAATGAAGAGACACTTCCATAGTTCTTAGAGGAAGAAACCACCACTTTGCTGTACTGCTCTAGTTAAGTCTGTCCCCATCCCCCGGTTCTAGAACTGACCCCCACTAGTGTTAACACACTGTCATAATCAGGACAGCCTGTGTGTGTTTCACATACGACACCAGTTAGAAACAGGACATCACCAATGAAGAGCACAGAAAATAAAACTCCTTCACATGATATTTAGCGCCTATTATCACCCATCCTTCTCTCTGACCCTCAACTTACCTTCCCACTCCTATCTCCTCTCCAGTGCGCTAAGCTCCTGCCAGTTACTGTGACTAGTCCCAAGTTGGCCTCCCAGCTCTGCCTCCAGGCATTTCCTGATGTTCTGTCCTCCAGGTAGAAGGAGATTTGCAACTGTGCTTGTTCAAATCACATGCACATCCCTTTCTTCCCCTTAAATCCCCAAAAGCCCCTGTCATCTCTCCTCTACGGCATTTATCAGATACCAAGTCCTAATCTCTTTACACCTCCAGTAACAATTTGAACTGCACCTTGATGTAGAAAAACTAAAACTTTTTATTACTAGAAAGAATCTTACATTTATGGAATACATCTATTATTCTATAGAAGAAGAAAACAAGGCCTAAATGTTAACTAATGGGTTTTTTTTAAGTTCCAGAACCAAATGAGAGGGTTGGAAAATTTTGTTTCTCCCATCTGTCTTTCTTCTGGAACAACTGGTCTACTGGCAAAATGACGTTTTGTTTACATCAGCATATCCCAAGCTGGAGTTTGGAATAACTACACCTAGAAGATGTTGTGTAGTCAAACTGTATGGAAAACTCTAAATTGCCTTCTGCAGGACTTCTTGGATACTTTATAATGCTAAAATGCACTGTGAGTCTGCAAAAGTGAGGGTTAAAACAGTTTCAAAACAGATGGAGCTGTTGTCTCCGTCTGTCCCAGAAGGCTTATCATCCCCATCTTCATGAATAGCATCCAGTGGAATATGCGTGAGAAAAACTAAGTGCTAACTTGTTAGTGATCAGTCACATTTTAGCAAATTCAGTATAGATACTTTCCATATCGTTAACAGAAAATTTAATCTGGCATAAGCATTTTTACTTATAATTTTATACTACCTTCTTCATTACATTAGGACTAGTGACATACATATTATCATGTCAAATATATCTGTTTAATTAGTGATAATTAAATATTCAGATGTACAAAGAACTAAGTAAATGTTCCTGTGCCATTTTGACTATAAAATTTTAATTATTAAGTTGAACTTTTATTTCCTTCTTACAATCCATAAATAATGTTACTGTCTATTCAAACAAAATTATTAGCAAAATTGAGCAAAACTGCTGACTATAAACTAAGCCCTAAAAACAAATGCATAAGATGTAGAGAGCAAATTAATTTGAGTCTGAAACACTTTTTGTGCAGAATGTGCAAGAAAAGTGAACTAAGGCAAATTTATCAGAAGTAGCATAGGCATCTATTTTATGAGTATGGCATGTTGTCAACTAAAAGATAAAAATATTCAAGCCACAGTTAAAAGTTCATGCATTGCTCTTCCATAATACAGGCAGTTTGTAGTGAGACTAAACGAAGGAAAAATGATCACTTTTCTGGTCAATGCAAAGGACTTTTGTGACCTAGCTAGACTACAGCTGAGCTTTCAGCACCAAACCAGTGACCTAAATGAAAGAAAGGTCTCACTCTCCTTCTTACCTTTTACTCACAGCTTGCCAGTTGTTGACTAAGAAGTCTTTTGCGACATACCGGCCAACTTCAGATGCTGCCACAATCTCAATTACATTTGTTTCATTAGAAGTGAATGGAGATGTGCTGATGGCATACTCCATAAATCTGCAAAAGTGCATTTGCAAAAAATACATTTCAAACATCCAACATAAAGAGTTAATTTAAATAAACGAAATCAAAATCGCATGGTTCTAAGATCGTGCAGCACAAATACGCATCTTTTTAATACTTACATTAGCACATTTCTATTTTTTTCCATTACCAGGAACTTTCAAGGTAAGTTGAGCATAATCACCTGTTAAGTATCCATGGGTCTTTGCTGCAGCTCATTGCATAAGCAAGTTGAATCTTTTCTTCTTCCTTTGTTGTATTAGTGTAAGTATTTAACAAGATGTCCCACTCTTTATCACTTCCCAAGGCAATGCCATAACATAAAACCACATCTTTAATTGGATAAGGTATTCTGTAAAATATAATATAAAATGATACTTTTCATAGTAGTTATGTTTCCCCAGGTTATCATATTTTAGAAGTATGAATCTAGAAAAAATATTTGTAGTCACAGATATAAAGGTCAAAAGTAGGAATCTAGACAGGCAATTGTCAGAACTGTCATTAGCATTAATTCCATGAGAAGAGATCATCAATTCCAAACTAAGGGGCTTTAAGAAAGAAGGAAATTAGAATAGTATAGAGTATATTGATAATACAAGTTGGTCTTGTATCTCATATCTCATTATCACATTTCCTAAGAGTCCATCTGAGGTGGTATATTAAAGGTAATAAAACCAAAATGAGAGTCTCAGCGCTCAGTGAGGCAACAAACTAAGAGAGAGATGGAGAGGGAAAAGGAAATTGCTGGTGCTTAAATAGGACAAAAACGAGGAATTACAATATTACTCTTACTCATTTTCTGGATGGTCCACCCATTTTGTGAAGAGTTCTTTTGACAGCTGAAGGCAGTCTTCAAGGCCCAACCAACACGCAGTTCCAAAAAGTTTTTCCAGTGATATTCTTGAAGAAAAAGTCAAAGAAAAACAGTTTATTTTGCATTACCACCTTCATTTTCTCTGCTTCCAAGAATATGTGTTTCATAAAAAGTTGGGTATTTTTAAATATCCTTTCAATGACATCGGGTTTGTTTAAAAAAATTGCTTTTGTGGATGACAGAAGTATTTAAGATTCAGAGAAATATTTACTGAGAGGCTCCTAGGCACCAAAAAAAGCTCCTAAGACTAGTATTTTTTGAAAGTGAGAAACAAATTACTGCCATCCTTCATCTCCCTCAAACACACATGGGTGTACACCCACTCCCCAGCTGTTGTCAATTTATTTTTCCTCTCTTTTACTAGAATTGCCTTATGGATAAAAAATGATTTTAGAGTATCTGATCTAATAGACTTTAAAATAAAGTTCTTTCTCTATACAAGAAAGGAAAAGGGAAGAGTTCACTTCTCCCCTTCTACAATTTGCTTTCTCTTACTTTAGTGTGTTTCTCCTACTCCTCCCGGCTGTTATATACATGTTCAGAAAAAGAATAAAGGTGTTTGGTTGGTTTGGTTTGTTTTTACAGCTGAGCAGGGGTATACACTGTACTTTAAAACAAAATAAGTTCAAAAGAATACAGTGAAGACCAATAATAAATCCAGGTAAGTGATGCCTTGTGGTCCCTACTCCAGTTTGGGGTCAGGGTCAAGAAACCCAAATTGGCCATAAGTTTCCAGAAAATGCAAGCGCCAAATCTCTGTTACTCCATCTTCCAGTTTCAACCCCGCCTGGCCTGACCTTCTGATAAGCTGAGGAGGAATGTGTAAGGGTGGAGGTCCTCTGAGAGACATTCTAGGTATTCATTTACATACTCTAGTCACTCCCTCTCCTCACCCATCCCAATCTCAGGCTGATCGCCACAAGCTGGAGTTCTGTGGAAGTGCAGTCTAACCCCTAGAGCTGCTCTGAAGAGAACTGTCCCTGGGATGCTATAAAAAGTGGGCTGCTTCACTCCAATTTAGGAGAGCCAAGGATATGTCTGGTTAACAAATATGCTGCCTGATTGAGCACCCTTTTGCCTTCCCGTTCGTTCATACAAATGGCCTAGCCACTCTCGATCCCAGCTCTTCCTCATCATTGTCCACCTACTCATCCATCACATTTTATGTCCTTCCAGTCACATCCCTTAGCACTCAAATTTCTGCCCTCCCAGAACAGTACTATTGAGTCAGAATAATCATACTTTGTATATTTTGTATTTCTTTCTTGGTCTAATTGATTTGAACTTAATGTTGGCCAGAAGTTATAGGTATAATCCCTATACGGTTACTGGCTACAGAGTCCCTCCCTAAATCTAGGGACCATCTTACGCACAAAACTTAGGACACAAGGAAGACGGAAATACTACCACTCCATTTTGCCTCTTGCCTCCTTCCTAGACCACCATGACAATGTGCTTACTCTCCTCACCAAACTGGTAATATGAAAGTCATTTGTGATACCAAGCTGTGCTCACACACAGTGACTGATCTATATCACTGTCAACCTACCTCATCTTATCTGCATAATGACTGAATTTATGTTGACAATAATACACAGAGGGGGCCTTTTCCCCCATGGCTTTCCCATGCCCTTCACCTCACTGGTACAGGCTAGCTTTGCTTAGCACACCTTCACCAATAGTAGGAAACATTTATAATTTCAACCAGTAGTCTAGGCTTTGAGAATCTAGAGCTGTAAGTTCCTATGTGTACATGCACGTGCTTTGCAGGTAACTTAAGTTCTAAACGACTATTTTCTGTTAGAATACATGTAGCCCACCAACCTCTGAGCTATTGTTCTCAAATAATAATAGCATATAAAATATCTCAATGAATAACAGGTATGAAGGTTTTATTTTATTACTTCTGGAAGCCTATTAATATGAATGCGTTTTATTCAATTATCACTTGTGAAAACATACTTACAGAGCTAAGTAGTCATCTTGTAATGCCAACACATTTTCACGAATTATAGTTGAATAAATATTCCATATTAAATTAAGTCTCTTTAATAGGTACTTCTATAAACAACAAAGAAAATACACTGTTAATTCTGGTTTGCAAACACTGAATTTTCACTGTGCTCTATTTATTTATCTGAAAAGACATTGATAGGCAAGTGGCAGATACTTCTTCAGAAATTATCTCTATCTGTTACTAAATATATAACTGGTTTATTTTTTAACCTCTTTGGGTTTAGTTCCATTTTACATAAAATGTGGTTTACCATAATACCAATGTTACAGTGTATTATGAGGATTAAATAATATAATATATTGCAAGCACATTGCCTGGCACAAAGCAATAACTCAAAAAAATTAGCTATAATTATCATTTAACATCATTGCATACATTTCCAGTTATGTTCAAAATAGAGAAGAAATGTAAAAATATAAAACAGCCTTCTACCATAAAACATCCATACTAAGTATACATTCCTCAAAAAAAAAAAAAAAAAAAAAAAAAGAACTGGTTTATGTCCTGGACAAACTGAAGCCCTAATTTTAAAATAAATATAAGCTATCAGCTGGTAAATATAAAATTATAGAAGTTAGACATTTACTAATATATCCCTAAGAATTAACTAGATGCTGTTCTTTGAAATTCTTTAAAAACAAGTATTAGTTTTACTTCTTTACCCAGAACAAGTCATCAGATGGTATCAATGAGCCTCCTCAACTTCACCAAAATTTTAGTGCCTTCTTTTATTAATCACCATCCCAAGGTCAGCTAAATTCCCATTGGTACTTTGGCCACTAAGAAAAAGAATGTCTGGGACCATTAGAGGTATTTGTGATCTCACCCTCCGAATGGCCCAGAAATTCACTTGAAATTATCACCTAACATACTTTTTGGTTTGTGTGACCCGTAACTCCCCAAAGAGGTCTACCTAACTTTTGCTTTGAATTCACCTTTGCTATTTTTTCCTGTAATTACTGTTTAAGATCTAACAATGGAAAATATATTTTTAAATTTATGATGGCATGTCATTTCTCTGTTCAGTAATTCTCATTTCTCCCTTTCTTTTCCTAACATCAAAAGCATCTTCAAATTTTTACATTTTCTGGAACATATCTCTCTGGATTTAAGTGCTGTTCCTATGAGTCAGAATATTTCAATTATAGACACAGAGTTGTTACAATTCATTCTGGTTACCTAACAATCTCTTAGGAAAATAGTTGCTAATAAATACTATTCTTTTTGCTAAAAAAACAGGCATACCATTTCCATCCACTTCTGGTTTCTTAGGACACACTGCCACTTCACCAAGAATGAAATACCCTTCCAAACCTCACTCATCTCCTAGACCAGGTCTACGACTAAGGTATTTTCTTCCAAGATCAATCAGCCATTGTTAAGGAAATGAATATATATATATGGAACTAAGACAATTACTTTGGAAAAGACCTGTCTCACAGATGCTGGCTAAAATATGAAAAGAAGAAGAGAGGATTTATTTAAAAACTACATAAGAAAGAATGAAATTACCTTTAATAATGGGTATATATCATAGTTGTTCACATCAGAAACGAGATCCCTGGTTACCAAGTTTACCAAGACTGTATGCCATACTATAATTTCATCTTCTTCAGCAAGGTACTTGGTTAACTCAAGTGCTGTTTCAATCTCAATATAATTGTTTCTGTTTGATTTAAAAACACACACACTCAAAAAACCTTCACTTGCTAAGTAATTTGCATGCGTTCGATATTTGTTCCATGTTTCAATGCCTAACTTCAATAAGGCATGTGAATAAGTCAAGAAATGAGAAGGTAAATGTCTCATCTTATAGAAAGGATGAAACCCAAGCAAAGTTGACAGGCTTTCCATTTCAATTTGGTACTTTCAAGTGTCCAAAGTCTTGAAGGCTAGAGAAAATTCAGGCCAAATGTTGGACTGATTATTAGGAAGTAGAACAGTTATGCATTCTATATGCATTTTTGTGACAGCATAGTTTGCATTCAACAAGTACTAATTAGAAGTCATTTTCTATCTAATGCTCTGACAGCTGCTGATGTGCACACCAACTACAGGCATACCTCAGAGATATTGTGGATTCTGTTTCAGACACAATAAAGCGAATATCATAATAAAGCAAGTCACACCGTTTTTTTTTTATTTTCCAGTGCATATAAAACTTATGTTTACACTCTACTGTAGCCTATTAAGTAGCAATGGCATTATGTCTAAGAAAAACAGTATGCACACCTTAATTTAAAAGTAGTTTACTGTCAACAAATGCTAACAACAATCTGAGACTTCAGCAAGTCATAACCTTGGCTGCTAACTGATCAGGGTGGTAGTTGTGGGAGCTCGTGTGACTATGGCAATTTCTTAAAATAAGCAACAATAAAGTTTGCCACATTGCTCAGTTTCCTTTCACAAAAGATTTCTCTGTAGTATGCGATGCAGTTTAACAGCATTTTACCCACAGCAAAACTTCTTTCAAAATTGGAGTCAATCCTGTCACACACCCTGCTGCTGCTTTAACAACTAAGTATACATAATATTCTCAATCCTTGGTTGTCATTTCAACAATGGTCATAGCATCTTCACCAGGACTGGATTCTTTCTCAAGAAACCACTTTCCTTGCTCATCCATAAGAAGCAACTTCTCATCCACTCAAGTTTGATCATGAGATTGCAGCAATTCAGTCGCATCTTCAGGCTCCACTTCTAATTCTAGTGCTACTGCTATTCCCACTGTATCTGACGCGACTTCCTCTACTGAAATCTTAACCCCTTGAAGTCATTAATGAGGATTGAAAATTTCTTCAAAACTCCTGTTTATATTGATTTTTTTTTACCTCCTTTCATGCATCTCAAATGTTCATAATGGCACTTGGAATGATTCATCCCTTGCAGATGATTTGCAATTTACTTTGGCCAGATTCATCAGGAGGATCATTATCTATGGAAGCTACAGCCTTATAAAATGTATTTCTTAAATAATAAGAGTTAAAAGAAAGAAAGAAATTACTCCTTGATCCATGGGCTGAAGAATTGATATTGTGTTAGTAGGCACGAAAACATTAATCTCCTTGTACATCTCCATCATAGTGCTTGTGTAATCAAGTGCATTGTCAATAAGCAGTAATATTTTGGAAGGAATCTTCTTTTTTTTTTCTCCTGAGCAGTAGATCTAAGCGATGGGCTTAAAATATTCAGCAAACCATACTATAAACAGATATGCTGTCATTCAGGCTTTGTTTTTCCACTTACAGAGCACAAGCAGAGTTGATTTCGGTAATGTTTAAGGACACTAGGATTTACAGAATGGTAAATGAGCATTGGCTTCAACTTAAAGCTACCAGTTGCATTAGCCCCTAACAAGAGAGTCAGCCTGTCCTTTGAAACTTTGAAGCCAAGCATTGACTTGTCCTCTCCAGCTATAAAAGGCCTAGAGGGCATCTTCTTCCCATATAAGACTGTTTCACATTGAAAAACCTGTTGTTGGGACAAAAAACCAAACACCGCATGTTCTCACTCATAGGTGGGAATTGAACAATGAGATCACTTGGACACAGGAAGGGGAACATCACACACCGGGGCCTGTCCTGGGGGTGGGGGTGGGGGGCAGGGATAGCATTAGGAGAAATACCTAATGTAAATGACAAGTTAATGGGTGCAGCACACCAACATGGCACATGTATACATAGGTAACAAACCTGCACGTTGGGCACATGTAGCCCAGAACTTAAAATATAATAATACTTAAACAAACAAACAAACAAAAAACCCCAGAAAAACCTGTTGTTTGGTGTAGCCCCCTCGTTTTTTTTTTGAAACGGAGTTTCGCTCTGCACCCAGGCTGGAGTGCAGTGGTGCGAACTCAGCTCAGTGCAAGCTCCGCCTCCCAGGTTCACGCCATTCTCCTGCTGGGACCACAGGCACATGCCACCACACCAGGCTAATTTTCTGTATTTTTAGTAGAGACGGGGTTTCACCATGGTCTCGATCTCCTGACCTCATGATCCGTGTCCCTCAGCTTCCCAAAGTCCTGGGATTATAGGCGTGAGCCACTGCGCCCGGTGGTGCAGCCATTTTAACAATTATCTTAGCTAGATTTTCTGGATAACTTCCTATAACTTCTACATCAACATTCGCTGCTTCACCTTGTACTTTGTTGTGGAGATGGCTTCTTTCCTTAATCTTCATGAACTAACCTCTGCTAGCTTTGAACTAGCACTTTTTCCTGCACCTTCCTCACCTCTCTTAGCCTTAATAGAATTGAAGAGAGTTAGGACCTTGTTCTGGATTAGGCTTTGGTTTAAAGGAATACTGTGGCTGGTTTGATCTTTTATCCAAATCACTGAAACTTTCTCCCTATCAGCAATAAGGCTGTTTCACTTTGTTTTTTAAAAAATCATTCATGTATTCACTGGAGTAGCACTTTTTAATTTCCTTCAAGAACTTATCCTTTGCATCTACAATTTGGCTGTTTGGTGCAAAAGGCCTAGTTTCGGCCTATCTCAGTTTCAACATGTCTTCCTCACTAAACTTAATCATTTCTAGCTTTTGATTTAAAGTGAAAGATGCAGGACTCCCCCTTTTACTTAAGCCCCTAAAGGCCATTGTAAGGTTATTAATTGGCCTAATTTTATTTTATTTTTTATTTTTAGACAGAGTCTCGCTCTGTCACCCAGGCTGGAGTGCAGTTGTGTGATCTCGGCTCCCTGCAAGCTCCGCCTCCTGGGTTCATTCCATTCTCCTGCCTCAGCCTCCCAAGTAGCTGGGATTACAGGTGCCCGCCACCATGCCCGGCTAATTTTTTTGTATTTTTAGTAGAGATGTGGTTTGCACCGTGTTAGCCAGGATGGGCTTGACCCCCTGATCTCATGATCCGCCCGCCTTGGCCTCCCAAAGTGCTGGGATTACAGGCGTGAGCCACTGTGCCCGGCCCTAATTTCAATATTACTGATTCTCAGGGAATGGAAAGGCCAAAGAAGAGGGAGAGAGATGGAGGAATGGCTGGCCAGTGGAGCAGTCAGAACACATAGAATTATTAAGTTGGTGGCCTTATACAGGCACGATTCATTGCACCCCAAAACAATTACAGTCATAACATCAACAATTCCTGTTCACAGATTACTGTAACAGATATAACAATAATGAAAAAGTTTGAAATATTGTAAGAATTACTAAAATGTGACCCGGAGACATAACATGAGCACATGCTGCTGGAAAATGATGCCGATAGACTTGCTTGACTCAGGGTTGCCACAAATCTTTAATTTGTAACAAATGCACTATCTGTGAAGTCTTAAAGCGAAGCACAATAAAACAAGGTATGCCTGTAGTACATATGACACTGCACTTGCCTACCACTGAGGAGCTTCAGTGAAGAGCTGAGACTTATGCATAAGAAACCAGTAATGAAAAGTACCAGAAAAGGCAGTGAATACTGTAAAGTAGCAAAGAAGGAAAATATGCACGTAGAAAAGTCAGGGATAAGATAGAAAAGTCAAGGAAGGCTTCATGGAGGAGAAACTTGGGAAGAGCAGTGAAGGATGCATAGGATTAAAATAGGTAGAAAAAGAGGAAGGCAGCCCAGGACAAATAAGATAAGGTGGGAATTAGTGTGATGAGCAGATGAAGCTAACTGAGGCAGGGGATTTCCTTTGTGTATAGTGAGAAATAGGGCCTAATAGGTAAGTCGGCTCAAACCTGTGCAGATCCCTGAATGTCAGGATGAAGAATTTAGGTGGAAAGGTACTCTAGGCATTTAAACAATTGGAATAGCATAACGAAATTGATGTCTAACAATTTTATTGCAATAGTGTTACAGAAGACAGAATGAAATTCAAAAGGACTAAAGACAGGAGGCTAATTTAATAGGCCAGGCAAGAGATGAAGAAAGCTTGGCTTAGTGTGGAAGCAGTGAAAGTGGTAAAGTGAGCCTCCGAAAGACATTTCTAAGAATGAAGAGATAAGACTTGGTGACTGTGCAAGTAAGATGAAGTAAAGAGAGGAATCAAGGATATCTCTGAGGTTTCAAGTTTGGGTGATGAAAAGAAGAGTACCTTTGCCATGCAGGGAGAAATTGATAGCAAGAGCAAGGTAGAGACAAAAATGAAGTTCAGGGTTTAAGGTACTGAATTCATACGACCACAGGATAAACCTAAGACAGGAGGAAAGATAAGTAACAGTGTAGATTTGGAAGTCATCAACATGTCCTTCCACAAACATTTACTGAGGACCTTACCTCTGCTGGCACTCTACAGATACGCAATAAAATGGTCACCAAAACCCAAGAGGGAATGAGTTATCAAAGGAAAGATAGAAGAAAGTAATATAACCATGATTGGTCCTAAGAAGCTCACAGCAGTAGAAGAGGAGTCAGATATACAAGGAGAACCAGGTTTGCATATCAGAGTCTAAGGAAGCCAAAATGACATTTTCAGGAGGATGTAGTCAATAATAGTAAAGTCATGGTGATCTTAGAGAGAGAGGAATTTCAGCAAAGTATTAGACAAGGAAATGTACTGCAAGTCACAGAGGGAAAAAGGAGTAAAGAAGGATAAAATAAGTAGACATTTACTCAAGCAATATGTCTGGCTAAAGAAAGAAAAAATACTAGATAATTTACTACATATATTCCTTAATTTTATTGACTGAAAATTTAAATTCTGAATGTTTATTAATTTACCTGGTTATAAACACTTAACAGCATATCTTACACTGAGTAAATCTAATATAAATAAAATAAATAATTGTGCAATATATTAAAATACAGGCGAGATTGCATTAAAATTGTAGCCATCACCCTTGGATAACAGAAATCACTGCCAAATCTCAATGGGTAGTCTTTTTATTTCCAGCAACTCATTATATTATAAAACTCCATTGCAGCTACAGAATTGCATCCTATTCTGAATCAGTTATGGCCTATATATACTAAATAATCAAATTCATAGTGATGAAGCTATTATTTTTATAAAGGTCTCGAGGTATATTCTAAAACCATGAGAGAAGAAAATATACTCACTTAGACAAGGAAAAGGCATCATCAATCAACTGCAGCCTGTGAATAACAGGAAGAGCCTGCAGAAGTAGACCCAAATACGTCCAGAAGATGAGAACATTTTCCAGTAAAGTTTTCAAAATAACAACAATTTAAAGATTACTGCTGCCTATAAAACATCTTCATGTGAATTATCTCATCTGCAGAGAACCAATAATTACTGACGATAGTCCCCGTAATTTATTTATCATACATCTGTTTTTTAAATAAATGAACCCTCTGGACATCAATCATAAGGTTTAAATACGGCAGAGAGTTTTGCCAAAATACTCCGGAAACATATCATGTTAAAAAATAAAATAGGCAACCAAATTTAAAAGGCCTCTCCCAAACAAGTATACATTAAATTGTATTTCAACATCCAAATTATTTTCAGGGATGTTTTTGGCATAGAAGCCCTTAAATAAGTATTATTTAGTGCTCTTTTGGTAACATTGAGGTACCATATTTTTTCATATGGTATTTATCTTAAGATTTTACTAATGCGACAGAACGCCACCAACAGTTCCCTTTATATCCGTGGAACGGCAGGGGCCAATTGCCAGTGTCATTCTTTAGGCTCCTATTTGAATTCCCTGGCATTGCCAGGCCACAAGACTCTGCTGTCAGCTCAGTCCCTAAGGGGGCCCAAGATCTCCTACATCATACCTTCAGCACCTCTCAGCACTGTGATCTATTTGGTTCAAAAACTTTATCTTCACAGCATTTCTTTAAGGGTCTGAGAAAGTCAAGTTTAATTCTTCAGCTGGTAGAGTCTAATTTCTTTTCTGGTAGTACTAACATGTTTTCTAGATTAATATTAATCATAAAGATTCTCTTTTATTTGCTCACCAATTATGCTGTAGAAATAATTTGCCTCTGTTTTTCAATAAGTAAATCTACAATGGTTTCAATAAATCATTACTATAATGGTGTAACCTCGTGCTTTCATGGCTTAGAATGCCCTTCAAAATGTAATAGGAATTCAGACACTTTGAAAAGATTTGAAAAGAAAATATTATGTAAGTGGCCTTTATAGCTTTATTCAAAATCCCAATAATTTGTTTTAATTACAGAATATGTTATGAATCCCTGAATTGTGTCAGGCCTTTGTTAAACATAATACATATATTATCTTATTTAATCTTCACGATAACCCTTTAAGTTTGGTATATTATACTACACATATAAGAAATTGAGGTACAACCAGGATGCCTTCTCTAGCCTTTTAATGGTTGATCTTTCTGTTAGGAAGAGACTCCACCTCCATTCCCACCCCTCACCTCCAGGAATACTGAAGAGAGTTTTTGTTTGTTTGTTTTGGTTTGTTTTGTTTTTTCCCATATTCTTACAAAGGGGAGATTTGGCTCGAAGGTGCCATACATCTGGCAAACAGTGAACAAAACAGGAACATAAGTCTTCCTGACCCAGAACCGAAGCTCTAAACCAATATGCTAGAGAAACTGCTGTGTCTCAGAGAACCTTCAAACACAGAGACACTTAACACAGGGACATCTTTTAGTTCAACACTCCGGTTTCGTAAATGGAGTCTAAATGAACCACCCAAGGGCTCACAGCAAGTCACAGCAGAGCCAACAGTACTGGCTCCTAAGCCGGCGTCCAGCTCCACTCATGGAGATTTAGTTTAATCCAGTTAAAATCTGATTGATTAGAACTGGCCAACATTTTAGTGTTTATACAATGCATAATTACTTACAGTTATTTTATGATATAAAGTGATATTGGATATTGGATATCAGTATTACTATTACTGATGCTTTGTGTTAACTTCTCTCTTCTAAGGGAGAGTGGAAATATGTTTTTAGAAGTAAAATTAGTATTTTCTAGCATTTACTGAGTACCTATTATGGGTTTAGAAATTTTAAGTATACTTTCACCTACATCATCTCTAATCCTCATGATGAATAAAATATAATAATATTCTCATTTTAAAATGAAGAAATGGAACCAGGACATTTAAGTAATCTGCCGAAGATCACAAAACTAATGATTAATAGGAAAATGCACCCTGATTCTTACCTGGAAAGGTTGTTTTGGAAAAGCAAGATGCATGTTCAAAAACACAACACATTTAATCAAAATCTCCACTTGCTAAGAATAAGAAAAAAAAATCTTTTGTAAGCCTGGAGGTGAGGGGCAGGGATGAAGGTAGAATCTCTTCCCACCAGAATGTTCACCCTCTAAAACACTAGAGAAGGCATTATAAATTATATGTAATTAAAAGCATCAAAAATAACCTTACCTTAGGATCCTTTTCAAGTTGTTGATTTAGTTTCTTCCAACCTAATTTATCATAATTAACTCTGTAATATCCAGTCATATTCAAATTCAAAATCACCCAGTCATGGTCAGAATCTGAAACTTGCATTTCAGGGAATACTTCTATAAAGGAATATGGGAATAATTTGAAATGGTACATTTAAAAAATATTTTAATACCTATTTATACTACATACTCAATTCTAAACAATAAACCAATAAAACAAAAACTTAAAGGAATTCTAAAATATATATTGCTCTTACTAGGTCATTATGTATTTTTCACATATAATAGCTTTTGATTTGACACTTTTCTTTAGAACTCTATGTTCAACAAGAATATTTTAGTTTGAAATGAGATAGCTTTTCAAAAGCCAGATATTTCAGTATTTTATTCCCTGCCTTTATATGTGCACATATGTAAAGATGTTTTTAAAATGTGTTACTTACTGCTTCTTTGATCTAGCCAAACTAAAGATTGCGTAGTTCCATTTTTTATCCAAAGAATAGGGACAATCCATGTGTCACTTATTGGAAGAAAATAAAAAATTTAGTTACTTTTCGCACACAAAAACATACACTCTGAGCCACGATTAAAGAGACGATGAAACAGCACACAGAACTCAGGTTCTTTGGTCATTCTCTCTGGATATGCAGGCCTTTGCTCTTAGGATTACTCACCACTGTTTTTACAAGCTAGTTTTACTTTTGCTATTGTTTACTCCTCTCTCCTGTTATGTCTTATGGATTTACTTCCTTTTATAACTTAGGTAGCTACTAAAACTCTTATGTCTGAAACCTTCAAGGCCTGTGTATGTTAAATTATAGACACCTGGCTTCACTCAAGGGTAGTTCAAATGCTGCAAACAGACCCAAACCCATCCATGCCCAGAGAGGTGAAAAGTAGTTTAGAAGAAAAAGCTTGACAATCACTTCAAAACACTTTCAGCCTCAAGCATTCTCCCCATCTGAAAAGTATTCAACAGGAATCATCCATGACATTTATATTTACTGATGTCTGCATTCTTCCCACATTGCTGGATGTGACCTGGAGGAAGTAGCCAACCACAGGAAGCACATTCGTCGTCGGAAGAGACACTCTACTCAGAGTTTGGGCAATATTTCCAATCTTGTTAAGCTCTCAGAAACCTGGTGTCTTGAAGACTGTCAACTGTGGGTCTGTGTTTATCTGCGTAGCTAAGACACAAAGGTCTTCTCAAAAATCGCAGAGTAGTACAGGGAGAAGGAACTTTTGAGTGTCCCATTTCTCTCTCCCGAGGCTTTAAAGAAAGAGTAGAACTATCTGAAAAGTTTGGTGATGGTATTTGAAAATTAATTACTCATTTGTGCTGATACTGCAATGAAATGTGAAGATCAAAACTATCAAAAACTGTTGAAAATCAGCTAATAAGAAAGGGAAGAGAAGAAGACAGGGATATAGTCTAGGCTATTTTATACTCTTTTCACTTTTACACAATCTTTTGAGATACATGCTATTGCATGTATTTTATAGATAAGGCAACTGAAACTCACAGAGTTTAAATAATACGTAAGGTTTGAATTTTTGATAGGCCAATATCTGAACTCAGGTCTAACAATCTAAAGGCCATCATTCTAATGTTGTGGGTATGGCTACAAATACACAAACGCACGCATCCACACACATATGTGCACACCCCCGCACAGAACTATTCCTCAAGGAAATAGTTACCATTCAGTTTCATTTTTAAGGAAGAGAAGACTACTCTGCAATAAGACTTCCTTTCCTCTTTACTAACATATGGCAATCTATGGCTCTATCTTATTGTCTCCAACTTAGAATCCCAAGTAATTCATTACCTCTGTCTGAGGGACGAAGAGGAACACACAATACCCCACAGCTTGGGTTGCTGATGTAACCCTAAATCCCAGGGTAGGGGCACTGTGTCTTGAATCCCTAACTGCGAGTCTCTGGCCTTGTCCGGACACGAGGACTCTGCTTCACCCTAGTACACAGTCACATTGCAGAAGTGTGTATGCCCAGCGGCGGTAAAGCTTCTTCACCCACAGGCTGGATTCCACTGGGTCAGAGCTCAACCCCAAGGAAGGTGAAGACAAAGAAGAGCAAAGCTACCTACTTGCTGGTTAGAAGAGTCCGATTTTTAACCTTTTCAAGATAAAATGGCTCCTGTTTCATGATGCCAGTAGACACATTTAAAGTGATCACTGGAAAACCACTCTGGTGTGTCCAACTGTCCATTATTTTTTTTATTGTTGCTGGCAAAATAACTGTACTCTGGTCATCTATGGCCTGTTTTTAAAAATCATCACAAAAGCAGGTAAGGTTATCAGTGAAACATTTTGAAGTAGCAATCTCCAAAAAGAGGCTCGGTAGCTATTCTCTTCCTCACTTATGTAGTAGTCCTGCAGTGGGTGATCCTCTGGGGCAAGTTTGGAACTCTGTTTATATATGCATGGTTCTTTAATTAATTCATTCAGTAAATATGAACACATATTTATTGATCCAACACGTTCCATGCTCTGTTCTGGGCACTGGGAATATAGTGAAGACTAAAGACACTACCCATGACCTACGGGAGTTCTACAACAAGACAAAGTTGTTTTCCTGTGGGACTGCCATTCACCCATGGCCTCCCAGTCTTTTCCAGTATCATACAAAACAACTCAGCAAGAACGTGTCAGAAAGTAGGACAATTACCATTTGAAAATGCCTCCACAGATCATCTTGCTCAGCATTTGAGTAGGAAAACGTCTTCAAATATGACTGTAAAAAGAGAAAAGTTAAGGTTAAAATAAATAACATGCCAAAGCAACTTATGTTTACTGCCATCCAGGTAACAACTATTTTGCAAGCTCACCTTGAGTGCACTGACAAATAAATGCTCATTCAAGAAACCAGAAAGCATCCGGGCCATAGACGCTCCCTAGGAAAAAAGAAGCTCTCCGTTATCTGAACAAAATTCAATATCCCCATACTGACACATTCCATATTTATAATCAATATTCTGAGCTGTGCTCCTGATTGCATTTTGCGTTTTAGTTGAATGTTTGAATTATTTTGGAATGTGCTAATAAATTAGTACACTAATGAAGAGGTAAAAGGTAAGCAGATGTCCTACATGTAAAGAGTACAGAGTATATAACATTTCTAAAAATTGAGATATTTACAGAGCAATAATAAATTTCCACCAAGCAGAAGGGTTCACCTTAAAAGTAGCAAGTTGTTAAAGTCTATGGTTGGTGGATCCAAGCATTAATACGGGCTTGATGGATATTTGCAAGGTGAGAATTAATTTAATCATGTTTTCTGAAACCTATGTATTGAATTAAAATAAGGTTATTTTCATAAAAAGTTTTAAGTTGTATATTGGCATAGGACCCTTAGAATCCATTTTATGCAACTTTCTACAAGAGTATAAAACCAAAGGAAATTTCTAACTGCTTTTACCTTGCTGTAAGTAAATAAGTCATAGAGTTCCTCTATTTCACTTGTTTTGAAATGTTCCACCTTCAAGGCCACAGCTCTAGTCACCAGGGCGTGATCTTCTCTGAGGACATTATGTAAAATGTTGGAAAAAAAGACCTCATTCTATAAAGGAAAAGATTGAGCAACATTAAATCCTGAGGTGTCACAGAAAACCAAAATTCTATGGTCCTCAAATACTTTCAAAAACTGATATTGAAGAGGGAGAAAATTCAGTAATTGAGAAGTGTCTATGAATTGAAAGATGCCAAGTAAGTCAGGATTCCTTGAATAACAAAACGATAAGACACTTTCCTTCCCATTTGTATTCTTTTTCATTTCAGTTTTTAAAAAGTCAATTACAAAGTTAATATGGTTTCCAAAAGCCACCTGCATTTCCGACAGGGAGGTCCACGGCCATCCTGAAAGGGCCTTCCTTAAGGTGGTTTTAATTATGTAAAATTTCATCAGTAATTTTATCAATAACTCCTTAAAATTAATCAACCTCTCTTTCATGAATATTTACAAACTAAAAGCATGCCAGATCTACAAATTCACAAAGATGCTGACGTAATAAATGAAAATTGAAAATAAATCTGGATACTACAGTTTATGGCTCATGCATTAAGATAAGGCAATTTATTATATTTTAATGAGAACCACAGGACTCTTCAAAAGACTAGCTCTCTCTTAGACACATGATAAGGGCAATTTCTCCCTGAAGTAAAGCTAGAAGAAAAACCAGTTTATAGCCAGAGAGTCTTGTGATGACAGAGCTAGAGCAAAGACCAGTGGAGAAGTTATACTGACACACGTTCATAGCCTGGAGAACCAGGTGAACCCCTCATGATCCACAGGAACCCTCAAGTCCCTACTGACTATCTTTGGGATCAGCAAGTTGACTCTCTCAGCCTTCGACAGCGTCAGATTTTCAAAACCTGTTTCACTTCCATTTGCCAATGTTCTCATCAATCCCTTTCTATAAGCAGATTATTTTTAGGCTAGTAATATCATTGATTAGGCTATTATCAAACTCTGCTTTTCCAGAAATAAGAAAATCTATCATTTAGAGCAATACATCTCAAATTTTAACATGAATAAGGATCACCAGGGGATTTTGTCAAAATCATCTTCTGATTCAGTTGGTTTGGGTTGGAGCCTGTATTTTTAATAAACAACCCGATTATGCTGATGCTGCTAGTTTGAGAATCACACTGAGTAGCAAGGATTTGGAGGAGTCCTCAGTAAGCATGGATTTTATTAGTTTAACACTCAAGGCTTCTTGAGAGTGTCTCACTGTGACCTATAAGCACAATGTAGAAAATAGAAAAAATAAAATCACCCATCATATCGCACCCTCAGATCACCACCGTTAAAATGTTAGTGTAGTTCTTTTCCATCGTTTTTCCTATGTACTATTTATTCTCATAGTTGTAAAAACTTTTTATCTTGCTCATTTACTTATTATAGCATTTTACAGTTTTGCTACCTCATCTTTATAATTATCCCTTATAATGGCTGCTGCATTATAAAGAAAGCAGAAACATAAATTGAAAGAAAACAAACCAAAATGTAATAGTGATTATCTCTGTGTGATCAAATCAAGATGATTTTCTTCTTTTCAAAGTACAGCAGATAGAAATTTTGCAAAAGAAAAACCTTAAAATATATAAATACATAGCTGCATAATAACCCATCGGGTCAATGGCCCATAATTGATTCAATAATTTCCCTTTTATTAGCTAGGCATTTACGTTACTTTAAGCTTTTTGCTGTTTTAACCAGTTTTAATGAACATTTTTGCACATACTGCTTCTCTACATTTTGTGGGTCTCCCCTAACCCCATAGAACAGAATGTCTTTCTTTCTTCTGCCTGCCTGGCATAAGGTTTTATGTAATCTTCTTGATATCACTATAACCATAAAGGTAATTAATGACTGAGACAAACACCTCTTCCTCAGCACCCTCGAGGTCTTTCTACTCTGGGCCTCCCATAAAATGATGCTGTCCGTAGCCTGTTTCCGTTCTATTGGAGGGAAACATTATATAAAACATGATGTCAGCTTTAAAAAAAAACAAAAAACCAAAAACTAGCTACTGCATATAGTGATTAGATAATGTGAATCTGTATATTCACCATTAATTTGTCCCACAAGCTGCAATATGTCAGAGAAGGCCTATTCAAGTTTCTTTCTTGTTTTTTTTTGGAGACAGTCTCACTCTGTTGCCCAGGCTGGAGTGCACTGGTGTGGTCATAGCTCGTCGCAACTTCAATTTCCTAGGCTCCAGCAATCATCTCACCGCAGCCTCCTGAGAAGCTGGGACTACAAGGGTGCACCACCATGCCCAGCTAACTAAAAAAAATTTAGTAGAAATGAGATTTCACTATGTTGCCCAGGCTGGTCTTAAACTCCTGAGCTTAAGAGATTCTCCCACCTTGGCCTCCCAAAGTGTTGGAATTACAGGTGTGAGCCACCACACACAGCATAGAATCTACTCTTATCCTTAGAAATATAACACTATTTATTGTAATACATTTGTACAGGATATCATGAGGATTAAAAACACAGAATCTGGAGTTAAAGTGCCTGTGTATGAATCCTTCCTCAGTCCTTTAGGAGTTAGGTGACTCATCAAAGACCACCAACTTTATCTCTCTGAAACTCAGTTGCCATCTGAAAATGGGTAAAACAACAATGTCCTCAAAGGATTATTATGAGGACTAAATTAATTTTCATAATGTTGCAAGCACAACAGATAGCAAATAGGACATGCTCCATAAGGGTTAACCACTGCGGTGATTACTTACCATTATTTTTATTATTATCCTTCAGAATTGTTCTGAGCATTGAATGAGATAATATAAATAATTCTATTTAAGTACATAAAACTAGTACCTAGTTAGTGGTAGTTGTCTCAACAGTACCTAGCAGATGCCATTATCATCTGTTGAATGACTGC
Source organism: Piliocolobus tephrosceles (assembly GCF_002776525.5). Classification (NCBI taxonomy): domain Eukaryota; kingdom Metazoa; phylum Chordata; class Mammalia; order Primates; family Cercopithecidae; genus Piliocolobus; species Piliocolobus tephrosceles. The sequence goes on from NC_045437.1 coordinate 173,834,484, forward strand.
ATGAAACCCATTTTACAAATGAGGAACTAAAGCTCAGAGGTGTTCATCTGCCTGCCTCAGCTTACCATCATAGTAAAGACAGAGTAACATCTGATGGCTGCAGTGCCCATATGTACCTTTTCCCTTCACCAAGTCTGCTGCTTTCTTAGATCAGGCAGCAGGAAGGTGGAGGAAAGTCAGTGAGTGGCAATGTCCGGGCTAGAGCTTCAGAGTTCCAGAAAGCCTTCGTCCTTAATGTTCTGACCCCTTGAGGATAATCCATTCATATCAGCTGAAACTAGACCTCGAAATAGAAAAAAATTGAAAATCTGTTTCTGTCTATGATTCTGTTACTCAATTTCAATCACATTATTAGATTAAAAGGAGGTTAAAGTTCTTGATCTCCAAAAATCTTTGAAAGGAAAGCTAAGCTTTTTAAAAACAAAGAACGTGGCAATGTCCTCAATCACCAGGATCTGACGCTTTCACTCAGCTCCACAAGCAACTAAGAGATATAGAAAAGAGTGACTAACAAACTAATGATAAAAAGAAATAATTAAAAGGTACAAAAAGAGACTAACGTTGTAATCTTAGCTTCAAAAATACCAGGAAGATGTTTTTGGCAAGTTTTGCGAGATACTGATAATATCTTAACCATTTTAGTTGTCATAAGAGGTAAGTGAAATTGATGTTCATGATGTATTCTATCTACTTAAGAAAATAAAGTAAATTTCATTGTCTTACAGGAATTAAACTTTTTCCTTTATTAACTCTATCCACAGAGTTAACTTAGGACATATCCAACTGCTTTTAAAAGAAGTTAGAGATGGCACTAAAGATGAGTGAATAAAAGTTGTGAGAGAGAGATACAAATGATTTTGTAGGCATAGAGTCAGTGGAAAGGATTGTTGGAGACAGCTAAGACAATAAACACATACTATATGTAGATAAAGTATATATATATATATATGAAAAGAATTGTATATTGAAGACACACACACACACCATTAGCTTCTTGAGGATAAGAACAATCCAGTGTGTTTTTGTCATAGAGCACGGTGGTTAAAAGCATGGGCTTCGCAGTTGGCGTAAATGTCAGTTCTGACATTTAATAACTATGAGACCTTGAGCAACTTACTTAATGCTTCTATACCTCAGTTTCCTCATGTGTAAAATAGAAATAACAACAGCACTCATACAGTTGGTTTGAGGACCGAATAAGATGATGTATGTATAGTGCTCACACTGCCTGGCACTTAAGTTCTAAGTACTCACTGAATGGTAAATACAGTATTATTGTTGTTATCGTCATGCTGGTCATCAGACTAGACCCAGACAGCTGGTTATAAAATCAGGCCTGTTCCAATGGGGCAAATGACCTTGGGCAAGTCATTTAACCTTTCAGTACTTCAGTCTCCTGATCTATATATAATGACATCCAAACTTTCCTTCAGGACAAGTAGGGCCTGTGCATAGTTCATGGGGAGGAAGAGAGAGGCGCTGCGGAGTGACTGGGCTGGGGGACTCTTATAGGATGTCTGTAAAGGGCGGGGAGGTGGCATGGAACTCGGGTGTTAAAAGCCTGCACTACATCAGTGCTTGCCAGATGCTGTGATTTCACAAACAATTAAAAAGAGATTTTTTAAAAGGTTTCTGTGGCACTAAGATAGGCGTGTCAACCTTTTTTTCCTGCCAAACTATCAACCAAAGCAAGTACCATCTACCTACCGTCCATTATCAAGTTTCATAAAAGAAGGAAAGCTTACTTCCAAAATAATAGAAAGAATATAATCTTAGAATTTCCTTCAGAATGAATAGATTTAGCCTGTAAAGAAGATCCAGCAAGTGGAGATAGCATTAAATAATTAATAAACCCTTTGAATGAGTGAAGGCAGGAAGGAGAAAAGAGGTCAATAATCCAGCCTTGGAACAACAGGAGCTGAGATGAGACGGGGACCAGCAAAGAGAGGCAGGAAGGAGCAATCCTGAGGACCAGAGAGGTTACAGGAGACAGAAGAGAGGACGGGAAGAAGATGCAAACCAAGAAAGGACCTCTGGTTTATAAAAGAGGTGAGGTTTATACCAAAAGATAACATTAAGTCTAAACATTCAGATAGCTAAATCAAATCGATTTGGTTTTATCATGGCATTCTAAAAGCACTACATAATTACTCTAAATAAATTAAATATCAGAAGTAAAACCTACAGTTGAAAGAATTAGAGTTGCACATGGATGTATTTAGTTTTCAATATTACTATTTACTCAAATTAGCAAAACAATATCAGCAATAATACTAAATATGAAGTATCATATTACTTATCATAAAAGCCATACACTACTGTTACAGTTGCTTTAAAATACAGTCTAGGTTGGGCACGGTAGCTCACGCCTGTAATCCCAGTAGTTGGGAGGCCGAGGCTGGTGGACCTTTGAGTCTAGGAGTTTGAGACCAGTCTGGGCAACATGGCGAAACCCCATCTCTACAAAAAATACAAAAATTATCTGGGCATCGTGGCACACGCCTGTAGTTCCAGCTATTCGGAAGGCTGATGTGGGAGAACTGCGTGAGCCCAGGAGGTCGAGACTGCAGTGAGTCAAGATTGCGCCACCACACTCCCGCTTCGGTGACAGAGCAAGACCCTTTCTCCAGCCTGGGTGACAGAGCAAGACCTAGACTATATATATATATAGTCTATATAGTAGGAATAAGAAATACATGTAGTAGGGATAAGTGAAAATAATCTTAGGCAGTCATTTAAAATCTTTTTAAAAAAGATCTAATGATTTGTAGAAATGCTCAGGATTATGAAGTAGAAATATGACTAGGTAGAAATATGAAGTAGAATATGAAGTAAAAAAAGCAATATAAAATTTTATGTAATTCCCACTTTCAAAAACATGTACAATAGATAAAAAGCCTGGAATTTAAAAAAATATATCAAAACAATAACACAAATTATTATAGGTAATTTATTATTTCTTATATTTTCCTGTATTTTATACATTTTCAAGAATTAATATGCATTACTTCTATAATTAGGAGAAAAAATGTTAAATAAACTTAATAAACATACTTACTCTTGGGAGTTTAGGATTAAAGTAGTTAATTACTTCAAACTCAAAATAAGATGCAAAACCTTCCTTGAGCCAGATGTTGTTCCACCAATTCATGGTAACCAAGTTTCCAAACCACTTTTGGAAATGAGAAGAAAAAAGAGCTTTCTTAAATTTACTTTTTAAGTTATATTCATTGTAATTGCATGTTAAGTAAATGTAAGGTCGAAAGACATAATTAAAATTTATTTGCCATCAATAACAAAACTTGAAGACTGGACAGCCAAAAAACAAGTTGTTGTTTTCACATAAGGAGATATTAGTCATGCATTTCTCAGAAATATTTCATGTTCAGTGATTAAAAGCAATTTTTGTTTTAAAACTGCGATGTTTAAACATAAGGTCAGTTAGAACAGCATTTCTTCAACTGTCCACTTGGCCCAAAAGTTGTTTTTAGTTCCTTAAAACAGAAGCCCTAAATGCTGACTTGTCACCTACTAATTCTAGTACCTTATACTCTAAATAGGCTACAACTGGATTTTACTTTAAGCAGTTGTTTATATTTTAAGAACATAATTTGATCTGTGCCATGTACAAATCACTCAAGTAATCATATGTTCTGCAATATGGTTCAGATGTCATTATTTTCTGTTTGAACTGAACAGAAAAAAAAAAACAGTGTCAAATGGATGATGAACAGGATTAGGAAAGAAAAACAATGATTTCCAAACTAACAAACCCAAGGCCTGGTATTTAACCAAATTCTTATAACAGCTATAATTACTAATAGCCTGTATTGCAAAACAATGTGTCACTTAGGCTATCATAAAAAATGACACTTTGGGTGACTTAATAAAACTTGTGAATGTGTGTGTTTTACTGTGCATCAGGGTATCAGTCAATCCTAGTAAACTGCTCTTTTCCAAAACTTCTTATGGAGCCACATTACTAAGACATCGTTGAGATTATTTCTTTCTTAACAGATTTGTATTAATGGAGCAGACACTGAAACGCAGATATGAAAATCTTCATCAAATTAAACAGCTAAACTTCTAAAATCCCAATGCAAAAGCAAATAGATCTGATTAAATGGATTGTCGTTTACACAACCACTGGGAATGCAGCTCAAGGGTTAATTATTGCTCCCTGCTAATGTATTACCTGCATCCATTTAATCTCTCTCCAACAACAGCAACAACAACCAGAAATGTATAACAATCTGCTGATGAAATGTGCATAGCTTTCCGTGATCCTTTTGAATAGCCCTTAGTTTAGGTGAAATGAAAATAAAATATTCCTGTGTCTGCATGGCTTACTTTTCCTGAAGAGGACTTTGTGGAGCAAAGTTAATTGCTGGATGTAAATACCCAGCCCTCAACCGAACTGTACAGTCTCCTTCCTATGATCTGTCACCAGTAGTTCAAATCTACCCTGAATCTGAGTTTTCCCTATTTTTACGCACTGTCATACTTTGCGATGTTTTTCTTTTTAAAATATGGTATTTTAAAAGATGGCAGGGTCTTATTGGGGTTTTCATGCTATTTTGGTAGCGCACCTGGAAAATAACTTCACGTGAAATAAAAGAACATTTTACCACATGCCTGGTGTCCAATCTCGTGGGAGACAATGTAGGAGATCAGAATCTTTTTTTCTGTCAGTTGATCTTTTGGTTCCAACAACAATACTGATTCATCAAATATCATTAGTCCCCAGTTTTCCATTGCATGGCTGTCAAAACTAGGCAAGGCAATTATATCTAAGTGGATTTAAATGGAGGAGAATATAAAATAATATTTTCCAAAAAATGGGATTTTTTAAATATCTCAAAATGAAATCATAAAATTGCCAAAAAATACAAGAGAATATTTATAACCTGAAGGCAGAGAAAGCTTTTTAAAGACTAATACCAAAGACAAAAGCCAGCAAATAAATTATTTTGACTATGTTAAAATAAAATATTCTTGATAAAGGACTTGTATTCAAATATACAAAGAATGCTTATAACTCAGCAGTAAGGAAACAAACAACCCAACTACAAAATGGGCAAAAGATCTGAACATACACCTCACTAAAGAAGATATATAAATGGCAAATACACATATGAAAAGATGCTCAACATCAATTGTCACTAGAGAGTATTAAATTAAAACAATGAGATACTACCACACACCTACTAGAATGGCTAAAATCCAAAACACTGGCAACATCAAATGCAGATGAGGATGTGGAGCAACAGGGACTCTCATTCATTGCTTGTGGAGATGCAAAATGGTACAGTCACTATAGGTTGACTATAAGATCTGACAATTACATTCCTTGGAATTAACCCAAATGACCTGAAATCTTATGCCCACCCAAAAACCTGCACACAAATGTTTATAGAAGCTTTATTCATAATTGCTAAAAGTTGGAAGCAACCAAGATGCCCTTAAATAGGCTAATAGATAAACAAACTGCAGGACATCAATATAACAGAGTATTATTCAGTGATGAGAAATGATGGATCATGCTAGGAAAAGATATGGGAAATTTTAAGTGCATATTGCTAAGTGAAAGAAGCTGCTCTGAGAAAGCTACATACTATGCAATTCCAACTATATGACATTCTGGAATAGGCAAAACTATAAAGATAATAAAAAGATCGGTGGTTGTCAGGGATTCGGGGGAAGCAGGGGAAGATAAATCGATGGAGCACAGGAGATTTTTATGGCAGTGAAACTATTCTGTATGATACTGCAATTGTTGATACTGGTCATTCTACACTTGCCAAAACCCATACTGCTATACAATGCAAAAATTGAACCGTGAGATAAACTAGGGAGGTTAGTTAATAATAATGTTTCAATATCGTAGCAAGTGTACCATACTAATGCAAGATGTTGACAACAGGAGAAAGGAGGCAGATGGAAGGAAAGAAAGAATATATGGGAACTCTCTATTTTTTACACAATCTTCCTGTAAACCTAAAACTGCTCTAAAAATAGTCTATTTATATTAAATACTTTAGCCAGGCATGGTGGCTCATGCACATAATCTCAGCACTTTGGGAGGGCTAGGCAGGTGGATCACTTGAGATCAGGAGTTCAAGACCAGCCTGGCCAACATGGTGAAACCCTGTCTCTACTAAAAATAGAAAAATTAGCTGGGCGTGGTGGTGCGCACCTGTAATCCCAGCTACTGGGGAGGCCGAGGCAGGAGAATCACTTGAACTTGGGGGACGGAGGTGTCAGTGAGGGGAGATTGCGCCACTGCACTCCAGGCTGGGTGATAGAGTCAGGTGCCGTCTCAAAAAATGAATAAATAAAAATAAATATTTTAGTTCACCAAAATACACTATAAACAAATTCGAAAGGCAAAGAATAATATAGGGAAAAATATTTAAAGCATATACCACAAGCAGTTAGACAACTTTTTAATATTTAAAGAACTCTGAGAAAACAGAGAAAAAAACAAACATGAACAATACACCAAAGAAATACTTCAAACAGCCAAAAATCTTATTTAAAATGGTCATGATTAATCATCAAAAATCAAAAATTAAAATGATTTATCTTTAAAATACATAGGAGTCTAATAATTAATATGTGTAGGCATAGGAAATTTGGCACGTAGCCTACAGGTAAAGTGTCAACTGGCACAATAATAACCCAAACACCTAGCTCTATCAGTCACTATAATATTTTGATATTCAGTCCAACTTTTGACTTGAGAGTGAATTAAAATGATAGCAACATGAGAAAAAATACTGTTCTATATAAGGGATATATGAACACAGTTCATATAATCTTAGATTCTAAAGTTTAGAATTCATTGAGCAAGCTACAAGAAAATAAGCTAAAAGAACAACACAGAAGAAATAAACCAAATTGTTTTTCACTCAACTCCCTGACGGTAAGGATATGGCATATGCAGGAAATGCTGGTAGGGGAGGCATTTGTTTTGTTTTGTTTGTGACTCAGCAAAGAGTTAAAGCAATTAAGAAACATTAGTTATCTTTCTCCTAAAAACCCAGTAATAGAGGAACTCTTTATTTTAATCACCTATCAATAAAAATAAGGTTTTGATTGAGTGCCTCCTATGAGCGCTCATAGGGTAACATCAGTTGAGATGCTATGAAGGTTACAAAGAAAGTATCAAATGTATCCCTGATGTCCAGGAATTAATAATCTGGTCAGAATTTAAGTGGAATTACTGAACTAATCACATATATTTATTTCCTCCATCCCCCAAAAAGTTTGCTGTTGACCACCTGACTGCCATAGGTTCTAGAGGCACAAAGAAAAAGACCCTTCAGATCCTAACTCCAAGATCCAATGAGGGAGATAATTAAAATACAATTGGTCAAGAGTTCAAATAGAGGAATACGCAGGATGCTGTGGAAGTGTGAGAAAAGAAGTCAGGGAAGGCTTCCTGGATGAGGAGGCACTGAGTTGAGAAACAGAAGTGAATTAAGCAGTGGATAGAAGGCATTTCAGGATGTGCAAACTGCATGTGTAAGAGCCTGGTGGAGACAAGAGGAAGGTGAATGCATAGGAGTGAGCAGAGACACAGCTAGAGCATCCTTCCCACTCAGGAACTGCCAAAAGCCCTGAGAGGTTGGTAAGAGAAGCACCTTTAGAAAGACATGGTACTGACTTCGGACTTAACCCTCAGGGCAATGGGAGGTCACACAGAGGTTTTAAAGAGAACAGTAACATGATCAGATTTTCTCTGGAAAGATCCTTCTGGTTTCATATGAAGGACGGCTTGGAGGGCATGTGGAGAAGCTATGAGAGTACAGCTGTGGTGGAGATGATGATGAAAACTAGGGAAAACCAGGGGGACAGTAAGAAGTGAGTGGATGGATGGATGGATGTAGGGGATGATAAGGTGACTAATTAGATGGAGGGTGTGCTTCAAGGGAACAGGGTGTCGAGGATGACTCTGGACTTCTCGTCTAAATAAATACAAATAGAACTTTTCTTGCCAAGACAAGGGGCATCTTGGGAGCCTCAAGCCCCAGAAATGCCAGGAGCTTAGTCTCCATGCCTGAGCTCCTGCTGCCTCCAAATCCCTGAATGATAGGTGTTACCTCCAGGATTTCTGTATGGGCCGAGGGTGGTTTCCATCCCTTCATTCCCCATTCCTCCTTAGCCAGAATGCTCAAGCTGCAGAGATCCTGACTTCCTGGGGTTCAGAAGGCTCAAGCTCCCAAATATTTACTCCCCACCTTCTTCCACTATCTGCCAGTATAGGCAGAGCATACTTTTTCCAAGTCTTCAACTAACGTGTCAGAAGAACAAAATACATTTACATGATACTTTCAATTTAGAGAGAAAAAATATTGAGCAACTTTCTGAGCTGACTCATACAATTTTAAGGACATACCACACAGATCTATGAAAGGTTAAATATTTACGTATTTCCTTAAGGATCATATTATATTCACATATCATTCCAATTTTATACAATGAAAATTCACAGTTGGGACCACTAAGTCCTAATTCAGTGATTCACAGCTAATGGATATTTTAAAAAGTACAACTTAGTAAAGGGAACTGAAGTAACTTCTGAAAGCCCACTAGCTAAAGTGATCCAGACACAGCATTGCAAACTTGCAGTATGACAGAAAAGGCCTGAACACGAAAGAGAAAGCAGGGTCTAGAGGATGGGAGGCTTCCATTGAGTAGCCAGGAGAGACCTAACAAGTCTGAGAGCTCTTTAGCAGCTGCTGAGCACGTGGCTCTGTACAGAGAAAGAACCGGTGGGCCTCTGTGTGTTTCAGAAGGTGTAAGACATAGGTCATGAGGCTAACTCCAAAACAGCAGCTAAATGGTGACGGTGGATCCTTATGGGTTTGTCTGTGTATCTTGAGGCCTCAACCAAGGGCCCAAATAACAGGAAACCAAATGCACTGAAAGGAAAAGATTACCTCACCTGCTTTTGGAAGAGAGTAACTGATATTAAACAAATCCTCCAGAAAAGAGAAGGTGGGACCTGTGATGTTCAAAGCAAAGTCTGCACTTCCATTTGCAATGGCATCTTTCCGGGCCCAGATACGTATCTAAATCAAAACAGTTAAACAGTGATTAGGAAAACCAGTAGTGATTTTGTAAAGAAGCAGTCTGCTTGCTCCAATTCCCTGCTGCTGAGTCAAAGTCTTACCTTTTCAGAAGAAGCTACATAATAAAATGCTTGCATGCCTACATGTCCTGAGAAAACCCCTGAAGGCTGTTCACTAAGTTATGAACAGTGATTCCCCCGAAAGTGTATGAAAGTGTATTTCATAAAACAACCCTTGGAATGGGTCGTACCACCATCTATTCCTGCAGTAAGTGTAGATTCTATAGGCATTTTGTACACTTTAGGGCCTTGCTTCCCATTTTAGGATATATTACTAATGATCTAAAACAGAATTGCACTGTGAGTGGAAGTTATATAGTATGGTACATATTAAGCATTTTTAAATCATGCAAATTTAAATTGGTTTGGCAGTTAGAACATTAATAGTCCTACTTTACTTTCAAAATTTGAAATAAGGTTAATTCTCCTAATTTAAAAAAGTTCATCAAATGTCTCATAATTTTAAAGTTGTCGAAGCAAGTAAATTAAAATTCTCTTGTTATTCTGTTGCAAAATGACACTTCCACTTTAGCAAGGAAAAGGAAATCTCTGCCATGTTTTGTCCGTTTTGTGTGACCACACTATTGTTTGGGTAATTGGAGCTTATTTGTGTGATTTTGGTGAGTAATATCCTATTGTTTTAACATTAATTTTTACTGTAAATTGAAAGTATTGTAAACTCTACAAAAACAAAAGGTAAGCATTTTTTTTTTTTTTTTTTTTTTTTTTTTTT